>NC_081407.1:794784254-795097004 GCF_030272615.1 Cryptomeria japonica
AAGATATTTATCTAATCGAGCAAATCATGCTCTAGGGGCTTGTTTCAATCCATATAAAGCTTTCTTCAATTTGCAAACCATGTCCCTGTCCTCTGATAATGAAAATCCATCAGGCTGCTCAATGTAGACTTTCTCCTCAAGATCTCCATTTAGAAATGCACATTTAACATCTATCTGATATACCTTGTAATTCGTGTATGCAACATAGACAAGAAATAGTCTTACTGCTTCAATTCTTGCAACCGGAGCATAAGTCTCATCATAATCAACTCCTTCCTATGAATATCCTTTGCAAACCAATCTAGCCTTGTTCTTACAACCTAACCTTCCTCATTTAATTTATTCCTAAAAATCCATTTAGTTTCAATAACATTTTTTTCTTTAGGCCTAGAAACGAATTCCCATGTTTTATTCTTTTCTATTTGATTCAATTCCTCTTCCATTTCTTTCATCCAATTCTCATCTTTACTTGCTTCAATAAAATATTCCGGTTCAATTTGAGAAATTAAACATACCTCTTCAGCAACTAACCTTCTTATTGTCATCACCTTTCCTCTTATCTCCAATGATCTAATCTTCAGAATGATTAAGCTATACATATTTGGGAGGCTTTGGATTATCTTGACTTTCTAACTCTTTCTGTTCATCAATAGTTACTGTAGAATTTTCTGATGTTGCCAGAGCAATTGGATCAATGCTCTGAACTGATTCTAGCACTACCAGTTCTGATCTGACAAATTCATCTTCCAATCCATAGTCATATGATCTAATCTAATTGTTACCTTGTTCATCCACCTTGACATTTATGCTTTCTATTATCCTATTCAATCTTTTGTTATAACATCTATATGCTTTACTTTTAGTAGAATAACCCAAAAATATTCCTTCATCACATCTAGGATCAAATTTCCCTAATGCATCATCTCTTCTAATATAGCATTTACTTCCAAAAAATTTGAAATATCTGGTATTAGAGCTTGGTCCTCTATTTTCAGAAGCCTAATAGCTTGAGGAAGATCTTGACACTGGTAAAGATGGAAAATCTGATGAAGCAACTTGAAGGAGCTCTTACAGACTATGATGCAGAAAAATTGAAAAATATCAAATTAGAAGATGATTTAAGGGCAGCTTAGGATATCATTCAGGCACTTCAAGAAAATTTTACTGTTGCAAGAAATAAGAGAAGAGAACTTTGTGAAAAATTGCAAAATGAGAATGATGAAAAGGAATCACTTAATGATATGATAAGCAAGTTGAAACAAGAGATCATGACAACAAAAAATGAAATGCAGGATATGACTATGAGAAAGAGCAAGTTGAGAACAGTGTTATATTGCATATGGACATGTACAAGAAATTTTTGATGGAAGTAGCAAATGAAATTCCTGATGATTTATTCAAAAGACTTGAAGCCAGAAGGCAAGCAGTGATAGAATTAGATAAGAAAATAAAAATAGAGAAGCTACTTGCTATATATTTGGTAAACTCTCCGAAGGAAATTGATGATTTGATTGCTCAAGCAAACCGGTCAGTATTCTCTACTGCACACCGACATATTTCACTAATGGTAGGAAGAGTTAATGAAGTGACAAGGGAAATAGAAGATGGATGGGATATATTCCTGGTTGACAAAGAAAAACAAGAAGAGTACATGAACCCTAAACCTATAAAGGTATATCAGAAAGATAGAGACAAGGGGAAAAGTAAAGTTGGTGGACCACCAAGCATCAAAGTTAAAGAAAACCTACCTCCACCAGTGAAAATAACAACTACTGAAGATCAATCGACAGTAGAAAGTATGGATGTAGAAGATAACAATCCTAATTCTGAAGTCCTATATACTGTGAATGTTGATACCCAAAAGATCAACATAATAGTAGACAAAGATACAACTAATAAGTCAGATATGGCAAATGAACCTTCGGTAGTAGGGGAAACAGAGAAATCGACAGAAGATACAAAGAAAAAGGTAGAGACTGAGTCACAGACAGAGACAACACAACATATAGAGAAACCAACAGAGCTAGAGGCTCTGGAACAACATCAACCAGAATAGGTACATAAGGAAATAGTGCCATCGGTAAGTAGTGAAGTAGGAAAACTAATGCTTAAAGAAATGCAGACACAAACTGACCTACCATAGGTCAATACAAGCATGGTTACTTCCACCGGTACTCAGATTGTTGGATCATCATCAACATTCAAATCAACAAATGTGACTGAGGTATTACTTGATTCTATCAAGAAAATAATTGACTGCAGCTCACAGGCTTATAAAGCAATTGATGATTCTATACCAATTTTGAAGGTAATAGCTCCCAACTGTAATATGGATAATAAATATTCTTTAGGATAATTGGATACATTGTGTAAATATATCTCTGAAAACATTGAGAAAATAAAGGAAGGGTCAGTAAAGGATAAGGTAGAAATTGAAAAACAGAAATTCTTTGATGAGGAAATAAAGAAGTGTAACAGAGATTTTGACACACTTCTATCAGAACTATGTAATTTGTTGAAAGAATACAAAAATCTGTATAAAGATACATGTAAAACAAACTTTTTAACTGTAGATATTGACAAGAAAATAAGCAAGGCACAGGATGAGATAAATAAACTTGTAGACAACTTTGTCAACTCACCTGATTCACTATCAGTTTTTGAAGAGAAGATAGCAAATTTTGAGGAAGAATTACTCAAATTGGAAAGAGAGAAAGAAAGAATAATAAACAAGGCAAAACAATTGAGATCTAAACTAAGTCCAAGATTGGACTATTTAGCATCTCTGCGGAAGGAAATTTCTGAGGCATTAACATAGGGAAGCAAAACATCGGCAGAGCATTTGCAGCATCTCACTGGTACAGTGAAGAGAACTGAGACAACAATAAAGGATAGTAAAAAGTTTATGGATAGTATAAACTTAATTTTGGGAGATCTTTTTTAGATAATAACTACCCAGCTACAAGGTTGAGGTTATGGATAGATGAAACTACAAAATCTACTGACATCTTGACAACCTTTGTCATTAATGCCAAAGGGGGAGTAGTGGGATGAGAAAATTCAAAACACAAGAATCATATGCTTAGGGGGAGCCCTCACATTTTTGATAAACATTTTTGGTAACATTTTTGGACTACACATTTTTGGATACTTTTTGAAATTTCTCATGAGTGTTGCCATCAATGCCAAAGGGGGAGATTGTTGGCATATGCACACTCCAATGAGACATTATATGTGATTGAGGGTTTTGTCATTGATGGCAACCTTGCAATCCTATGGCACCAGCAAGACATTATACCGACAAAGCATTACAACGAAAAGATAGTGCATTGACATCAGTAGATCACTTAGGACACCGACATTGGCACACAAGAAAACAAGTATACCGGCATAGAGGCCGACAGGATTTTTGTTATATAAAATTTTGTTTATTATTGTAAGCCGACTTGGTAAATTGTAAAATGACTCTTATTTATAAAGGAGATCATTGTAGACATTTGTAGGAGTGAGGTAGAAGCATTAAGAAAAATATTAGGCAGACCTAATGTGCAAAATATAAGTCAAGGGTATATGTAAAGAACAGAGCAGGAACCAGTACTGAATCTGGCATTGAAGATGCTATTGTAAAGTAGTACAAGTCATTGGATTAGTATAATCCTTATTGTAAGTTCAGTGTGACTTCCCATTGAGCAGTGAGCTCTAGGTAGTTGGCCTTCCTGCATGTGCAAACCCCCATTGTAAGTAATATTCTCTTATTGGTCAGTGAGTGAATATTGTGGGTCACAAATCCCACCGAGGTTTTTCCCACACTGGGTTTCCTTGTTAAACATCTTGTGTTATGGTGTACTTTTCATGTGGATGTTCTTGATTCTGTTTATTGCATTATTTCTTGCATACCGACACACTATTATATTATGTTCTGCATGTTTTAACTTAAGAAATTCTTATTACTGGTTAGATACTGATTCACCCTCCCTCTCAATATCTGTGGGACCCCTAACAATATCTGATAGTAGGAATGTGACCAAACCATAATTCATAAGGAGTCTTACCGGTATCACCTTTTATGTGTACTCTATTGAAAGTTTATACTGCAATATTGACAACTTCTCTCCAATAGATATCCGACAATTTGGCTTCCATCATCATTGACCTTGCAACATCTAAGATAGTTTTGTTCTTCCTTTCCACTATTCCATTCCGTTGTGGAGTTCTAGGTGCAGAAAATTGTCTTCTGATTCCATGTTTCTCACAAAAGTTGTTAAACTCAACGGATGTAAATTCATCGGATTGATTTGACCTTAAAATTTTTATCTTCAATCCTATTTTTGTCTCAACCATAGCTTTGAAAATTTTGAATTTCTCAAGAGCTTCTGATTATTATTTTTTAAATGCAACCCACATCATTCTAGAATAATCATCAATAAGCAACATAAAGTATCTATCACCTTGAAAACTTTTAGTTCTCGCCAATCCACATAGATCAGTATGAATAAGATCAAGAATTTCATTAGATCTATCATGTATGCTTTTGAAATAAGTTCTAACTTTCTTACCCATTTGACATTCTCTACATACCAGATTGTGGGGCTTAATAATTTTGGGCAAATCTTTGATAGCCTGTGTTGAACCGATCTTCACTATGCAATCAAAATTCACATGAAACATACTCTTATGCCATATCCAACTTTCATCAATCTGAGAAATCAAGAAAGCCTTCTCACCGGAGTTCAAATGGAAGATATTTTCTTTGGTCTGAGTTCTAGAGGCAATTTCCAATCCAGATCTATTGATAATATTGCACTTTCCGTCTTTGAATTATATATGAAATCCTCTATCCACCATTTGACCTACACTCAAAATATTATTCTTCAAACCTTCAACATAATAAACATTGTCAGCATTAGTCTTACCATCCAAGGATATAGTTCATTTGCCTTTGATATTGCATGCCTTGTTGTCTCCAAATTTGACTAGTCCACCATCAAATTATTACAGAGTCAGGAATTTCCTCTTGTCGCCAGTCATGTGATGTGAACAACTATTGTCTATAACCCATTCATCCTTCTCTTCAATTTTAGTAGCTAGAGCCTTCTCCTCAGTATGAATTGTATCAATGATAGGTTCTAGAGAATAATCCTTAATAGCAATAAAGACCCAATCTTTACCAGAGCTTCCATTACCAGATCCACTTGCAGGTTCATCATCATCATCATCATAATCATCATCATCAGTAATACCAAAATCATCATCACCAGCATAGTAACATGATTTATCCTTATTCCTCTTAAATCTATGTCATCTCTAAATCTATTCCTCATAAATCTTTCTTGATTCCTAGTAGCTCTTTCAGGACATCTAGAAGCAAAATGACCAATCTTATTGCATGAAAAACATTTAAAAGGAACTTTTCCTTCATACTTACTTTCCGCCGGTCCTTTAGGGATTCTTCTAGAAATTAGGGCTTCCAACTCTTTAAGTTCTCTACCTTCTCTCTCAATGTCTTCCAAATCTTTAGCATATAACTCCTTCTAGTCTATCTTCTGCTTATTGGAGGTAGATGCTTTAAATGCAGTTTTAGTTTTAGTAGCACTCTAATCTCCAAGTTCCTCAAGTTCAAAAGCAGTCAACTTCCCAAGAAATGTATCTCTGGTAACAGGGGTACTTGACATTGTTTGACATTCATTAATTGCAATAGCCTTCATTTTATAAGTCGGATGTAGAACTCTCAGAGTCTTTGACACAACCTCATCCTCAATGACATTTCCACCGTAACATTTGATTCCCATGACAATCTCATTCACTCTATCCATGAAAGAACTTATCTTCTCATATTCTTCCATCTTCAAAGTTTCATATCTCACCTGAAAACCTTCAAGTTTTATAATCTTTACTACTTGGTCACCCTCATAAAGAGTTTCAAGCTTCAACCAGATCTGCTTTAGATTTTCCAATGTTGTGACATTCAATAACTTCTCATTAGATAGGGTGCTCAACAATGCTTCTTTCACTTTGACATCATTATCAACTCTTTTCTACTCATTAAGAGGTGTTGGTGTTCCATAATTAGGATCATGAGGTGTATACCCTTTTTCCACTATCTCCCAAACTTCAGCTCCAAGACAGCTCAAATGAATCTTCATTCATTCCTTCCATAATTTATAATTTGTACCATAAAATCTGGGACTCTCCTTCCAGTAAGGATTAGATGTATAAGTTGATGCAATTGGATCTCCTCAAGAAATTAACTTTTTGCAGAGAGGACCTTGCTCTGATACCAATTGTTAGAATGTTATGATACCAGAGGAAAACTAGGGGGGGGTTGAATCAACTTTCCACAAGTATAACAGTTAAAGAAAATTATGAACCTTTTACCAGAGCAAGATAAGAACAACACAATGAAAGATAAACATGAAAGCATAGTACAGACAACACCAATATTTTTGACAGTGGAAAACCCGGTAAAGGGAAAAACCACGGTGGGAAACCCATAGTCACATAATACTTCTACAATAGTATGTGAAATAATTACAATGGGGATTGCACTTGCAATCAGGCCAACTGCCCAGAGCCAACTGCTCATCACAAAAAGAAGTCTCACTAACTTACATAAACATCAAACTACAATCCAGAGAAAATGAACTGTGAAAGTAGCATCTCCTAATGCTTGAAACAGTTCCGGTTAAGCACAGATGTCTGCCCTGCAACACCAAATTCTTCACAACTTTTGTTGAATGATCTAACCTTGTTCACACATAAACCTTTCTCTGATAATGTAGACATAACCATCAGTACCAAATTACATGAGTAAGTCACCTATTAATACATATCATCAACCTTGATAACAAGGTCGGCTAAACCCTAAACCCATAGACCTATAATTACAAAAATTACATCACACAATACCACCAGACCAATATTATGATTTATATTACATAGCATGGACCTATTTCAAATTCCCAAACAATTATATTCGTTGGAAACCACATTAAGACCAATCTCCAACATGTTTCACCAACCGGTAGAAACCCTTAATGAAATAACATAGAATAATCAACAAGATCCAAATAGGACCACCAAATCATCACGCCAATCAATGCAAAGCCACCAAACAATTAGGACATGATCAAGAAGCACCTTCAACATGTTAGAAATCATTTCCATAAGCCAGATGAAAATCACTTAACCAAATCATCAATTATCACCAACTGATAAAGCTAACCGGTACTAGGAATATCAATTGGGAACATAAATGATAGATTATGGAGCACCAAATCATGAACCAACTGAATATGACAAGCATATAGCTATCCTGAATAACAATCCAAAACTGAATGTAAGGATTTGATCATACTAAATCAGAATCACTCAAAACCAAGTCCAATTGGGACCAGGAACCAACCGGGATAGCAACAACCAACCGGGAAAGAACCAAATCCAACCAGGATACAATGTTAACATCAATGACAACACATGGTCACTATTGCCAACATAATCTACAACTTGTGACTATATGTTCATATGCATTACATTTTTGACAAAATACATTCCTATTTCTAGAAGATACATCTTGATCATTCCTAGACTGTTTTCTACACTCACTTGCTCTATGACCATAACCATTGCATGAATGAAAAGAACCATAGAAAAAAGACTTGCAACTTACAAATTTATTTTGTCATGTATGTGGAGATCTTGCAGGCCAGTTTTCTCCACTTCTTCTCCTATCTCGGTGGTCAATCTTGGACTATTTATTTGCTAGTCATTTCTCCTAATCTTTTTTGTCTCCAAATTTGTTTAGTCTTGTGAGGAGTAGTATTGTTTGATCTTATTATAGAAAGAGGTCTTCTAGAATTTCTTGTGTTCTCATTTATGTTGTAGCCATCTTCATTCAGTTTTCTTTTTCCTTTTGAATCAACACCATTTATCCTTGTAGCAACAATCTTCATCTTCATGTTTCAATTGTAGTAGACATATCTATTTTCTTTCTTGGAGCATTCCTAACTGTGAAGGTTTGTTTATTACCATTATCACTAGAAGAAACAAAGTGAATTTCTTTGTTGGAGGTATCCTTACTTGTGGGGCATTTGTCAGCTTCATATCCAACACTATTAGTATCCTTGGAGTGCTTTTGTTTTTTCAACATCTTATCCAAGGCTCTAGTGCTCCCTTCATATTTAATTCTTGTCTTGAGCTCATCTTTGCACTTCTCAAGCTCTATTGTGAGATTTTATATTTCATCCTTTAGATTACGACACTCTTTTCCTTTTGTTTCAAATTCTATCTCTAACTCCTTGCACCTACACTTCTTACTAACAAAATTTGATTTGAATCTTCATTTATCCTTTTAGGTTCATCCAATTCTACCTTTAGATTTGTAGTAGCTTGGTCTGATTCTTTAAGACATTTATTCAGTCGGTCATGTTCTTCAATAGCAACATCTTTATACATTTTGTATTCTGTCCTCATCTTTCAGAGTTCTTCTAATTCAGCTGCCATAGCAGCAACACACTGATTTGATTCTTTAAGGTTTTTCCTCAACAGATCATGTCCCTTCGAGACTCACTTCTTATAATTTTTATATTATTTTCTAACATTCATCAACTCATCAAGGACACATATTAACTCACCTTCAAGATCAACTTCAGCTTCAATATCTTCTTCTCCATCACTGCCAAAAGGATCTTGTCTGCAGGATTGTGATGCACTGTCACACCAGGGTGTTCTTTTCTCCTCTTGTGTCTCTTGTGTCATGAGTAAATGTGATTCATTCTCATATTTAATGAAGCAACTAAAAGATCTTCCTTTATCATATTCACATTTATCTCCTTCATAAGTCTTCTTCCTCTCACAATCTGATCCAGCGGTAGTAAGCTCTTCACCATATAGTTTCTTTAGTCTATCCCACAAGCTCTTTGCATCTATCAACCTTTGAAGACACATCATTAGATAGCCCATTGGATGTTGGAGCTACCTTTTATTAGCTAATAATTATTTATTTAATTATTAGTCTATTATACTCTATGCTTAAGCTAAACTTAGGAATCTTATAATTCTTTAGGGTTTTCACCTTGAGGGTTTCTAGTGTCCTTTTATAAGGATTCTCTCTTTATATTTTCATAACAACTGTAATTATTCAGTTGCATTCTTGTTGCATAATCAATATGACTCCTCTTTTTTGGATCTTTGAATTTTGACCTCCACAACTATTTTGCTTATCTTTTTATGTGACAGGTTTGCATGTAGGTGATCTTTGGGAGCTATAGAGTTGATTTTTCTTCAACTCCAATATGGTATTAGAGCTCCAGATCTACATGCCCTTGTTCTCTTCATGAGAGATTTTGGGTCTTGTTTTTCAAATCTGTGTATTCGGGGGTTTGTGCAGTTGTTTTTTTTTTCCATTTTTGGGGGTTACTGATTTTTTGGTACATTTTGGTGCCAAAAGGACCTCACGATTGGATTTAGGAGACGAATTTTGATATATAACTCAACCTATTTTGATGACAAGGGCATCTAGGGCATGATTTTTTATTGGCACATTTTTTGAGGCACAACAATCTGTACTATACCTGCAAATGCATCAACAAGAGAGGTTTTTTTCTTTTGGCCGTAACTTGGTCATACAGAGGCGCTTTTTGAAAAAATTTATATCGTCGGAAAGCTCTTTCTGATCTCTATCCAGATATAGAGGTTTGAACTTCTTATTTTTCTTGTTTGATGGTGTTTTTTGTTCTCAAAGCCAGAGGTTCTTTACGGAGGCACTTTTTCAAAAAAATTATATCGTCGGAAAGCTCTTTCTGAGCTCTATCCAGATATAGAGGTTTGAAATTTTGATTTTTCTTTTCTATTGGCATTTTTTGTTGTCAAAGCCAGAGGTTCTTTTTTGCACTCTGGGAGACATCACTTGATCATCTGAACTCCATTTTTCAAAAACTTTATATTGTTGGAAAGCTTGTTCTATGTACTTTCCAATCATATGATTTTTCTTTCTAGATTCTGCTCTAGGTATATTTTATTCAATTTTTTGCTTTCTAGCACTCTGGTGAATATCTTGAATGTTTCAAGTCTTGGGATCTCTTTCTTTGAGTAGGATGTCTCGTCTTTGGTTGTTCTTTCTGTTTCCAGTCTTTTGTCTCTTTTGATCATTGTAGCATTTTATTTATGCAAAAGCACTGAGATAAAGTGCCACCGTGCATTATATACTTGGGATCTTGCACATCTTGTGTCTTATTGTACATGCACTGCTTATAAAGTGCCATGGGGGGGTTAATGTTTGCCTTTTTTGCCATCTACTTTTGTCACATGAGTGTTCCTTCCATGACATTAGCCTCATGATGTGTGTCAAGTGAGTGTTCCTTCCATGACACTATGTACTTTCTCTGCACCTTCTATGTACTCGGTTCTTAATCTTGTAGTTCTTGTTGGTCATTCTTTTTCATTGTACCTATCCCTCTCCCTTTTCAGCATTATGGGGAGGTTTGTTCTGTTGTTCTAATGCTTCCTTGGTTCAATTGATCATCTCTTCAAGCTTTGGTGTTTTATGCCATTTGTATCTTCGAGTTCAGTTGTTTGCCTTTGTTTGCCATCTGATTTGAGTAGTGTCATTTGAGGGCACTCATGCAGATTATAGTCTTCTCTACTTGGTCATGTTCTATTTTAGTGGAGGTTCTTCAAATCAACAGTTACTCTTTGACAGTGTTTGCAGGTATTTCATGCTTCAGTGGTGTTCTTCATTCTCTTCTTTTTGTTCCTATCTTCTAGAACACTCTTGTTTGGAGGCTTCTTAGTCCTTCACTTGAGCTTTCATCTCTTCTTGGAGAGGAGTTTTGTTCCCATGGGATTTTCTCCTTTTTGTCCACTTTACAGAGATTTTATTGTACTTGGGTACCTCATCAGGCCTAGTTGTCGGGACCCATTGTTGCTTTCCTGCATTTTTTACATACTTTTTTAGTCCTTATTTTTTTTTTAGCTACTCCCTAAGTTCATCTTAAGGGGGGTGTTGAAGCTACCTTTTATTAGCTAATAATTATTTATTTAATTATTAGTCTATTATACTCTATGCTTAAGCTAAGCTTAGGAATCTTATAATTCTTTAGGGTTTTCACCTTGAGGGTTTCGAGTATCCTTTTATAAGGATTCTCTCTTTGTATTTTCATAACAACTATAATTATTCAATTGCATTCTTGTTGCATAATCAATATGACTCCTCTTTTTTGGATCTCTGAATTTTGACCTCCACAACTATTTTGCTTATCTTTTTATGTGACAGGTTTGCATGCAGGTGATCTTTGGGAGCTATAGAGTTGATTTTTCTTCAACTCCAATATTGGAAATAGCCTTCATTTCTTCAGCATTGCACTCATAACTTGTTTTTGCTTCAAGAATAGTAGGAGGGCAAGTAGGAACAAAGTAACCGTTTATAACTAACATCCAAACATCATAGCCTAAGGTAGACAAATAGACTTCCATTCTACAAGACAAAATGAAATATTTTGAACCATCAAACATAGGTGTAGGGACTGACTCAAACTTGACCATTGTGCTCACACACCAAAATCTACCCAAGCTGGAGAAATATTTTCAAGTAGGGAAGCTAGGGCTCTGATACCAATTGAAGAACATAATGGACCACCAAGAGGGGGGTGAATCAGTGGTGATTAATAAAAAATTTGACTCCTAAGAGATCTAAGCATTAATAACACTAATCATGAAGCAATGAGAAGATGTATCAAACACATGAGCACACACACATAAGAGACACATCACATAACACCAGATATACGAGGAAAACCCACAGTGGGGAAAAAAACCTCAGTGAGAAATGTTGCTAGAGTCTACTACTCCAATCCAGCCTCATAGGTAAAATTGATTACAACATTTAGGGCTGCAACCCAAGGAGCACCAACCCCTAGCTTTAGGGCACCATCCCAAGGAGAACCAAACCCTACAGTTTATGGGCGACAACCCAAAGGAGCATGAACCCCTAGCTCTAAGAACCCATTCAAATATTACAATGAAGGTATATTCAAATACATATAAAGAACCTTGTTACAAATGATATTCTATAACACCTTATTGATTTCCTCTTGTTTTTCTTCACTCTGTTGTCTTCTCTTTGTTTTTCTCTCCACTTTATGTTTTCTCAACTCTCAGCTCTATGTTCCGCCCTGCTCTATACACTTCTGGTTTTCACTACTTTATGATCTTTGCCTCCTTTGCATGTCTCTAAAAAATATTGTGTTTTCTTCCTTCCAATGTCTTCTGCAGGTAACTCTCAGTATTCTCCTACCTCTATCTTTATTTACTGCTCTCTATCTCTTTGCTCTGCTTCTGCAACTGCACACCTATCAACTCAGCTTCTATCACACTCATTACATAACTCTACTTAGTTATGAATTTCTCTTCTATGCACACATCAACACCCTATAGTTATTCAGTCATGATACTTCCTATCTTGTTCATGAGCTCATTTCTTCTCGGTCACACACACCTCTGTTCTTCACGACTACATCCATCAACTACTCCAACCTCCACATAATTGATCAGATTATACCTCATCACATGTTAGACAAAATTGTTTGCCTCGTTATCATGCCACTAGATGTGCATAAGTTTCTATACAACATGTAGATCATCCATTCAGTCAGTTTGTATTCTCCTAGTTGGTAATTCAAGTTCCAAGACCCGCCTATCTGTATTCTTCATAGACTTTGAACTTGAGTCATCGATCTGATGGATTAAACTAGGAAGCCTTGATCTTAGCCACTTGTCCTCACAACTCTGCCAACTCAGCTGCCTCATAGCTATCCTTTCTCTGCATGATCATATGTGTATTTTCTACCTATCCACACAACCTTGCAAGCTCAGCTACTTCACCTACAAGTATTCGATCTCATCGTCTGTTCGTAAGATCTAATTTGATCTCCCTTCTTGAATCAAACATCTGCATTGAAGGACCTTGTTCTATTTTTTACCCTCTATTCTGTTCACTTTCTTCACTAGGTTGCTATTTTTAGTAAACTTGGTCTATCCAGTAGATCTGATCTCCTTCATGTTGATCATCTTGAGCCACAAACCTATCTTTAACTGGATTACCATTAATAAATTCTTCACTCTGTCGACCTACTCTGAAGGAATCAACAACAATATTTATCATCACTGACTACTACATATATGATTTGTTCTATCTACTAAGGAGCCACATGTCCTCATATTCTTTGTCCAGTTTAGATGGTCAAGATTGGTTAAAATCCATGTGGACAATCAAGCTGCACAAATCAATCCATTTCCCTGTTGTGACTAACCTTCTTGTTATGAAGACATGTTGCCGAATCGGGCTTACAATTAAACACCTAAGCCGATCTATCCTATCTTTTAGATTTCTCTTTCCTCATGTTCATCTCCATAGCAATCCCGAAGTTGCATTGCTCACCTGCTATTAGAATAGTTTTAACTATCGGGTTAACATTTTGTCTCTATTCGGCCTTCAAAACTTATCCCGATGTACTTGTAAAGCCTTTGGTTCCTTTCATCGACATTGGTTACTCAGATGAGAAACTCACCTTTTATTTCTCTTATCGCCAATCCCGAAGCATAATCTCTAGGTTGACACACCTTATCGATATAGGTTACCCTAAACTGGAAGACTATATGTCGAACCACCACTCATCGGAATAGTTATCACTATTGACATAAGAAAAAAAATTTAGAACGACTGAACAACTTATTTTGATGCCACACTATCAAATCACCTTTATCGGGATAGGTATTCCAAAGAACAAACTCCACAGTGACAAGCTTCATTGGCATTGGTTATCCCGAAGTACATACCCATCAGAATAACTAACACTATCAGATTAACTTTTGGATATTATACCATCAATATAAACCTATTCCGATGACCCAACATGAACCACCATCGGCATAGCTATTCCGAGAATGCATCTCCATAGTCTTACAACATATTTTCATATGTTATTTTGATGATCTAACCAAGGGGCTCAACTCTTCTTTTTCCTCTATCAACGTAGCTTGGTCTATCGACATAGGGAAAATTTGCCATTTCACCTTCAATAGCTACTCCGATAGGCATCCTCAGTCGCCTAGTTGGAATAGCTATTCTGATACAATGATCACCAGAGTAGTTAACACTATCGGTATAACACAAAATTGCTACTCTGACTTTGTCTGCTATTTCGATGTGTAGCACAAACTCTATGATCGATATTGCTATCTCGATCCAACACAATACCAAAAGGACTCCTCACGACCTGACATTGGTATAGTTATCCTGATAGGATCACTTAACCTGCACACCACTTAATCAATATAAGTTATCCCGATATCAACACTTCAACAACACAACACTTGATCGGTATAGCTATCCCAATCAGATTACTTTTGCATCCTGCTCAACTCTACCACATAAACTATTTTGCTCTTCATCAACATCTTAGCAACACCACTTCAGTCCAACTAAAAGATAATCATCTCTTTCATTCTGACCTTCATTTGGGGCACACATCATCTTGCATTTTTATCCATGTCTCTGCAACTCTTCCACACCATCCAGTAGGTGTGAATTTGTCAAACAATAAATTTTGTGACACTTATCATCTACATCTCTAACCAGTCTGATCTTTATTCAGGGACACTCATCACTTGCTGCAATGTCTCAACCCTCACTCATAGATGTTGACATCAATGACAACTTCAATGCTAACAAAAAATTCACAACAAATATTTTTATGCACAATGATTCATGTTGATTTCATGTTGCATAGAAATATAATATGTAATTAAGTAAGTTTTGCATATCATATAGTAGGAAATGAATGCATTTAGTACCATGATGTTACCGTTTATATGAAAAGAAAAGAGTTAGTTTTAAGAGAATATGCATGTTTCACTTATTATGTCTTTATTAAAGAAAGTAGTTATTTTGCCACATGTGATGGGTTTACCTTCTAGGATGGGTACTGAATATGGGCTAATAGAGAAGGTTGATCCTCTTTTTAAGAAAAATTAGATATTTTCAAGTACATTGGCCAAAGCCATGTTTTTATTGAATAAGATGAATGTAGCCTAGAAAAAACATATTTATATGATTCTATACCATATCCTAATAATAGGACATTGCATTTTCATGTTAGAAATGCATGTAGATGAGTTAGGTTGCATTGGGGTTCCCTTCTACTTATTGTTTCTAGCTAGCTAGGCATTTCATGTAGGTTCCGATATTCTTCATGTCATGAAGAATTCTAGGGAAGCATAAGCTTCGTGGTTGTACAGGAAAGCACCTGTTGTAACACCTCACTAAGGAATTCCAAAGGACAACACAAAAACTAACTAATCTCAAGGAAGCAAATAAATTTTTTTTTAAAGAGAGATACATTAACTCATTAAACTATGATAATGAACACTATAATATTAGACATGAGAACAAATAATCTAAGCATGAGTGGAAATGTATTAAAGCAATAACACCTTTTCTCTCTAAGGTCCCCTAATGTGTCTACAAGGAAATGCTATCACATACTAAGGCATAAGAATCAAATCTAATCTAACCATTGCACAACATAATTCTTAAACATAAATAAATGAATATTAAATTAGAAATGGAATCTAACAAGAATTACACCACATAATTACTCCTAGGATCTAAGTTCATTTCCCAAATCCAATTTCTCCTAAAATCACTTTCTACATAAACATATAAGCATAACATCTAATCTTAACACATGATACAATGCTCATGACATAAAATTTAATGCATTACATCCAACATCTTGCTTATTAAGAATCTAATCATCTATATAGGATATATGGCACCAACACCGAACTATCTAAACTCATATTACATTCATAGTGTTTACATCGTTGCATAAAATAATTATTCAATCTTTCTCTCAATGAGAGTGTTCTTATTACATTATGAATATATTTATGGAAACCTATTCTAAGTACATGAATGAATCATTACATAAGAGAATACTACTGCATCATGATTCCAAAACTCTTTCATTTGAAGAAGACATAATCCATCCATGAAGTCATGAACATAACACTAAGATTCCCAATGGATGAAAGCATCAACCACCCAACCATGTGGAATAAAAAGGTCCACCCCCCATGCTTCGGAGAATGACATAAGGCCCAACACACACTGACATACCTCTAAGGTTGACACTAACATATCCATGGAAAATCAATGAACACACAAATGCAACAATCACGAGGACTAGAACAAACATAACACTGACTTCCAAAGGCTTCTAAACGACACATTGGTTAAGGTTCTAGGACACAGTTAGGAAAGAGTGTCATCAAATTAAAACATCATGAGTGATCCTGGAAGCTCTCTTGGTACCAACGCTCATGTGACACCCATGTGGAACCAAATCCACCTCTCATGAGGACACGGAGGTATGATTTGCGAACATACCTTCCCAATCTCATTTTGAGCATATACGAGCACTCTAGGCCATGAGTTGGGGCAACATCATTATATTTTTAATGTGAAATCTACCTTACCCCTAATACATTTATTAAGCTATCACTTGTTAAAGAAAATTCCAATAAGATGATCCTAGCAGCCACTTTGGGCCCCAACACCTACTTGGAAGCCACTCCCCCTAACATGTTCCTAACCAACCCTAGCCTATGGTTATTAACATAAAACATAAACACATAGGATCATATGAAGCATCACATAACTTATATTACATTGAATACATATCATAAAATTATCCATAAATAATTTATGATCAACATCACATCCTCTTATCCAAATGCACTCAAGGTACCATCATAGATGTAAAATCAACAAACCCGAATGGGTGAATGCATAGAAATGAAATGGGGGAAAATGAATCCACTTCAGAAGAATAAACCTTTGGAAAATGCATATTAGTAGTTAAAAACCCAATAACAAACCCCTGGACTGACCTAGACTAACATGGGTCCCAAAAATTGAATTGGAAAGCCAAACAAGAGATGACATTGGGCTCATAATTTGACAACTAGACCAACCCAAAAACTAAATCTGATTTAAACCCATTTAAGAGAGGTGAATTCCCTTTCCAAAATTTCCTTTATATCACCCCCAAGACAAATAATAAATCTTCACAAAACCAAACACTAAAAAATTCCAAAACATACACTACATAGATAACACATACTTCATTTTTCAATCAAACAAATAGCAATGAATGCATTAAACTTTCAAAATGAAACCATGACATAAACAACATAGAGAAGACAGTCCTTTCAAATCCACAAATTATTTTGATACATAGTGTAGACACTCAAAATTGTCATGTCTAATTAAATAAATATTTTATTTATTTAATTATCTAAGCCTAATTCTTCTATTAATTAAATAAATCCTTATTTATTTAATTAAATCATTTATCCTCTTCTAGCCTTATTTTTCATTTAAATAAATACATTTATTTATTTAAATTATCCCTTTCCTAAATTAAATAAATATTTTATTTATTTAATTGTCCTACTTCTTCTATTAATTAAATAAATCTTTATTTATTTAATTAATTCATTATCTTTTTCTACACATGACACATGGCATTCATCTCTTAATTCATACACTACCTACCTCTTTCATTATTTTATTATTTCCTTTACCTACCCTCTAATCCTAGCCGACCTCTCTTTTTACACCTCTCAATCTTAACCCTCCATTTCTCATTGTGTCTTCTATTTAAGGAGATGCTTTCTTCATTGTCTAACCCTAATGACACATCCTAATGACCTAATGACTGATTTTGAGTACTTGGCTACACTACGATCCTACTTGCAACCACATTCCGTTCTTTGTTGAGCTCTTGTGCATACAGAAATTTGAGAGCAAATATATCAAGCAAGATCAATGGAGATAGGAAGAATGGAGATCAAAACCCTATTGGACATGTGATGGTATAATCTTTATGATTTTGAGTTATTTGCATTGTCTTAGGTAATCTTCATATGTTATGGTGGATCTTTGTTCATTGTTAGGCTAGGGTTTAGTGGTTGGATTCATTTAGCCTTTCAATATTGTTGTTTATAGTTATCCATTTTCACCATATACATTTTGGCACGCCCGGTGGGACTCTTGTCCCTTTGCATTTAACAATTTTGTTGCAGATTTTGCATTTTTGAAGTTGCAGATCGAACAATTTCGACGATATTTTAGGTTTTTTTTTCCGCGTCTGCGAGTGTTCGGATCACGTTTTTGTGTTTCAGAAGTGTCTGCGATAGAGGGAATTGCATCTGTGTTTCTGTCAATTTTTATTTTTGCAGGTTTCCGAAAGGTGCGTCTGTGACTCCTAACCGCGTCTGCGCTGCATCGGACCGCGTCTGCGTCATTTAACAACGTCTGTGATCTCTGAGCGCGTCTGTGCATAACAGAACCGCGTCTGTGTCATACAGACGCGTCTGTGTCTGGTATAGAGGTGTCTGTGCTTTTTGTTTTGCAATTTCAATTTTTCTGAGATTTGGGTTTTCGGATTTTGTACTTAGGGTTTCAGATCTGGTTTATTTTCGGCTAACCCTTGTAGATCTAGCTAACCTGGTTTGTGCAGCTTGCTTTGGAGGCAAAAACATTTTTGTTGAAGGCCCCTTTTCACAAAGTCTTTTGGGTTTTCTAAAATTTACCTAACTTGTGTGCTTGCAGGAAGGGGTGATCATTTGAAACAACCCAAACTACTAACAATTTTGTTGCAGGGCCTTAGTTAGGGTTTTGTAATTTTGATTGTGTGCCTTGTTTTTCATAGCTTAGCAAACACTTCAATTGGTGCACTAAAATTGAATCATTGTCTTTTGTGTCTTGAGCAATAGGCTCTTTTTGTTTAATCTTTAGAGGGCCTGTCTTCCCGTGTGGTCATTAGGACTACTAGTGAGAAGAGAACGACCCAAGTGGTAGCGAGGAAAACCCACCTCATCCAAACCACTATAATCAAATGTATTCATGGTGAAAACTATGAATAACGTGTGCTGATTAGTTCATACCGACACTATGTCTCCCCATAAACCCGTTTGATCAAATTTATTTGATCATTTGTAGGGCGTAACCCCTACCGGCTGGGAGCCTTCTGTATTTACAGAGCTGAAAGTGCCGCATGTATGGCCACACAAGCGGATGCCCTTACTAGCACCTCTTTGTTTTAGATGCCCAAATCCTTCTAGTTGTTGAGGCAGGAGGTCGGACCTCTGGTAGCGGCCCACACACATACGGTTCTTAGTAGAGATACAAAGTTGGCCATGGGGAGTTTTCATGGGGACTGATGCTTGGCTGACCCGAGAAGTGAGTGCCGAGGGTGGAGCCAGTGAGGTCAAGCATCTAAGTATCTGCTCTGAATAGCGTAGCCTCGGGGGTAAAACCCTATGTGGGATCAACAACTATTGTCTTGGCCAGCCCTAAGATTTGTGCTTGTCTTATGCTAAACACTCAAACATTCAAGACAAAATATCAAAACATTGTGTCTTTTGTGTCTTCAAGTGTATGCAAAAACTTTTTACATCAAACAACACACTTTTGGAGTCTAAACAGTTTGCAAACATTGAGTCATCAACATTGTGTCCTCTTGTCACGAAAAACAGTCGAAAAATCAGATTTGGTCACAACAAAACAACTTCACAGATAGGAAAAATTGCACTAAGGTTACAGAAACGCGTCTGTGTCTGTTCAAACCGCATCTGCGTCGGATAAGCGCGTCTGTGAAGTACAGAATAGCGTCTGTATTTTTATCAGCGTCTGTGTCAAATAGAGAGGCGTCTGTGTCTGGGAATCACGTATGTGAAGTATACAGAGGCGTCTGTGTCAGGATTTGAAAACTTTAAGAGTCAAGCAAACAAAGAAAATCAGTTTCGGCATACTTGAGCTTCCTAGGTTGTCTCTTCAGGTTTCATCTAGCGTTCAGCTTGTTCTAAGGTTTCATACAGTCCATCATTGCTTCACATCTCATTTTACATTCATACTTGTCTAAACTTGAGTCAAAAGGTCACTTGCTTGTCCTCATCATACTTTGTCAACACACTACATACAACTACACTTTGCTAAGTGGTCCCTCATCAAGGTTTCTTACCTTTGGGTCTCATTTGGTCTTACTTAGAGTCAAGGTCAGCTTACCTCATCAAGAGAAACTATCCTCTCTTTGGAAGTCACACCTACTCTACTACTTACATACTTGGTCTTACACTTTGGACATTGCAAGTACACCTCAAGATTCACTTACACTCCATACAACTCTTGGTCTTTCATACTCTTTTCACTTTTCATCTAGTCTTTCACATCTTGGTCTAACACCTAGTTCATGGTTGAAACCCGCCTTCAAAAATCTAGGAGAATAGCTAAAGAAGCTCAAGAATCCATAAAAATGAGTTCTTATGAGTATGACAATGATCTATTCTACAATCCCGAGCACACTACATTACCAGACATGAATGTTTATAGACACAATTCAAATGTGGAAAGCGCAAATACTATAAACAACAATGCTACACACAATGACACAGTGGACAACTCTTCAATACTATCAGCAGACATAGAAGAATCCATAATGAATCCTCAATTCAATAGATTGGTTGAAGAGATAATGAGGAGAGATCGACAGTACTTTCTAAACATGATGGCACATAGTGGAGCTAAAATACTGCATGATTTTGACTTATCTCAACTTATGGAAAGTCGACCCTCACAACAAATTCAACCCAACATGGATCAAAGGAGACCAAATAGTGGAGGAAATAGAGGACCGAATAATATGATGCCGGAGTCACCATCAGCTTTGCTTCAAAAGCCAGCAATCTCACATACACAAGCTCAAACATATGATACTTATACTCAAAGACCATCATGGAGGCCTTATGCTCAAACACACGCTCAAGGTATGGATCAACCAAAACAAGTGGATACTCAAGGACATCCTCAAAATTTTGACACAAGGAGACCTCATGTCAAAATTGGGGGCAACACAATGGAAAATGAAAGGCCTATTGAATATGGTTTATACACACAAAATAGATATGGGGTCCCTCAACATGAAGTTATGCCAAATGCTCCATACATGTCACAACAATATAGACCTCCATATGGACATGTCTACGATCAGTATCATCCATACATGCAACAAGCTCCTCCTCAAATGGGTGTTTCAAACATAGGGTATGCTACAAGAAATCAATCTCCTCCCGAAAATAATTTGGAGCAACAAATAAGAGATTTACAAAAGAAAGTGGAGGACATGAGTACATCAAAACCTACATACACTATGAGAGATATATGCCCTTATCCCTTCGATAAGAGCATTCCAATGCCTCCATTTCCTCCACACTTTGTGACACCAAAATTTGACAAATATAGAGGGAGAGGAGACCCCAAGGCACATATAAGACAATTCTTCACAGCTTGCATTGAGGTAGCGGCAGAAGAAACATACTTAATGAGGTTGTTCCCACAGAGCTTAGGAGATCAAGCTATGGAATGGTTTTCTCAATTACCTCCTGGTATTAAGTCATGGGGCGACCTAGCAGAGGCATTCATTCAGCATTTCTCTTACAACATTGAAACAGATGTCTCAGTTACTACCTTGTGCAATACTAAACAAAAGGAAGGAGAATCTTTTGCAACATTTTTACAAAGATGGAGAAACTTAGCTAGCAGATGCTCTTGTGAAATCCCGCAGAAACAAATGGTGGAGATGTTCACACAAAATGTTAATAAGGCTATTGGCTATGATCTCAGAAAAGCTTGTTTGTCTACATTCAAGGACGTTATTGAAAAGGGCCTAGCAACAGAAAAGGTCTTAATTGAACAAGGAATTATCAAGCTATTCAAAGAAAACAAAGAGGACTTTAAGGGAAAGGACAAACCAAAATTTTGGAACAAGAACAAGAACACAGTTAATGATGGTGTTGTTGATGCCAACACAGTGAGACCCAAGTTCGTCTTTTCTGGATCAAGTTCTACCAACAATCAGGTGAACACTCAAACAACTTCTAGATCACGAAGGAAGTACACTCCATTGGGAGAACCACTTGAATCAGTATTCAAAAAGCTTGTGGCAAACAAAGTGATCATAGTTCCAGATTTTCCTCCATATGAACCAAAGGTCAAACCAAATTGGTGGAATGATGATGAATTTTGTGAGTTTCATAAGAGCAAGGGTCATAAGACAAGTAATTGCCATCGATTGAAAAACATTGTGCAAGATCTCATTGACAGAGGAGATATAGAGATTGAGGGACATTCATCTAATCAAGAACATGAGGTGTTTAAGGAACCATTCCCAAAACATGACAAAGGAAAAGGCAAAGTCACAGATGATCAAGCCAATTACACTAGAGCACCTTACAATTATGATTCTACTATCAATCACATCTTGATGGACAATCATATTTCTACTATCACTATCAAAAACAAAAATCCTGAGAATCCTTCTCAGAGACCCAAGATTGTCCTAAAAGGTGTGGGATCTTCCTCCGAATCTACCTCTGAATGTCATGTTACAACCCGTCGAGGAAAGATTACATTGCCAGGTACCTCCACTAAGAATACCAATCCTTTATCAATCAAGCCTGAGTACGACCTTGTAGAACAATTAGGGAAAACACCCGCACTCATCTCCATTCTGGAGCTTCTACGTATATCCCCTGCACATAAAGCTATCCTTGACAAAATCTTGAGAGACACTGCCATCCATATTGATCTGAATGTGGACCAGTTTCAAGCCATGGTGGGATACCTATCTATTCCACATTCCCTTACGTTTACAGAAGCCGATGATGCCTCCATAAGTCAGCCACATAATGCACCTTTACACGTTGAAGCTTTCATACATAAACACCGAATAAAGCGAGTCCTGATAGATGGAGGAGCAGGTCTTAATATTTGTACATTGAGCACCATCAGACAATTGGGATATTCTGACAAAGCTGTGAATTCTACAAACCAAATCACCATTAAGGCTTATGATGATGAAGAGCGCTCGTCCAAGGGCACAGTCACCTTACCGCTAAGAATAGGGCCAGTCACAAAGGATGTGGTTTGTCAAGTCCCAGATCTAGATCTCACGTATAACATATTGCTAGGACGTCCATGGATTCATGAAATGAGGGCAGTCCCATCAACATACCATCAATGCATAAAGTTCCCTCACAATGGAGTCGAGGTAACGGTCAATGGTGATCCAAATCCATTCATATATTGTAATAACTTGAGATCACATACTGAGACTATCATTCCCAGCAATCGGGAGGCTACTCCTTCTTCAGCATATATTGATCCTGAGTCATTAAAGCCCTCGACATCCAAACAAGGTGAACTTAGAGCCAAGTTTCAAGACAAAGGCATGGGAGAATACACTCTGAATCAGACAATGTTTTTACGACAAGTCATGACCTCTCCCAAGGAATATGGGAGGCCACATCATAACAAGCAAATCCCCATCATGATACTCAAATGGGATCCTACCATCTTTCAAAAATGGGGTGAACTAGAAGAAGAAAATTTATATAAAATTCTCTATAAGGACGTTGAAAAGGACACACATGATCAGATTATTATACCCTGTGAGAACTATGGCAAAGGCTTCAAAATTTTGCAAAGATTCGGGTATGATGGAAAAAGCCCTCTCGGACTACGCAAAGAAGGTGTCATGGAGCCCTTACAACCTGAGCTAACTACAAGAAGGGAACGCTCCAAGGGGCTTGGTTTTCTGAATCCCAGACTAAATAATAAAAGAACAAAAGAGGTATGGCGAATTAAAGTTGCCGAAGTTCAACAAGAGGATTACTATTCCACAGACTCCAATGAGTGGGAATGGGGTTCAGACAAATCCTCCAATGACTATGAGCTCACCGAGACATTCAGAGAGCCAGATGAACCCACAGAGGAGGAGGAATTTTACAAAAAGTTCAGAGTTGGTCAAGAACCAACCCATAAGGATCCCGCACAAGCTTCGTTTCAAGGTCCTAGGTCAAAATCACATAGGATGAGGACACCTATCCCAGAAGGCTCTACTAGTGATGACAATTTGGATTCGCTCATGATCGAAACTGATGAGGAGAGTGCCATCGATGACCTCGACGATTACCTTGACATACCTGAATATAACCACATCTTCACTATTAGTCCTGCAAACCCTAAAAGCACTAAAGACCTTCCCCTTGTTCATCCTCAACTCATTGACTGGGATCATGAAGGACCAGCACAATTTGATACATTTCAAAATGACGAAGCCATTATCGATTACCTTGGCATTCGAGATGATCTTCCCCCTGGAGACCACAAAGCAGGATACGCCATAGAGCTCAACAACATAGCATACTTTGGTGAGGGTGTCGGGCCTTCTAGTCGCAAAAATGTGAAAATAAAAACAAAACAAGGGTCTTATGGCGAAAACCACACTGTGGCACTATCTGACTCCAAAAAAGTAAAAAGAAAGGACGTATCTGAGGGTGAAAACCTCTCTGAGGCACCCGAAGATGGAGGGCTCGACATTCTCCCAGCATCATACGAGGAAAAATCATCCATGTTGGTAGAGGAGACTATAAAGACAAACATTGGTACAGCAGAGGTTCCACACAACATATTTTTGGCTCAATCATTGACGGAGGCCAAGAGAGCAAAATTCATACGCTTCTTTAAGGGACGACAAATCAACTTCGCATTGTCTTACGCGGATATGCCTGGGCTAGACCCGGATTTGGTAATGCATCATTTGACAGTCAAACCGGGGGCAAAACTAGTAAAGCAGAAATTAAGGAAAATGCATCCACAAGTGGCATTGCTAGTCAAGGCAGAGCTAGAGAAATTACTGGATGTCAGATTCATACGCCCAATTGATTATCCCGAATGGATTTCCAATTTAGTACCTGTCAGCAAACCGGATCGCAGCATCCGAATATGTACAGACTTCAGAGATATCAACAAGGCTTGTCCAAAGGACGATTTCCCATTACCAAACATTGACTTGATCATTGATCTCACAGCAGGTCATGAAATGTTATCCTTAATGGACGGATTTTCTGGATATAATCAAATCAGGATCGCACCTGAAGATCAACATAAAACATCATTCACTTGTCCATGGGGAACCTTCTGTTGGAATGTCATGCCCTTTGGGCTGAAAAATGCAGGCGCCACTTATCAAAGAGCGATGACCACTATTTTTCATGATCTCATGCACATAACCGTGGAAGATTATGTTGACGATCTTTTGGGAAAATCAATAGACAGAAACATACACTTGGACATACTTTCAGTTGTCTTTGATCGGCTAGAAAAATATAAGGTAAGATTAAATCCTAAGAAATGTGTCTTTGGAGTAACCTCCGGGAAGCTCCTAGGATTCATTGTGTCTAAAAGAGTAATAGAAGCTGATCCAGCGAAGGTCAAGGCTATCTTGGACATGCCGCCACCCAAGAATATCAGTCAACTTCGATCTTTACAAGGGAGACTCTAGTCCATACGAAGATTCATAGCACAACTTGCAGATAAGTGTAACCCTTTCCAGCACCTGTTACACAAAAACATCAAGTTCAAATGGGATGAGAACTGTCAACAGGCTTTTCAGGCGCTCAAAGACTATCTTTTGAACCCGCCAGTTTTGATGTCACCAATTCTAGATCAACCATTGCTACTTTACATATCGGCTACTCCGACAGCACTAGGGGCACTCCTAGCACAGCAAATACCTGATGGCAAGGAAAAATCAGTCTACTATATCATTCGCACATTGGTGGGATATGAGCTAAACTACACACCAATCGAGCGTGCATGTCTCGCTGTGGTCTTTGCTTCACAAAAATTACGACATTATATGCTCACTCACAAGACTAAGTTGATTGCCAGAATTGATCCACTAAAATATCTTCTCAGCAAAGCTACACTTACTGGGCGGCTGGCCAAGTGGGTAATGATTTTGAGTGAATTCGACATTGAATACGTGGACAGAAAAGCTATAAAAGGACAAGCCATTGCAGACCAATTGGCAGATGCTCCCATGATAGATGATGCTCCTCTACAGTCAGAATTTCCAGATGAGTCCATTCTAACAATATCACCTGCAAAGCCATGGCAATTATATTTTGATGGCTCATATACACAGCATGGGGCAGGAGCGGGTATACTCTTTATAACTCCCCAAGGCGATTCTATACCAAAGTCATACCGCTTATCATTTCTGTGCACTAACAATATAGCGGAGTACGAGGCATTAACAACTGGGTTAAGAATTGCAGTTCAATGGAAGATCCAAGAACTTCGTGTTTTTGGGGATTCTCAACTTGTCATCCGTCAAGCAACTGATGATTATCAAACAAAAGATGAAAAGCTAATGCCTTACAAACAACTGGTAGATGAGCTGAAACAACACTTTACAAAGATAGAGTTTGAGCAGATACCAAGAGAACAGAATCGCGCTGCTGATGCCATGGCTACAATTGCTTCGCTCATTGATCTACCGCAAAATGAGACCTGCTATGAATTCCTGGTAGACAACCTGTTGATTCCCTCATATGAAATCACTCCTACGGAAATGATATGTGTTGTTGGTCCTGAATCCCAGTTATATGGTTCCATATTCACATACCTTCGCGACAATATCTTACCTCCTGATCTATCGAACAATCAACGTTGTACTTTCATTCGCCAATCCTCTCGATACGTCATTTTAGCTAACATCCTATACCGACGAGGTCTAGATGGCACCCTTCTTAGATGTTTAGAGAGTGACGAAGCTCAGATTGCGTTACGAGAAGTGCATGAAGGGATATGTGGTCCGCATACTAGTGGTCCTACCTTGGCCAAGAAACTCATCAGGACTGGATACTACTGGCCTACTATGGAAAAAGATGCATATCAGTTTGTCAAGAAGTGTAAGCAGTGTCAAATTCATGGAGACCTCATACATGCACCAGCACAAGAACTACAACCACTTGCATCTCCTTGGCCCTTTTGTCAGTGGGGACTCGATCTTATAGGCAAGATTCACCCTCCTTCTTCCAATGGACATAAATTCATTATCACAGCCACAGAGTATTTTACAAAGTGGATTGAAGCCGTGCCTCTCACACAAGTTACTGGGAAACAAATCGCTACCTTCATCTTGAACTACATCATTTGTCGATACGGGATTCCTACTTCCATTATTACTGATAACGGGCGTCCTTTCAAAAATCAGGATGTTCGTGAACTCTGTGAGCACTTCCATATTGCCCACCGTTTCTCCACACCATATTACCCCCAAGGTAATGGCCAAGCTGAGGCGTCTAATAAAACAATTCTCAAAATCCTTAAAAAGACAGTCGACGACGCTGGCCGTAACTGGCACATCCAACTCAATCCTGCACTTTGGGCCTATCGTACAAGTGTCCGCACACCTACAGGAGCTACACCCTACTCACTTGTCTACGGCTCTGAAGCCATCTTGCCTATTGAGGTCGAGCTACCTTCTTTACGGGTCTCCTTGAGAAACATAATCAACGATGAAGACTACAGAGTCTCTCGCTTACAAGAACTAGAACTGCTGGAGGAACTGTAGCGTCGTAAATTGTATGCACTTGCTAGGGTGGTACAATTTCACACCTAGTTTAGCACCCGCCTTGGCGCATTTTGCATTTTGCATTGCATTTCCCCTTTAGCACTTAATTAATTAAATTAATTAGGTCTAAGGTCCTATTTTATCATCTCCCATATCATAAAGTTGGGCCCTTTCATTAAAGTGTGCCCCTTTCATTTTATTCTTCCAATACATCATTTAATCAAAAACCCTAATTAGGTCCTATTTTGAACTTGGGGGCTTGATTTCGGGGGTCAAAACATCTCGAAATCACCTGTAACTTCGGGATTCTCTCTAAAATCATCATATCTGACGGCCCTGAAAATTTGGTGAAAAGTTGTCGGGACCATGGCGCCCGTGCAACATGGTCCCGGACATTTTTCTCAAAATTTTGGGAGCACGATCCAATTATAAAATAAAGCTTAACCCCAAGAAATTGGTGGGATATTCAATCTTTAGGTCGGCCAAAAGTCGAAATTAAGACCTAGGGTTTCATACATAAAAGCTCTCTTTCCTCATTGGAAAGGAGGGGATTTTTGGCTTTCAAGGACCTTTTATGCAGTGAAAGAGCAGATCTTTGAAGACTTCAACAACATTCAACATTCCTCTATCAAGCACTTATCAAATTCATTCATCCACTTAGGGCTTGGAAGACATTGAAGAACAATAGGAAATTACCGACTGAAGATTGGCTTGTACTCCTCCCTTGAGGGTTGGGTATGATTTCATGTTGTTTTCATGTCTTTGCATAAGCTTCAATATATCCTTTATTCATGCTTTAGATCACTTTGCATCTTGATTTAGAGCATTTACATTATCATTTACAAGCAATTAGGGTTTACTTTCTAGGTTGCTCTAGTTTGCTTTCTTGCATTTAAGGACCTTGCACACACACTAGGTCTGCACACACAATACATTTTACAATACAACTTGGCTATTCGTGGAGGTGGAAATCACCAAAGTGGGGGTTTGACTAAGGCAAAACCCTATATAGCCGCCCAAACACCTTTTCAGATATAAGTGCAGGTTTCGGGACTCGGACGACGCCGCAGGTTGCAGATCCAGGAGAAGCAGACTGAGACCGACCTTCCCACCAAATTTCAGAGAAAAAGACCAGGACAGGGGCGTGGGGCACCCTGGTCCTGCCAGGACAGGGGCGCTGGGCGCCCTGGTCCCTTCTGGGCGCCCTGGTCCCTACTGGGTGCCCTGGTCCCTGGGACAGGGGCGCTGGGCGCCCTGGTCCGATAGCATTTTCAGCATTTTTGACAGCTTTTTCCAAAGTGCAAAAATAGCAGTTTCCGGAGCAGTTTTAGGGGCAGAATCAGGACAGTGGCGCCCGCGCCGCTGTCCCGAACATTTTCAGTCAGATTTTAACTCCGGGTACGCACCTGCATTCTTATTTCATCCTTGTATTTACAGCTTTCCATTGTTTAAGTTCAATTCTGCAATCTTGTTATTAGTTCATACTTGCACTTTGGGGTTAGGGATTGAACTTGCATCATTTGATCTTCCAATTTCAACAAAGGAATAGAAATCCTAATAGATATCCCGTGGCTCTCTCTTTCACAAAAAAGAAGTAGCCAATTGTGCGATATCTCTAGGCTCTTTCGTATTCCGTAATGTGTTTCAAAAGGTAGGATTAGGGCATGTTAACCTAGTCTCGCTTTTTCCCCTACACATTTTGGTGAACCCGACGTGAATCTATCATTGCTTCCTCTTGCATTGCATTTGTTAGATCTAGATCTAGATTTAGTGTGTTTTCATTTCATTTTCATTAAAAAAAAAAAAAAAAGTGTGTTTCTTTGCATTGTGTGTTTAAATTTTATGCAATTTCAAAATGTTAGATTTTTATTTGCAAGATGATCATATTTGTGATGATTATGAGTTAGATGAAGCTTTAGATGAATTTTTGAAACCTAAATATACCAAACCTTCATTTTACCAAAAACTCATAAACCTTGTTACTATGCCATTTAGATGTGATGAGAAAGATAAGTCAAATGGTTCCTCTCAAGGGTACATTCCTATCAACTCTTCCACTGAATCTAGTAACATGGTTGTGTTCAATAATCCCCTCTATGAGGAATTATCTCCTTTTGAATCAAAAGATAAACCTTTTAATAGATATAATCATGCATTATTGGATGATGACCTTGATGACTGTGTGGCTCTTAAAAAACACTCCCTTCATGAGGATCCTTTTGTGCAAGAAGATGACATTATCCCTACAATCCCTAGTGATGGCATTTCCTTTTCCAACAAAATTCCCACTAGAGATGATGAATTAATGATAAATGCTTACCCTTCTCCTAAAGTTGGTCTTACCCATAAGCATCCCTTAGAGAAAGAAGATGAAATAATAAGCAATTTCCTTAATTCTCTCTCCCCTAAAGATCATATTGAACATATTTTGAGGAAAGAGGATGAGTTTAACACATCTATTGATGCTTTCCCTCCTAAGGATGAGGAATTAATAAACAATGTTATCTCCTCTCCCGAAATTGACAATACTTTAAACATTCCTTTCAACAACCTCACTATTTGGGATGAACCATTAGAAGAAGGTATAGATTATTCTCTACCCCTAGCCAAAGGGGATGAAATCAAGATTGGAAACTCCCTTGATAGTTTCTCCCCTTCCTTGAATCTCAATTATTCTCCCTCTAAAAATAAAGCATCTCCCTCTCCTCAACTTGGTTCTACTCATAAGGAAACCCTAGTTCAAAGAAAGATGGTTAACATTTCTTTCAAAGATCCCCCTCTCAAAAGTGAGACTTTAGAGAGTAGTGTTGATCCTTCTCCTAGAGAGTTTATTCCCCATGTAGATCCTTTGATGATAGAGGATGATATGACCATGCGTAGAGACATTGCTCCTCCCTCCTTCAGGATTCTCTTTCATTCTTTCATTTTGCACACACTCACAACCTATTCGTCCATAATAAACTTACCCATTCCCATCATGGCTTGTTATTGATCTACCTAAGATTGGTTAGCCACCCATAAACCTCCCTTTTCACATCCCTTTCCATCCATAATAAATCAGATCCTATCTGTGACTACGGCCAATTCCTACGTCTAGTGATGGGTGTGGAACTGAGAACATCACATGTTTTGAGGAGTACAGTTTCTTCCAGCTTCCTTCAAGTCTATCTGCATCACAGATCCGCAATAAAATTTCATCTTCTCCATAATAAAGTATCAGTTTCATGGATTCAGTCAGTTTTAGATGAGACACAGCAGCAACAATGGGCTTCAACAGACTCAGACAACATATGGTTCAGTGCTATCTATCCTTTTTGTGAAAGTGAACATTGTGACCACAATCAAAATTTGACTTATACAAGTGACAAGAGACACTAAACTTGAGGACTACAGTGGATGTTGGTGTCGAGTCTTGGTTTTCTTTTGATTTTATCTTTTGGTGACATGTCTTTTAGCTTTTCCAGGATGTCTTTGACTAGAGATTCTATCTCCAGGATGTCTTTGACTAGAAAGGCGAGGATGGGGTATCGTCACCTATTTATTTTTGCTGTCTGTTGATTGTCTTTTAGTAATGCTATGACTTGTCCAAGGATATGAGGACACTGTGAGTCTAGTATGAATTGGGGCATTCCTTGTTTGTGACTGTCTTATCTCCATGCAAACAGGTACAATGACTTTCTGGGCCGAACAAATGCCTCGATTGTCATAACCTATTCTACCATAATAAAGCTCAATGATGATAACGCACAAGAAGCTCTTTCACGTTCATATCTTCTGTCTTCCATCCCCCTTTCTTGATTGACTTCCATTGTCCTTCTCGAGTCCGCATAGCCTGCTATCACATGACTGAGTATAATGACACACCAAAAATATTTGCATTTCATATAGTTACATCTGCATCACCACATATAAGCATTTCATACATACATATAGATATCACAATTGCATCACATCCTGCATACAACACATGTTAGCACATCTCACATTTTCATTATGTAAATAATCATTTGCATTATCATATTCATCTGCATTACATACATTCACATTTGCATCATGCATCACATGTACAACATAAAAGAACAAAAATATATTGCATTGCATCATATAAGCATCCATATCATAAAACATGCATCACATAAGAACATCTCATCACATAAGGTACACATGCATATAGCTGCCGCAAAAAATGGATCATCTCATATATAATCAAAATGTGTCATGATACAATGATGTCAAAAGAATCATATGGCTACAAAATCACCCGCAGGTGTCTACAATACAAAAATGGTACATATACTGATACAAGGGGAGCCCTCTATGGCTATGATGAACTCCCTCCCTCGGAGCCGCCTAGCCTCGACGGAATCTGAGCTCTAGATGGTCCCGCTCCAGGATCCCCCTGCCTGTCTGGTGGTGGTGGAGGACCCATGACCCCACCGCTGGATGCCTGCCTCCTACGACTCCCTCCTGTAGCCATCGCTGTGCGTGATGATCTATGGAAGCTCCTCACCCGCTGATCCGCTGGCATGGCACCATAGTACAGATCCCTCCAGTAGGCGATCTCCTCTCCGGCTCGCAGCATATATGCATAGCCTGCCCCTGCATCCTCTGCTGCCCGCCTCCCTGCCCTCAGAGCTGTCTCGGCCTCAGTATATCGCTGGATGACCTGGTCTCTCTCCCGCTCTGTGTCCCTGAACTTGATCCTGAGGCGATCCCTCTCCCGCTCCAAATCCGCAATCTCGTCTGCCTGGCCCTGGCAGATCTCTCTCAGCTCTAGCAGCTCATCCTCCTCAGGATCACCACCCTCAGCCTCTGCCTATGGCTCCTCCTCTGCAGGTGCCTGCACCTGTGCCTCCCCCTGTACCTGTCTAGGTGCCTGAATAGGTACCTGTCTCTGTACCTGTCCCTGTCCCTGCACCTATCTCGGTCCCTGTGCTCTAGGACCCTGTGCTACTGGTACATGTAGGGGCAATCCACCTCGACCCCTCACCACCTGGGCTGCTCTCTCCTGTCCTCCCTCCCTCTGAGGTGCCACCTGCCTCTCCCCCACTACTCCCCTCCACCTCCATCGGCCCCTACCTCCATCTCCTCCACCATCATCATCATCATCTCCTCCCACCTCTCCCTCCAGTAGCTCTCCCGGATCTGTCAACCTCGGAAATGGATGCTCTGCCCAATATGCAGAATACTCTGCGTCCATCCCTGCATCCTCTACCTCCGGCCACATGTCCCATGGTAATGGCATCATCTCAGCCATCTGTGTCATGGCCTGATCATATGATAGAAGTGGCCCAAACTGTACCTGATCTCTAACTGTATGGGCATACATGCCCGAGCCTCGCGGCATCCTCTGGATCCAGCCGAACTGTCTGCATACCCTGTCAACAAGCTGCCTCTCCAGAATATAGGGCGTCCGCCCAATAAGATACCTGCTCCTGAATGCATAGGGTAGCTCCACTGCATCGTCATCCCACTCCTCGCACCCCAGGTACGGCCTCCAAATAACCATATCAATGTCATCTATGACGCGTCTCCAATGCTCCAATCGACCAATCCAAGGCTGTGATGTAATCATATCGTATAAATGAATAAAACTCTGTCCATGCCCTCTGCCTCTGAAGTGGATAGGTCATGTGATAGGAAGGTTCTCATATGCCCACACCTGTAGGAGAGTCACTCCGCAGCCCAAGCCCACTGATCTGTGGTAAACAAACTGATGCAGCTCATAGTATAAATGTCCCAGGACACATGGCCCCCATGCATATCTGGTGTGCTCTGTCATCAGTGTCTCCAATGCTCCTCCCCAGCCAACTGCCAATCCCCATGTAGCCCTGTCTGGACATAAGAAACCACTGATGGCTCCTCCAATAACAGCCGGCAACGCTAGCCCTATCGCGGTCATGGTATCCCATGCCACGTGACCTACTCTCATCTCCAACCCGGGATCCTGAAATACCCGTCTCAGTGCCTCTCTGTCTCCGTCTCGATCGTATGGAATCAACTCTCCATCGATCGGAATATGCAAAATCCTGTAGACATCCTCCAGCGTCACTGTCATCTCCCCCATAGGCAAATGGAACGTGCAAGTCTCGGAGTGCCATCTCTCCGCCAGTGCAGTCAGTAAACCCATGTTTGCACGAAACTCAGGCACATATAGCACATGTGTGAGACCCATCTCCTCAATAGAAATCATGTCCTGAATCGACAACTCTGGTCGCAATCTCTGTGTCGACGGGAATCTCTCCCGCGACTCCAACATAGGCAAATACTCCTGCAGTCAACCAATCAATCATGTCAGTTATAGTGGCATTCACTGTTTATCACAAAATGCTACTTGCTATTTAAATGCATATGGCTATCTATCCTAGTGACACTCACTGTTCATCACAAAGTGTTGCTATCTATCCTCGTAGTACTCCCTGTTCATCACAAAGTACTACGTGTGTGACATTCCCTGTTCATCACAAAGTGTTACTCACATTCGCACTCCCTGTTCATCACAAAGTGCTGCCTATCTTGGTGCTCCCTGTTCATCACAAAGTGCCTTGATCTATCCTAGTCTTCCTAGAGGACCTGCTTGAGTGTATCCTCTCAACAGCTTATCCAATCGACAGCGTATGTTCATCACAGAACTGCCAATTTGACCTAAAAAGACTCAACCTATGCATTTTGCAACACAAACGCGCTTTAAGCTTATAAACGCGCTTATAGACTGCAGAAACGTGCTTCTGCAACACAGACGCGCTTCCTGAACACATACGTGCCTATACCATTCACAAACGCGGCCAGGGAACACAGACGTCCCTACATGACATAAACGCCCCTACAATTCTCAAACGCGTCCGAATTCAGCATAAACGCGGTCCCAGGCATAGACGCGCCTGGACCCGACACAGACGCGCCTGGCACTGACACAGACGTGGTTGCGCGTTTTTGCACTTTTTTAACTACCCTATTCCTAGCGCATTTATTGCTACCTAACATGCATTAATGACAAAACTTGAAATGCGTGAAAGTACGAAGAGGTTTTCTGGTACTTACCGGCTCTCCTGCATCTGCTGGTCGCTGGAATCGACGAACGCGGTCGAATCTATGAACCAAAGCCATCACTGCTGACTGATGCTGCTCTTCTCTCGCTCTGCACTGTGATCTTGTAAGGGTGTGGATGACAATGAGGATGTCTTTTGCCCGTGGTCTATCTTATAGCCTACCCTAGCCCTCGCCCTCATTTCCCGAATCAGTATTCTTCTTCCTGTGACTTTGTCACTTTATTCGGTCAGTCCATTCTAGCCTTTCTTTCTTATCGAGAGATTGTCTACAATCTTTTGAGACATTTTCATCCAATCTCTCGAGGGGGCATATCATTCCCATTCTGGGGCAACTCTGTATCAGTTCATCTTATCTTCTTTGAAACAACGCGACAAGCCGCATTGTCTCAAAGAGGGGCAAAATGTAGACACTCAAAATTGTCATGTCTAATTAAATAAATATTTTATTTATTTAATTATCTAAGCCTAATTCTTCTATTAATTAAATAAATCCTTATTTATTTAATTAATTCATTTATCCTCTTCTAGCCTTATTTTTCATTTAAATAAATACATTTATTTATTTAAATTATCCCTTTCCTAAATTAAATAAATATTTTATTTATTTAATTGTCCTACTTCTTCTATTAATTAAATAAATCTTTATTTATTTAATTAATTCATTATCTTTTTCTACACATGACACATGGCATTCATCTCTTAATTCATACACTACCTACCTCTTTCATTATTTTGTTATTTCCTTTACCTACCCTCTAATCCTAGCCGACCTCTCTTTTTACACCTCTCAATCTTAACCCTCCATTTCTCATTGTGTCTTCTATTTAAGGAGATGCTTTCTTCATTGTCTAACCCTAATGACACATCCTAATGACCTAATGACTGATTTTGAGTACTTGGCTACACTACGATCCTACTTGCAACCACATTCCATTCTTTGTTGAGCTCTTGTGCATACAAAAATCTGAGAGCAAATATATCAAGCAAGATCAATGGAGATAGGAAGAATGGAGATCAAAACCCTATTGGACATGTGATGGTATAATCTTTATGATTTTGAGTTATTTGCATTGTCTTAGGTAATCTTCATATGTTATGGTGGATCTTTGTTCATTGTTAGGCTAGGGTTTAGTGGTTGGATTCATTTAGCCTTTCAATATTGTTGTTTATAGTTATCCATTTTCACCATATACACATAGAAATTAATTAGCACAAGAATTCCAACTTGGAAGTAGAAGAAAATGGACAAGAAAGATGGAAGGCCAACCCTTGCATTTTTAAATCCACATGAATAGAAATTTCAAAAAATCAAGAAAGCCTTTAGGTTAAAAAAATCACAACAAGCAATCTCCAACAAGCCACACAAAACCCTCTCCCAAATCTTCACAAAAATCTCTCCAAAACGCCCTTCAATTCAATGCAAATATTTCTCTCCAATGCCTCATACAAATCTCCTCTCAAACTCCAAATTTTTCCAACAATCATTCAAGAATTATATAGTATCTGTACCCAACAAAAATATATTATTTCCTGCACAAAACCATTCCAAAAAATGGGAGTTGGTATTTGTACAAGAAAACAACCAAATTTCCAACCAATCACAACTAATCATAAATTCATATAAACCATGTTTATACTAATAATACACTTATAACATATTATCCCTCTAAGAATATATTTTGTATATATTTATTTATTTCCACCAATAAATCTTCAATTAAATCCTCAAATTATTCCCTCCTAGAAAATAGGGTAGGAAAAATAGGAGAACATAAACATAAATAAACATATATATTCCATGTTATATTATTTAATACAAACCAAAAAACACATAATAAATGCAAAGGGTGACATCATAATAATTGCACCTAAACTTATAAAATAGACATTTAATTTATAAATAATATTAATTTTAATGATATTTATCCATATACCATAATAAATCATTAATAATTATATTTAAATAAAATAAAATTAAAGGGATAAAGAACAATTACTCACATAGCCATCCACAAGACCACATAACCAAAAATGAGATTAAACCACATGTAAAGCAATCAAGATAAGGGTCCAAACCAAGACACAAACTAGGGTTAGGTGTGGTAGGGCCTTATTGTCACCTCTTCTCAACTACATTGGGAAAGGAGGCACGCTTAAACTTATGGATATATGTGGAGTCAGTGCCTAGTACTATACATCAATTCATCATAGTCAAGTGAAGGGAATTATAACATCACATCCTTCTCATGATGAATTGTAATGTGATATCATCCTACATGCCTGTAGACAATAAAACATCATAAATATAGATATAACCTAATCAAGCAACCATCATCCATACCAAATGAGATTATCAGAATTAGGGTTAGCACAAGATATAACATCATAGGAAGTGAACATAAATCATATCACCTAAGACATGCATAATCACAAAGTCCATCAAATCTTAAATCCTAACATCATCAAGTAACCCCAAATATAGAATCATCATCATAAATATCATAATATATCCATTGATATGAAGAAGTATCTCAACAAGATAGAGAAAAGCATGAAAACATGGAGTAACAAGACATAAAAAGAGTCCGTCAGTATCCATCACAACCATCAAAGAGTATGAATCAAATTGAGGGTTACTACATCCTCCCCCTAGAGCTAGGCTTACTCTCAAAAGACCGAGAACAAATAGGGAAAGATCTCTCTCATCTGTGTTGCATCCTCCCAAGTCGATGAAGTCTAATCATTAGAATCCCAATGGACCCTTACTTGCTCTATGTCGGGACCCTTGAGGGTTAATCTCCAATGTTGAACTATGCATACAGGCTCCAAAGAAAGTTGCCCATCCTCTACTTGCAAGGCATTCCAATCCAACACATGTGTCACATCAAAGAAAAATGTGCCACCTTGGTTAGTTTGTCAATAATGACCATGATAGCATCATGTCTATGAAAAAAATAAGCAATCCAACAATGAAATCTATCAAAATAATATCCCATTTCCACTCCAGTACAAGGTTCGAATGCAAAAAAACATGTTGGATGCTTATGCTCTGCCTTAACTCTTTGGCACTCCAAACATATGGAAACAAAATCTACGATATCATGGCTCATTCTAGACCAATGGTACAATTTTCTTGAGTCCGTGTGCATCTTCTTGATACTCGAATGTGTTGAGTAAGGTGCATGATACATGCCTCTGCAAGATTAATGTGCGAAGTCCCTAAGAAGGAAAAACATAGATGCTACCCAAATGGCAAAGAAGTCCATCTTGTTGCAAGGTGTGCACCCTTGGTCTCCTTGTGTTGTGCAGTGCAGCGCTCGGGTTTGTGACATGGCTTAACTACCTCATGTGGATTCTATAAGTCTAGTGGTTGTACCGGGCATTAACAGGTCAATCTTTTGGTGCAACGAAAACCACACTTGTAACAAGTGGTATCAGAGCTTGGTCATAGGTTCAAACCCCTTGATTGCATTGGGGGGGGGGAGGTTGTTGCAAGGTGTGCGCCCTTGGTCTCCTTGTGTTGTGCAGTGCAACACTTGGGTTTGTGAAATGGATTAACCACCTCCTGTGGATACTATAAGTCTAGTGGTTGTATCAGGCATTAACAGGTCAATCTTTTGGTGCAACGACAACCGCACTTGTAACACATCTATCTCCAAGGAATATCCTGCAAATCTCCTTGCAATAACTCTCCCATAATCAATCTCTGCTCTCACCTCCTAGTACCAAACATCTAAAGGAAGAGATCTAAGAATATGACTCCTCAAATCCACACTCAAGGATAATACTAACAACTCATGTCGCATGTGACTCAAGGCATCCGCTAACACATTCTCCTTTCCCTAAATATACCATCCTAGTTCATAAAGACATAACTAAATACATAGAGAATAAAAAAATAGTTGTAGTAACCCACTGAAAAGCTACAACAAACACGATTGTACTAAAATCTAAGCAAAGAACATACTCTCCACAACAAAAATATCATTGTAGCAAGTTGAACAATAACTAATTGAAAATATATTGGTGAAGTTGAATGCTTACAAATAAATTATCAAATAGTAAGTCTTACTAAGTGCAAAAATCTTGATATTCTTAATTAACGAGGTAGAAGAGACATTTATTATATATTAAAAATCAAATGATGCAATGTAGAATTAGATTATTTCTAGATGTTCTAATCAAGGTGTTCCCAACATGGTCTTCCTTAAATGCAAATACAATACAATAATTTTTAATTATAAGAGGACAATAAATGAAATCCAAATTGAAGGATCTTAAATGTCAAGACATAACAATAATTGTGTGAAACATGTACTAAGTTGGCTCACAAATAGGAAGAAATGGGCAAGAGCTAGCTAAATGTGAATTTTGAATTTTAAAATTAGAGGTCAAATTCAAAAGTGTAGAATTAATCATGCATCTATGAGATAAACATAGAATAAGGGAGCGATAGGATAGAGGTGGTGAACACATATCTAGAATATAGAATAAATAGTAGACATTATAAATGCCAAATAGATGTAAAATTATATGTGTGGATATTATACTATTCTATGATGCATGTAAATTATAGATGTTCTTATGTAAAGAAATAATCTATATGGGATAGGGTTTTATCGTTCACAAACCACTGGTATTATCTAATAAGATGGAACATATAAAAAGATTGTTCTTCAAAATAGGAAAAGCATGCAATTTTATAATTACTAGATTTTTTAATAACTATTTTTCTTGTAATTTTTTTGACAAGGGTACTTATGTGTTCAATTAGTTTTTTCTTTAGTACAAGATAATTATAGTTAAAATATAATTATTATGTCTTCATCTCTTAATTCTATATTCTTGAAATTAGGGAAGTCATGTGATTTTTTATTCATTCACCTTCTTAATAATTAACTTTATTACAGCTTATTATCACTTTCATAGTTAGAAAATCAAACATGTCTTATATCATTCTTGTGAGCATTTAATTTTTTTATGTACCTTGTACATATATGTATGGCTAAGCTACATCTTCACCTTCTGGTTCTATATTCTTATCTATTAATCTATTGATTCATCATTTATTTTGATATTTGGTTCTATCTTTTCATTTATTTACCTCCAATATAAACTTAAAGATTTTGCAATCATAAGTCATCATTGTGCCTTCATTTCATTTATATTTTCTTTATTGTTATAACATCTTGTTTATTTACTTCCATTATAATATTATCTAATTTATAATAATGAGAAACAAATTGTTATATCTTCATTTTTTGTGTATTTCCTTATTAATCCACCTCCACTCCACTATTAAGACTACGTAATGAATTAACAATTGTTGTATCTTCATTTTAAAACTAATATTTATTTATGTCATTTTAATTTTATTTGTATTTTAACGAAAATTATTAAAATATAACCATATATTTTTATACTTTAAATTATTTTTAAAGTGAATTTGTTTTTATTTTATTTTATTTTTCATATTGAATCAAAGTAAGATTACAAAAGAGAAAAGGAACATAACAACCATTAGACAACGGGCCTATGTAATGCCACTTTTGTTGTAAAGTAAGTGTTCCAGCAATGTAATGGTTCTTTTGTTGTAAAGTGAATTTGATTTAAGACTTTTCATGTTTTAACATTTAACTTAAAACTTTTCTTGTAGGATATTTTATTATTAAATTATATATCTTCATTATTGTAAGCTTCTTTTTTTATTTCAAATAAATCATAGTTTTTAAATAAGTTAAACCACATTATTCATAAGTAATGATTATATTTAAGTGATTCTTGATCTATAGATAAAGTTGAATGATTTACAAAAAATTCAAAACCGAATATTCTTAAAAGATAAGAATCATACCCCATAAAAATTAATAAAATAAACACTACTTAACTCTAAACCAAATAATGTACACCTCACTCAAAAAAATTAAATAATAAATAAATTTAAATATATCCCATATGTAATATATAAACTAAGAGACATTAGAATATTTTACCCTTGGTCACATTCCTAAAGGTTGATTGAAAGCTCTAAAGATTTTTTCAAGTTTGCTTTAATCATAAATAAAAGGCACTTTTTTAAAGCACTTTATATTACTTCAGATTTCTCACCTTTTGGTGAGTGTGCGAATCTTTTAAAATAAATAAATTAAGAATTGACTTTATTTGTTTATTTAATTTATAATTAAAATGATATTCGCAAGTAATATAAATTTATAATGTGGAAATGATTATCTTCTCCAACATATAAAATTCACTTGTTTAAACTTATTCAAACCGTGTATAAACTGTCTTTGAAACATTTATAAAATAATTTAAAATATGAATTAGTTATATAATTTAATTAGGTTTTTTAATTTTGTATGATATTATATTGATGTTATTTAAAGATCAAATTTGGTATATTAGATTAAAAAATATAATGAAAAAATAAAAAATAAAAAAGTGTTTGGTGTACTTTCAATGATTTTAAAGAATATAAAAATAAATTGTATTTTATATTTCTATATATATATGTGAAAAAATTAATTATGTTTTTTATTGATTTATAGATTTTGCCATGTCTATATTCTTATTTTGAGATTGTTTTCTATACAATATATAATTAGAATTAAGATGAATATAAAATTAATTGGAGTGCAAAATGTTGTAAAAACAAAATTATTGATCAAATATTGGTGAAGATTAAACACATCTCAAAATACAAAGGAGGTATAGAAAGAGTAACAAGAGTCCTTAAAAATGCAAAATAGTTGCTCTTTACTCATGGTAAGAAAATATCAAAAACAAAGTAATCCTTGATTTTAGGCTTTAACCATTTGAGCTATATGTAAGCTCTATAGTTCTCATCTTTGATACCCCTATTTATATCCCTTATAGAAAGATCCAGTGCATCGATTGAAAAAGAATGCAAAAGAAGTTTGCCCACAATAATGTTTATAGGACCTAATAGAGCATAAACCTTGATATAGTAGTGATAATAGATCATTCATTGCACTAGTTGCATAAAGAATTTGAATTCTTTATCTAGAAATATGTAGATCATCCAATGCACTAGTTATGCAAAGAATTTGAATTCTTGATATGAATATGTTAAAAATAAATAAAAATATCAGTTAACTATCTAAACTCATCTATCACAAGTTGAAACATTACAACAATAATGAATAGAGAATATTAAATCAATGAAAATGGTGTATCCAAAAATTAATCTTTCAACATAATTATGCTTAGATAATGTATAAATAAACATTCTTTTAATACAATACAATTAACAAGTTATAATAATTTAAACACTTCTAATATCATATGTCAATTCCTATTGACAACCTCACCAACTAAATTAATTAATCCAAAATCTAATCAAGATAAGAACAATATAACTATTCAAACAAACACTTATCTACCCTTAACAAAGAGATTAATAAACATAGAAAATAGAATCAAATCATTTTTCCTTAAATTTTTTTTTAAAAAATTCATATTAAATCTATAGTAGGTTGTATCAATACATTAGAAAGATCTAGAAGAAGACATCTATGATGGCTATGTTGAAAGCAAAATATGAGAAAAATATTCCTTCATACCATGTAATAGTACCATTATAATAAAGTAGCAATTGCACCTTGGTGTTCAATAGGTACGCCAAAAAGGTATGGAAGTTCAATTGGGAAAAAATTGGTCTATTTTGTTTATACATTTATGTAGTACATAATGTCAATTATTAAGTCATTTAACAAACAATGTTGTTTGTGCAATAAATATGTCAATGGAGAAGTGATATCTTTAAACCAATTATGCATCTACTTACATGGATCCAAAGATGACTAAAACAAAACCTTTGAATCAAGATGAGAATCAGGCTCCATTACCAATAGGCTCATATAATGTTTGCAATCTAAGGAGAGAGGGAGATTGAAGGAGAGATAGGGATATAAAGAGGGAGAGATAGAGGGGTAAAGAGAGTGAGAGAGATGAGTAAGGAGATGGAGATGGAGGTGGAGGTGGGGGAGAGGGATAGATAGCGATGTGAGAGAAATATATAAAGAGGGAGAGATGGGAAGTGATATATAGAGAATTATAGAGAGAGGGAGATATATAGGGGTAGGGAGAGAGATAATGAGATAGAGACGGAGAGAGATGGATGAGAGAATATGGAGATAGAGATACAAAGAGATATAGATATAGAAGTATAGGAAGAGGGAGGGAGAAAGAGAGAGATGAATGGATAGAGAGAGGGAGACATGTAGAGGGAGAGAGAGAAAGATAGAAATTTGTTTAGAAGGTGAAAAAAATTAAAAAATGTAGGGAAGAAATAAATTTAATCGTATAACACTATTTAAACCATGATAAAAATCATGATCGATTTGGGCCAACACTTAAAACAAATTACACCATATGAATGGATTTCCTCTTTTTGCTTAAATGATTATTGAGTATGTTAGAATTAGATGTTGCTTGCATTAAGTATGGAATATATCTATTATATTAATATAATATTATATATTATAAATTAAATAAAAAGACATAGAAAGAGGGGGCAAACCACGATAAAAATCATGATCGATTGGACCAACACTTAAAACAAACTACACCATGTGAATGGATTTCATCTTTTTGCTCAAATGATTATTGAGTATGTTAGAATTAGATGTTGCCTGCATTAAATATAGATGTTGAATAAATTAATATAATATTATATATTATAAATCATATAAAAAGATATAGAAAGAGGAGGCAATAGAAAAAATGAGGAAAGAGATGCCTACAAAATATTATATTAAAATAATAAAAATATGTTATAATATACTTAAAAGAACTTGCAACTTGAAAAGATAAAATCTTATATAAGAATAATCATAGAAATAAAAATAAAAATAAAAAAATATATAATTAACTATATAACAAATATAAAGATATAATATTATATATTATTATTTGAATTAGAAAAAAACAAACACTAATTTAAATAATATAAATACATATAATTAAATATCATTTCTTATGATTTTGAAATAAATTTATATCAAAATTACAATACTAATAGAAATTTAGAAAATAACAAGTAACATTATTAAATAAAAAATAAAACTATTTTTTTTTTTAATTAAATAAACATTCTTTTAATACAATACAATAACAAGTTATAACAATTTAAACGCTTCTAATATCATATGTCAATTCTTATTGACAGCGTCACCAACTAAATTAATTAATCCAAAATCTAATCAAGATAAGAACAATATAACTATTCAAACAAACACTTATCTTTCCTATTGACAACTTCACCAACTAAACTAATTAATCCAAAATCTAATCAAGATAAGAACAATATAACTATTCAAACAAACACTTATCTACCCTAAACAAAGAGATTAATAAATATAGAAAATAGAATCAAATCATTTTTCCTTAAAAACAATTTTAAAAAATTCATATTAAATCTACAGTAGGTTGTATCAATACATTAGAAAGATGTAGATGTAGACATGTTGAAAGCTAAATATGAGAAAAATATTCCTTCATACCATGTAATAGTACAATTAGAATAAATAAACAAGGAAGACGTAGTAGCTACATAAAGAATATTAATTTATAATACCATATTGTTTGGAGATATTTGATACTCATAATTGTAATTATTTTTAAATTCAATACAATTATGGACTTTTTTCTATTAAAATAGTAGTTGATTGGTGGTGTTAAGTGGAAGAGGGCGACCCTATACCTTATGAATTATTTTATTTATTTGTTTTGTTTCGTTCTAAAATATTAAATTGAGGTTGACACCATACCCAATGAACCTCATTCTAGTGTGAGCCATTTTCTTTTGTAGGTTAACGGGAAATTTGAGGTGTTGGTCTAATTTATTTATTAAAAAAAAATCTTTCAATTGATTAGATCTCAATATCTTAATTACTAAATATTTTTCTATAAAATATTAAAATATAATATATAATTTATATAAAATATAGTAGAACGGAATTAGATATATAAGAATACATAAATGAAATATATTTTTAAAAAATAATAATTTGAATAGAATGTTAATTATGAATCTTATATATAAATTATAAAATTTTGCTTATACAAAATAATTATATAACAATAAAAATTTAGTTGGAATTTGATTGTCAATAATGAACTTTTTTATATCTATTGTTATAGTTAAGGTGTCATTTATCTAGAAATATTATGCAAATTTTATGTGTTTCTAACCTTCTTGGAAGGTGTATTTGGATGCTTAGGGTGTATTAGGAGAAATATTTTATGTGTATAATTCTCCTAGACTCTTAGTATTTATTGTCGCATGCATTCATCAAGGAGGTGGAGCACAATGGTGGCAGTTACATAACTGATTCTGAGGTTATTTAAGGTACTTTTCCATTCTTACGCACTAGAGGAAGAAGTGGAGAACCTTTTTATGATGAATGGGGTCTACATGAGTTAGTGGATTGCAAAATAGTGTACTCAACTTGATGGTGTTAGCTTTCGAGGAGTTATTGGACAAAGATGCCTTTGTAGTTACTTTTTTCACTCGAGAACTAATTGATTAAAGCTTGCGTGACACCCATGTGAATTCATTGATGTATTTACTTTTATTAGAAGATGCTCTCCATTGTGGGTAGTGTTTCAGCACGATACCATGGTGTTGGTATTCATTATCTTGGTAAAATTGTTTATAATTTTAGCATCTATCCTTGCCTATATATTGGAGGCCTGAGATGGTCATTTAAGATAATTGTTTATAGGTACATAGGTGTTGTGAAAGTGTTATTAGAGTGCATAATGTTAGTGTGTCAATACTACATCAAGTCTATTGAAGATTAATATAGACTTGTCCTTTTTTTCTAGTCAATTTTTCTTTCAAAAGGATTTATTTGTTCATAAATGTTATGTCTATAAGATTTGTTAATTTCATTGTTATTATAAATTTATGCATCTACATAATATCATTTTATGTGAATATATTTCAGATTTGCATACACTATCTAGAAGATTTTACCATTGTAGTTTCACCTTGTTTCTCAACATTTGATATTTGAGAGTGGTTCTATATAGAGGAGGACCCCTTTCTGTTAAGTGTTGGAGGTTTATTGACCATGGTGGAAGCTTTTACAATGCATGTCTTCACATATTTTTGTGGGATTGAAAACCATGGCCTCTACCTCTTGTATGAATATTGAGAAATATAGTAGGCACTCGATATGAGATGTGTAAGCTAAATAAGGAAGACATTGAGGAAAGAGATTAATTGGTTTCAATTTCAAATGAAACAAAGTTATCTAAAGTGTCTAATTAATGTGATTGGTTGAAGTTGGAAAATAAGACATAGTGAACCATTGGTTTGTTTCTTTTAGATTTTTTTCCTCTTAAATTTCTATAAAGATAACACTACATACAAACGATAGAATAGGATAGGTGATATTTACTAAATTAATAATTTAAAAAATAAACTTATTTCAAAAGTCATTATATTTAAAAAAAATAAAAAAAATGGTGATTTGGCTACAAGTTATTTGAATTCTTATAATTTGATTTTATGCCAACTTGTTTAAGTAAATGATAAGTTAGAAGAAGATAAATACAACTTAACACTTATATATTTACCAAAATCTTGGAAAAATTTAATTTTTTTCTATTAGTGATGGGGGTAAGTGCACCAAGATGGAGGACCAAAAATATGCCACTTTAATTTTTGGCCCCACATTGGAGCATTTGACACTCGCCAAATTTTTCTATCGTAGTATGGCTTGGAATGACAAAGCCTTAGGCTTGGTCAATTTAAATTTTTTGGCGAGCACCGAGTATAAAAGTAGCTATAAAATAAAAAAATGCAAAGGTGCTTTCATTTTCTTTTGTTTTCTCTCGCGACCGTGTATTTTTACCCCTCAAACCCACACTCACCATAATAGGAAGCCATTTTTTCACCTTGAAGTTGTGAAATCTTCACCAAGATGTTTCCAAGACACTAAGGAACTCAAAAAGTTAAGTATCTATGGTTTTTTAGTGTCAAAATTTGATTAAATTATAGATTGAATTAGGGTTCTTAATTGAATTTGTTTTAATTTCCTAGAATTGATATTCCACCCCCAAATGTTGAAAATCCTCAATCACCTCTTCATTGAGACCCTCCTAAATAACAACCACAACAAACACCTCCATCAATTCCTAGACATCCCCTAGGAACACAAGACACTATAATAGGACAAATAGAAAACAACAAAAAATAACTTGGGGAATTGATTGCAAGGCTGAAAGATCCTACTTCAGCAAACACTCATATGGCAATACTTGTTGAATCCCTACAATCTATTGTGTCTCGTTGGGATTAATGAGTGGGGAAATTATGTTTTGGTCCAATAATAGGGAAGAACAATTTTTTTTTATGTAGACAAACTATCTTTGAGAAAATAAAGAAAAATAAAATTTTAAAATTTGACTTATGTGCACTCTTCACTAACCCATGAACCAATCAACCCTTACATGTTAGATCCATGAGGACCCCTATCCATTGGTTCCACCATAAAGGGATAAAGAATAATTTTTGAAATAAGTGGTGGATGTTTATTTACTATCCTTTGTGCAATAATTACAAGGTACCATAATACTTTTTGAGGAACTGCATTGTGAGTTTGTTCTCAATGAGATCCCAAATTATTTTGACTTTCTAGAGTTCCATGGTAGAGGTGGGGGTTTCTTACACGATGGAGTGGAGGCACAATGTGACCCAAACAAGCACCAAGACCCATGGCTAGACCTATGGTGGAGGATGTGACTATTCATTCCATTATAAAGGAGAGTGTTAAGGTGGACACCTTAGACTCCATTAGCTCACATACTCGGAGTCTTATATAGTATGCTAGGAATCTAGTATAGGGTGATGTGGGCAAGTCTTCTAGGCCTTGCGTTCCAACTCATTTTTGTCAATCTTATAGACCTGTCTCTTTTCACTTATGATCTCGATACTAGTCAAGATGCACCTAGATAGGAGACATTTTCTATAGGTGGGATGGTCATGATAGAATCTTTGTTAAATGAAACATTCAAAATTTATGCTCATGTAAATTTCAACAAGTTCATTTAATTATATTTATTAAATTTTATTCTAAAATGTAAGAATAACTAAATTAGTAGAATGCTTATGATGAAAATTTAGGGTAAGAGTGTTCACACTACTTGCAACATTCCCCCAAACTCCTATTTTATGATGTTGTCGAGTCCACGGGTATGTAACTAATAAAAAAATATAATTAGTACATGTTATTACTTGAACCTTTTATGAATGGTTTTCCCATAACTCATTTTAGATTTCAAATAGTTTGATGTTGAACCTTTGACATTGGCACCTCACAGTGAAGGTTGTTAACAAAAATTCATCTAGTTAACCTTTATTCATTAATGGTGTTGTAAAATAATGTTTGTTAGTTTTGGTAATTGAACAAACATTTGTTATTTCATTTAAGATGTTGATATCAGATACTCCTCTTGATGTTTGTACCACATTGGAGCATGGTGTTGCTATAATAGTAGCAAGTTTTGTTTCTTTGATAGAGGTATGAGATAAATTAGTAAATTTTACATTATATATGTTCTTTTATCAATTCTATTATTGAAAATTTTAATGATACTTTTATGTAGTTTTATTACTATATTGATGCTTGTTGCAAGGGCTTGTGACTCTAGATCATGAACGTGCCCCTATTATGGATGAACATCATGATTATTTGTATGCAATAAGATTATTTTGTTATATATCATTCTATAATTCAATTTCTCTATATATTAATATCTATACTTTTTAGCATATTAGGTGGAGGTCTAGAAAAGTCTAGAGAGGAGGATGAGAAGGGCACTTGAAAGACACCAAGATCATATGCATCTCCATCCACTTGATAGTCAAAGGCAGTTCATGATCTATTTTTTTCCCCTTGCAGGAAATAACTACATTAGGGTCCTTTGTTGTATTCCTATATGATAGTTTTAATGCTCTCTAACTAAATCCATCTTGATGATGGATCATAGAGTGTGATTGAGAACATTGATGCAAACATTTACACACAATCTAATTAGGAAATAGCTAAGTAATATCTCATGGATTGTGAAAAATTAATGTTTTTTATATGTTTTGTATCACGGATATGTGACACTTTATGTCCTTATGTCTTTTTTGTAAGCCTGTATGACTTTATTGGATATATTTTATACTTTTATCAACATATAACATTGTATGGCTTTATGGGTTATTGGTTAATACAAATCCTTTTCATCACTATTATTCATATTTGCAATACAAAAGATTAATTTAATAAATGAATAATTACACATAGTTGATTGTTAGTAACCTAAAATTATTATAGATATCCCAAGCTTCTTTAAGGGGCAAGAGCCTTTACTTTAAACAATATTGGTAGCTAAAGTGTGAGATTTTGAAGTCTTTGTCATAATATTATGGATGAATTTGAGATCACATGGGTTTGTTAAAATAAAGGAACTAAACATTATTATAATGCAATAATAAAATATATAAAAATAGAATAATAGGAAAGGAAAATGAAGAAACATGAATCCATTGAGGTCTCTATACGGATAATGATGATGTGTACTAGGATGACTTGATAATAGACATGACTATTTATAGAAAAAAGTTGAACCTCCCAAATTTGGTTTGCTAGTTCATGAGCTCCCTTATAGATTACATGTGTTTTTTGTTTGTACTCTAGCTTCTTATGCTTTATTTTATTTGCATATGCATATCATATTTCATGCTTACCCTTCTCTCACTTGCTATATATATATATATATATATATATTGCTTATTAAATTTCCATCGTTATCATATAATTTCAAACAATCATCAATGGGAAGGGTTTCTGAAGCTATAAAATGATTCTAATTTCCAAGAAAACATGAATGGATATGGTTATTCCAAAAGTCTTGACTATCAATTCCACACGAAAAAAGAACAAACCATGACTTCTGATCATTACATCAAGGCCAAATAGAATTAAGTTGGATGTGAGTTTTTGTGCTTGATTTTGGAATTATCTATGCCCCTTAATTCTATGTTGAGGTAGTGACATTAGAGACATTCGATTTTTTTATTTTCTATTCTATTTCGTTTTGTAATGCTTTGTCATATTTGGTTCCATTGATTGCTTTGGTCTCATAGGGATTAAAAAACCCACTATCCTTACACATGAAAATATCAAGCCTCGCCTTTCACAAGTACACATAGGTAGCTGTTTGCATGATTTTATCAGAATGCATAACTTCATCCAAGTTGTTTCATTGTTATGATTGGTTTTAGTGGGATGATGTCGTATGGGGGTTATTTGAAAATGTGAGGGTTTGTATTACAATTGGTAGCTCCATAGTAGGGAAATGAAATATATTAATCTATGATGGGGATGGTTTAGATGTCTTCAAGTTAGATTCATAGATATTCCCCCTCTCTTTTAAATGATGATCACATATCATTATTAAGCACTTTCCATTCTTGTGTTAATGCCTTTCTCACACTTGTGGTAGAAGCTAGATAGATGTCTTTCGATGACCATTTGAGGTTTGAAGGAATTTGGAATAGAGGTTGACGTTAATATTTTAGGGATTATACACTCTTTATAACTTAGTAGTTGAGGAAACTAAAATTTTCATTTGCATGGTGAAAAAACTAAAATAGTCAAGGGAGGAATTGTTTATATGTGTCTTGGAAATTATTTTTTGATTCAAAGTGTTGGAATAGATGATGTTATTAGGGAATTTCTAGGTGTTTTTTTAGAATTAACTAAGTTAAACTAGTTGAATGAACATTTCATCCAAGTTCTTCTTTGACTTACTAGATTGTATAAATGAATAACAAATGTTAAAAGATTTGGCCTACATTTATGTCAAGGAATAACATAAAGGTGGATTGGATTGAAAACTTGAAGTTGTAGACTATTTTTTGAGCAAAGATTTAGTAGTGGTTAGTAAAGTGTTACAATGTTTGATTTTCATAGGGTACTTAAGAAAATTATAGGTTAATATTCAAGAAATGTTTGGAGAAGTATGAAAAATATAGAGTTTCTTAATGAAGAAGAAAGGCAACTATTCCTTTTGGTTAAAGATATTATGAAGTTGAATGTTCCTTTTGAGGTTCCAAAATAATTATATTTTCAGTTAATTAAATGCACTAGAAATACAATATTATTATTAAAATTAATAACATAGAGAATGATTACAAATATATTCAATATTTATTAAAGAGTGAAAGTTTCCGTAAATAAGAGTTACAAATGATTTAAATCCAAAAAAGATATGATCCACAACTAAGAAAGTAGAGGATAAGAAGTTATCTAAAAAGAATAAAAGAATATTCCAAAAGTTTATATTGATAACTTAATTGACCATTATAAACTAATATTACTTTAATACCTTCCTTAATGGTCAATCTACTATATTTACATCAAGTTTATCACAAAAAAATTCAGATTTGTCAGGATTTGTTTGGATTCTCTCCCTAGGGGACTTGTCTTGCCTTAGTTCACCCCTTCTTGGTCGCAACTTGGCAATAAAAAGTAAGCCCAAGGTAAGGTAGGCTAGGTCGCTAGACTGGGTCGAGGGGATACCCCTGACGTAATGAAAAAAGAAAGAAAGAATGTTTATAGTATGATCCCAAGTTGGATAATACTGCAATGTCACTGATTCAAATTCTACAAGTTTCCAAATGAAATAACAATGAAGCTAAACATGTTTGTACACTCACGGTAGACTTTATTCTTGGAAAGATTCAACACCCTTTGATTTTCACAAAACAAGGGTCAAGGCCCTCATTGAGATATTTGCATGTCTCAAAGCATCCTCTAAAGCCATACTACCTCACATGTTGTTTTCACTATTCCCTAATACTTTTCTTCTATTGAGGAAAGAGATACTACCTACTGCTTATTAGTCCATGTGAAAACACCCATATCAAAATTGAAAATATACCCATAAGTGGATTTTTTGTCATCAACAAAACCTATCCAATATGAATCTATGAAACCAACTAGGCTATTATATTTTCTTCTGCTATGTATAATACAAAAGTTGAGTGTCTATTTAACATATCTTAGCAACCTCTTCATGCAACCTAATGTTATATCTTTGGTACTATCATGACTCTAGAAATATAACTCACAACATAGATCAAATCAAGTCTACTGGCTATAAGATAGTTAATGTTTTCCACTAGTTTCTTAAATGTTGGCTCATTGGTCACCTTTGAGTCTGTTTTGGATGGAAGCTTCAACCCTTTGTCCATAGGTGTAGATAAGATTTTGCAATTTATAATTATAAACTTGTATAAAAAACTTAGGAATACTTAGGTTAAAGAATAAAAATACCACGACTTATCTGCCAAACCTATAGATCTAAAGCAATAATGTAGGAGGCCTAAGCATATCATTCCAAAATCCTTACACAAATTACCTTTTCTTTAGTTTATAAGATATGCCTCACTACCTATAATGATGATATCATCCACATAAATGACTAGAAGGATGTTGCCATTTCTTATGATTTTGACACACAATTTGGGATTAGAAAGACTTCTCTAGAATCCTTATTGAGCCAAACACCTATCAATGTTTATTTACCATTCTCTAGGTGCCCACTAATTCCATAAAGAGCCTTCATCAATTTTCATACTTGATGCTTCTTTCTTGTAACTTAAAAAAACTAAGGTTGAGCCATTCACACCTCTTCCTTCAAATCACCATTGAGGAAGGCATGTTTCACATCCATTTCATGGATTTTCTAGCTAAGTTGTGCTACCATGGATAGAATCAAGTGTATGGTGCTCATATTTTCTATAGGAGAAAGGGCCTCATCATAATCAATATCTAATATTTGTGAGAATCTTTTAGCCACCAACTGATAACTCAATGATGAACTACTAGTACCAAACCGGTACTGAGAGGGGGGGGTGAATTAGTACAAACACCAACGTCACCCAAAAACCAGTTTGACAACAAATACTCCAAAAGACTAACAAACAGGGATACTGGTAAAACAAAGTGCAACCGGCAACATCCAGTATGGCTGAACCAGTCATGAACCGGTCACTCAATAAGCTTTCCTCTTGGCTCAATACCATAGTATCATTAAATTCTCATGCATAAATAAGTAAACTTAACCATCAGATCTTCACAACAGTGAGTTCAATGTGTTTTATAGACAGGCATAAAACATAGAACCTTCATATGCTTAACATGTAAGACAAAGCATCACAAGACAAAAGCATTTCACATGACACACATATTTTTCATGTGGAAACCCAACTGGGAAAAACCATGGTGGGGATGAATACCCACAAGCTGCTTTTTGAACTCTTTAGAAGTTCACTCTATTAGGAGCCTTGTCCAGTTAAGGACATTACAATAGGTTCTGGTAGGAACCGATCCTGTTAGGGATCACTCAGTTAAGGGATACCCAATTAAGGGTTAAACCCGGTAGGGTCACCTTGTTAGAGGATTTCAAGAACTCAATAGCTGAAAGGATCTCCTAAGCTTCTCAAGATTCTCAGAACTCATTAGCCTTGAGTTACTCGATTAAGGGATTTGAAACAAGCCGGTTAAGACCACTTGATTTAAGGGATTTTGAATCAAGCCAGTTAAGGTTACCTTGTTAGGGGATTTTACAATTGTTGAAGTGGTTAGAGATCAATAGGTATTACAATGATCTGTTAACAACACTTAATGCTAATGCAGATCCATTTAGGCTCCTCTTTTCCTTTTGTATATTCACTTTGCAGGTATCTCTTCTTTCCTATGGTCTAGCAAGAATCACGTATCACTTTCCTTGGATACACACTCACAACTTTTGCCAACAACCTCAGATAGAAACCCAACATCAACCTTATAGGAAACATACAAGTCGGTAGGAAAAATCCTAAATCCTAAACCTGTTAGGTTAAGCAATTCAAATAGTTCGATCCTAACCGTTGAATCATATTAAATGCAACAATCTTGAATCGATCTCAAGACATTCTCCATCGTCCATTATTCACCATTTTCATGGCGGCTAATAACCCATCACGCATGATCACCGTTTGACAGACTTCGCACTTTCCCGAGGTGGATAGGAATAGTCTTCTTCATGGAAGATCCTTCACACACATAGAGCTTACATGGCAACACGATCTATCCTCCATCATACTGCTAAATCATCACATGAAGATTACTGATTGAGTCACTTGAGTTGCTCCAACCAAAAACCCTGAAGTGGAAGCTACCTACCAACCGGTAACCATATAGTGCTTCCATGTGCCAGTTCACATAACTACATGCCGGTTCACCTTGAACAAATGTGCTGCTTCACTTTGGCATATAAACCAGTTCATACATATGCTGGTTCCTCTATCTTCACCTATCACATGTGCCGGTTCTCACCATGTCTCATATTGACATCTATGACAACATACAATATCATTATGTCTTCATGCCAGTTTACATAAGGCTCATGCCGGTTCACATAATGCCAACAATCTCCCCATTTGGCATTGATGGCAATATACAAAAGATATCTTCTCTGCTTCACATCTTCTCCCCATTTGCTGCAGATATCTTTTCACTTCACTCTCACTCCTTCTCCCCCTTTGACAACAATGCCAAAGTGGAGGTACAATCATCACCATTTCATCATGCTGCTCCCCCTGAGGAGTAGCATCTATAAACACACCAATCAACAAAAGATTTGTCTTTTCAGTACCTGACTGATGTGGAACAATCACTTTTAGTTCACCTCCTGAAGGGGCAATACCCCTAATTCACCTCTCAAATGCACAAATGTTGTCTTTGGGAGAGGCTTGGTGAATATGTCTGCTAACTGCTCCTTACTGGACACATGCTCTAGTGCAATCTCTTTATTCTGAACCTATTCCCTTAAGAAATGATACTTAAGCTCAAAATGCTTGGTTCTAGAATGTAAAACCGGATTCTTTGATATATTGATAGCACTTGTGTTATCACAGAATATACTTACCGATTTAGATATAGGGATCTTGAAGCCTTCTAGTACATGCTTCATCTAGATTGTTTGAGTGCAGTTCATGAAAGCTGCAACATACTCCACTTCCGCTATAGACTGAGAGATGCAACTATGCTTTTTACTCATCCATGAGACTAGTCTACCACCAAGAAAGAATGCACCACCGGTTGTGCTCTTCCGATCATCCACATTACCAGCCCAATCAACATCTGTGAATACTTTCAGATTGAAATTATTGTTGTATGGGTACCACAATCCATAGTCAATTGTTCCCTTCAGATACCTAAGAATCCGCTTGACTGCACTCAAGTGAGATTCTCTTGGACTCTTCTGGAACCTTGCAGTGATGCCAACTCCATGTGCAATATCTGATCTGCTATGCACTACATAATGCAACTTACAAATCATTGACCGGTATTCCTTCTCATTAACCAGTGTGGAATCATCCTCCTTTGTCAATTTGCAACCGGACACCATTGGTGTACCAACTAGTTTGCTATCTTCCATGCCAAAAGTCTTCAACACCTCTTTGACATATTTGGACTGAGTGATGAAGATTCCATCATTCATCTATTGGATCTGCAGTCCAATGAAGAGCTTAATCTCCCATATGAGTGACATCTCAAACTCTTTCTTCATTTCATCAGCAAACTCATGACTCATCTTGTCATCTCCTCCAAAGATAATGTCATCAACAAAAACTTCACAGATCAAGATTTGATCTTCTTCAGACTTCAAGTAGATATTGCTATCTTCACTTGTTCTCTCAAATCCAATCTTCACAAGATGGGAATGTAGGGGCTCATACCATGCCCTAGGTGCTTGCTTTAGACCATATAATGCTTTGTGTAGCTTACATACCATGTCACTATCTTCAAATAGGGTAAACCCATCTGGTTGCTCAATATACACCTCCTCTTCAAGTACACCATTTAGGAATGTAGATTTTACATCCATTTGATATACCTTGAATCTCTTAAAAGCTGCATATGCAAGAAGCATATGAACTCCTTCCAATCTGGCTACAGGAGCAAAGGTTTCCCCATAGTCTTCACCTTCTTCTTGAGCATATCCTTTGCATACCAGTCTGACTTTATTCCTAATCACTGTGCCATCCTCATTCAACTTATTTCTGAACACCCATTTGGTGCCAATGACATTTTTATGCTTTGGTCTGGGTACCAAGGACCATGTACCATTTTTCTCTATCTGGTCAAGTTCTTCTTCCATTGCCTTGATCCAGTCTTCATCTTTATGAGCCTCTTTGAATGACTTGGGCTCAAATTCAGAGATCATACATGAGTTTTCTCTAATCTTTCTTCTAGTAAGGATTCCTGCATCCTTATCACCTATGATTTGCTTAGGATCATGATTCAACTTGACATACCGAGGAATGGTCTTAACTGGTTCTTCTTTCTTTTCTTCTTTATCCTCATCTTCATCAGTATCAGCATTCACCGGTTCAGGAACACTGTTACTGGTACTAGGTTGACTGACAACCGGTTCCCAGAAGGTTGCAACCAGTTCATTTACAACTTGCTCACTATCGGTTTCCTCAGTCTTCTCAAAGGATTCATCAACTCTTACATTGATGATTTCCATAATTCTCTGAGTCCTATTGTTGTAGCACTTGAAAGCTTTACTCTTGGTGGAATATCCTAGAAATATTCCTTCATCACATTTAGCTTCAAATTTTCCCTGATCTTCACTCCTCTTGATGTAAAATTTGCTACCAAATACCTTAAATTAGTTAACCACAGGTGTCTTACTGGTCCAATACTCATAAGGAGTTTTGTCCTTACCCTTTTTGATGAGTACCTGGTTCATAGTGTAGACTGCTGTGGAGTTCGTGGGGCAGACAGTTGTCTCTTGATGCCAAATTCTTCACAGTACTTGTTGAATTCACTGGAAGTGAATTCCCCTCCTTGATCAGTTCTGAGACACTCGATCCTTTTACCACTTTCCTTCTCCATTAATGCTCTGAAAGCTTTGAATTTCCCAAAAGCTTCAGACTTGTCTTTCAAGAATGTGACCCACATCATTCTTGAGCAGTCATCAGTGAGAATCATGAAGTACCTATCACCCTGCACACTTCTAGTTTTCATAGGACCACATAAATCAATATGCACAAGATCAAGCAAGTAGTCAGCAGTGAAAGATTTACCTTTAAAGGTTGAGGAAGATATTTTCCCCAATTGACATTCTCTACACAAGGTATTATCCGGTTTGCTCAGCACTGGTAACCCTCTAATTGCCTTGATCTTACTAGCCTTCACAATGTTGTCAAAGTTCACATGACATAATCTCCTATGCCATATCCAGCAATCATCAAGCTTAGCTATAAGACATGTACTTATATTAGCATTTAGATGAAATAGGTTACCTTTAGTCTGCATGCCGGTGGCTACCAATTTACCATCTTCACCTTTGATTATGCAAACTCCATTGTTGAATTGCAGAGTGAGGCCACTATCATTTAATTGGGCAACACTTCAAAGGTTGTGTCTGAGACCATCAAACCAATACACATTGTTAGCACTACTCTTTCCATTCAAGGAGATAGATCCTCTGCCTTTGACCATGCATGGTGCATCATTGCCAAAGCGAACCACACCACCATCATACTCTTCTAAGGATAGAAACTTGCTCCGGTCACTGGTCATATGGTGAGAGAAGCCACTGTCAATGATCCACTCATTGGAATCATCAAACCGGGAGACAAGAGCCTTCTTGTATGCCACATCTTCCTTTACAGCAATGAACACAATGTCTTCATTCTCTTCATCTTCTAATTCCTCATCTGTGACACCTTCATTAACTGCCACAAAACAATTTCTCCGGTTTCCTCCTTTGAATTTCTTGAACCTTTCTGGTTTGTCCTTGTTGTCACTGATAGGACAGTTCATAGCAATATGTCCCATCTGGTTACAAGAGAAACATTTCAAAGGAAGCTTACCTTTGTATTTACCAGTCCCTTTTGAAAACCTCCTGGCAAGAAGAGCTTCAAATTCCATCAGAAACTCTTCATCCTTCATTTCTCTGTTCTGATTGGGTTCCCCACTAGTGCTAGCCTCTTTTCCTTTTCTAGATGGTATAGTAGAAGCTTTAAAAGCTGATTCTAACTTTTGAACGGCTATGATGGAGTCCAAGGACGCCTTAGACTTGTCTATTGATCTCAAATCCTGAATAGCAACAACCCTTATTGCATAGACCGGCAACAGGGATCTCAGGACTTTACTTACCACAGTGGAATCTTCTATTTTGCCACCTACACTCTTTATTTCTCCAAAAACTATTTTGATTCTTATTCCATACTGTTGAATGGTCTCTCCTTCAACCATTCGCATGTCTTCAAACTTTCCTCTCAAGCTCTCTTCCTTAGCCTGTTTTACATGCTCATCACCACCATAGATATTTTCAAGAGCATCCCATACCTCTTTGGGATTTGCCTTGTCCTGAACATCAATAAACTCAATGTCAGAAAGACTACTGATGAGGGCTTCCATGACTTGCCCATTTTCTTGTATCTCTCTCTTTTGCTCATCGGTGAGAGTACCGGTAGGAACAACATATACATTTTCAACATAACTCCAGTGTTGAACACCCATGCTTTTGATGAATATCTTCATCCTGTCCTTCCATATACCAAGGTTTTCCCTGTTGAACTTTGGACCTTCTCTCTTCATCATTTGGCTAGGATCTTTTCCTCAAGCGATTAAGCTTACAACACAAAGGACCTAGAGTGCTCTGATACCAATTGATAACTCAATGATGAACCACTAGTACCAAACCGGTACTGAGAGGGGGGGAGGTGAATCAGTACAAACACCAACATCACCCAAAAACCGGTTTGACAGCAAATACTCCACAAGACTAACAAACAGGGATACCGGTAAAATAGAGTGCAATCGGCAACATCCAGTATAGCTCAGCTAGTCATGAACCAGTCACTCAATAAGATTTCCTCTTGGCTCAATACCATAGTATCATTATATTCTCATGCATAAATAAGTAAACTTAACCATCAGATCTTCACAATAGTGAGTTCAATGTGTTTTATAGATAGACATAAAACATAGAACCTTCATATGCTTAACAGGTAAGACAAAGCATCACAAGACAAAAGAATTTCACATGACACACATATTTTTCATGTGGAAACCCAACTGAGAAAAACCACAGTGGGGATGAATACCCACAAGCTGCTTTTTGAACTCTTTAGAAGTCCACTCTGTTAGGAGCCTTGTCCAGTTAAGGACATTACAATAGGTTCTAGTAGGAACTGATCCTGTTAGGGATCACCTGGTTAAGGGTTAAACCTGGTAGGGTCACCTTGTTAGAGGATTTCAAGAACTCAATAGCTGAAAGGATCTCCTAAGCTTCTCAAGCTTCTCAGAACTCATTAGCCTCGAGTTACCTGGTTAAGAGATTTGAAACAAGCCGGTTAAGACCACTCGATTTAAGGGATTTTGAATCAAGCTAGTTAAGGCTACCCTATTAGGGGATTTTACAACTGTTGAAGTGGTTAGAGATCAATAGGTATTATAATGATCTGTTAACAACACTTAATGCTAATGCAAATCCGTTTAGGCTCCTCTTTTCCTTCTGCACATTCACTTTGCAGGTATCTCTTCTTTCCTATGGTCTAGCAAGAATCACATATCACTTTCCTTGGATACACACTCACAAATTTTGCCAACAACCTCAGATAGAAACCCAACATCGACCTTATAGGAAACATACAGGTCGGTAGCAAAAACCCTAAACCCTAAACCTGTTAGGTTAAGCAATTCAAACGGTTCGATCCTGACCGTTGAATCATATCAAATGCAACAATCTTGAATTGATCTCATGACATTCTCCATCGTCCATTATCCACCATTTTCATGGCGGCTGATAACCCATCACGCATTATCACTGTTTGATAGACTTTGCACTTTCTTGAGGTGGATAGGAATAGTCTTCTTCATGCAAGATCCTTCATGTGCATAGAGCTTACGTGGCAATATGATCTGTCCTCCATCATACTGCTAACTCATCACATGAAGATTACTAATTGAGTCACTTGAGTTGCTCCAATCGGAAACCCTGAAGTGGAAGCTACCTACCAACTGGTAACCATACAATGCTTCCATGTGCCGGTTCACATAACTACATGCTGGTTCACCTTGAACAAATGTGCTGCTTCACTTTGGCATATAAACTGGTTCATACATATGCCGGTTCCTCTCTCTTCACCTATCACATGTGCCGGTTCTCACCATGTCTCATATTGACATCAATGACAACATACAATATCATTATGTCTTCATGCCAGTTTACATAAGGCTCATGCCGGTTCACATAATGCCAACACCAACCATGATTTATACTTTTAAAGTGTACCATAAGAATTGTACTTGACTTTATACACTCATTTGTAGCTAGTATGTTTCTTTATAGGTGGAAATTTGAAAGAACACATGTCTTATTATTTATAAAATTCTAATGTTCATTTTCCATGGCCTTTTCCCACTCATTTTTACCTTTAACCTTTGCAAAAATTTGGGGCTCATAAACAACTTGAATGTTAGTCATAAGAGAAAAGCTAATTGTGTTTTTCTTGATCTTGTTGAGATAAATGATCTATTATTAATCATTTCATCATCCCAAATATCTCCAATGATTTTTTACCACAATTTATACCTCTTTGTAGAAACCTTTCCATCTAAATCATTTGGCCATCGTGACTTGGACTAATGGTACTATATCATTTGATTGCTAATTTAGGTTTTCTTGAAGGCAATATCTAGGTATTGGTATAGATACCTATGTTGGAGATTTCACTTATTTAGAATCATCAAAGTCTCTTGTTCAATTTTATCTACCGGAAGTTGGACACCTAAATATTTAGCATTTAGAGATTGATCCTTAGTACTCTCAATTTTATAAGAGAGTTGAAAAGGCCCAACTTCTTCATCACTTACCACATCCCTACTAAATCTCAAGTGGTTAGTGTTGATATAAATTAGTCTATAGGATTTATAATTGTCATTGTACCCTATGAGCATAAACTTGTGAATCTTAGAGTCCAACTTGTTTCTCTTTGCATCTGTAATCTAGTTGTATGCACTAGAACTAAAAACCTTAAGATTGATCAATCTTGATTTCCTGCCAAACCATGCATCCTTTGTGGTCTTCTCCTTCATTGCCTATGTTAGAGACATATTGAGAAGATAAATTGTAGCATGAATTGCCTCAACCAAAAAACTTCTTGGGAACACTCTCGCTCTCCAACATATATTTGCCGATCCCCATACAATAATACGATTCCTTCTCTCAACCACTCCATTCTGCTATGGATATGGGGCTTTGTGAATTGGCATTTGATATAGCTTTTAGCATAAAGGTTCATGAATTTAATTTAACATAATTCAACATCATTATAAGACATAATAGTTATTGTTGAACAACCAAACTCTTTTTCTAGCAATGACTTTAAATTTTGAAGTTCTTTAAATACTTTGGATTTTTCTTTTAGGGAAAAAAACTCATATTTTCATATAGAAATCACAAACAAGAGAAAATAAATAGCACCAATGGTTGATGTTGTATTCATTAGTCCACATACATGTGCATGAACTAGCTTAAGTAATCTCAATGTTCTCTCTAGGCCTATCAATTTGGAAATAGAATTCTTTGTTGCTTCCCTACTTGGAAAGCTCCACAAATTCCCTCTTTCTATTGCTAGATCTATAGTAAACATATTCTCTCAAGCCAATTGAAAAGATAAGAAAAGTTGATATGCCCATACTGTTGATGCCTCTCTCAAGCCAATTGAAAAGATAGGAAAAGTTGAGATGCCCATAATGTTGATGCCAAATAGTATTGACATAAGATGAACTCTTAGTTTCCAATGCATGCTCCTAAACTTCTCTAGCATCAACAAGTTTATACAAACCATAATCTTCTATGCCAACTACGATGATATTCTCAGACTCCTTTAAAAAATATGGCATTTGCATGTGCTAAAAATGTTGTCAAACTTGGGATAGTGTCACATAATATGACTTACTAGGAGTGATTTGAGCTTCATGCTTGGCACATAGTATACATTGAAGAAAATAAGTTCTCTCTCCAAATTTTATTTGGACATTTCCTCTATTAATAATAATATACTCCTGATGACTATGACAAAGATCACTAAATCTAACCAATTCATATACTAAGTGAAGCAATCCTTCTATGTGTAAAATGTTTAAATGCTCTAGAATTGGTGAACCATGTACAAGACATTGCATGATCAACTAGTTGCTTGACAATGGAATCATAGAAGGCTTACTAGTTCTACTTGGAATTCTCTACAACATGATCCTTTTGTTGAGGTCCTTCTCGGTTGGATTTTTGATCAACCAACCTCTTTTTGCATTTCTTCTTCATGTGAACAATTTTACCATAATAATGGTATGTGATAGTATCCATCTTTCTCAAATTATCATGAAAATTTCCTTAAAATTTCTATTGAGTTCACTTACCTTTTCCCTTATCATTAGTTACAAAGGCCTATTTGACAATGAGAATCATTGTTACTACCAAACTACTATGAGAAAGAAAGGGTATAAACATGCAAAAAGAAACCCACAAATTTTATAGAACAATTATACAAAGACTTATAAAAAACCTCACTTCTCTTGAGATAGAAATTGATGTTATTTGAGCAAAAATAAGGCACAATTTGTGCAAAAAGTAGGGCATGATTTTCACACAATAAATAGGAACGCCTTTTTTATAAAAGAATCACAAAAAACAACCTTGTTTTCCATAAAAAAATTCTAATAAAAAACATAAATTTGTTGAAAATATTTTTTTCCCAAAAACCATTGTACTCTCCAAGTTTCACAAACCCAAGCTTTGATACCATATTACATAAAGTAATAACACAAAGAATGATTACCAATATATTTTATATTTACTAAATAATTAAAGTCTCCTTATATAAAAGTTACAAATGATTTATTCAATAAAAATAAGAACAACAATTAAAAAAGTAGAAGATACAAACTTATCCAAAAGAATTTTCTTTAATATATCCTAACAACTTCATTGACCATGATAAACTAATATTACTTTAATATAACATATTATAATTAAAAAGTTATTAAATTAAATACACTAAAAAACAATCAAAACATCTTAATCCAACTAATTCAACTTCTAAAAGAAAAATAAAAGTAATAATTTTCAAATTACTTAAGCTTTTTAATAATTTTTTATTCCAATGTTATAATATAATAATAAAAAGGAAGATGACTTTTATATATATATTAGAAGTACATTTCCTTTCAAAAACTAGATTTTCATTTGCTTTTTTAAAATGACTTCTCATAATTTGTGACTTCATTTTCCAACTTCATCATCACCTTCCTTTTGTAGAAGAAAAGTAATAAAATATTTAGATTATCATTTGATTTATGCATTTGCTTAAAATCTAGAGGCAAACATATTTTAAATGAAATTTGTATTATTTAATGATTAGTGAAAAGATTAAGATAAATCTAGAGTCCATAATATGATTAAACCTAACTTTTGTTGAGATATTTATGTTAATTTGTAACTTTTATTTTTATATATATGTCCTCCCCAAAATAAAAAAGTCATGCATTGCAAATTCTGTTTTAAAAGTCATTCATTGCAAGCTTTGTTTAAAAGGTCAAAGAAATCATGTTCTTTGTTTTGTCTTTCCCTTTCGTATGTTTGTGCTTTTCTTTTTCTTTATTTTTTAATGCTTTCTTTTAGATGATTTTTCTTTTTGTTTAAAAAATAATATAACTAATTTAAACTTTAGAAAGAAGTAATAGATATTTAATTTGAAAGTATGCATATTGACTTTGACAAATCAAATATTGTAAAGGAAATTATTAAAGTGAAAGTATGGAGAGCTTTACAAAAGTAATTTAAAACTAGATTAAATATTTAATATTAGGATTTACAAATCTTAGGATTATAAGTTTTCACATATAAAATTATAGAGATCTATTAAAATGTAGAATTAATTTAGAAAAGTCAAATAGAAAGTAGAATCAAATATAATAAATTAATACTATCAATTTTTCATAAATTAAGTGTGTTGATGTAATAAGTGGATTTTTGGGAAAAATATTTAGAAATCAAAATATTTGATGAAAAAAAAGAAATCAATTTTATGAAAAATATTATTCAAATTTGGAATGTTCATTATTTGAGACATATTAGATATTATTTGATTAAGTTGTGTGTGTATCACCATTAGTGTGTATGAACATACATAACCACAGAGTGTAGGGCATTAATAGTCAAATGATTATAGCTTTAACGAAGATTCCTTTGACCCTTACTCCAGATAGTTTTCTATTGGAAGTTAAATATTTATAGTCACATTAGAGATACTTAAGTTACCTTATACTGATATTCTTCTAAATTATTGTTTCTTTTTTTAAAATAAATTCTTGTCAATTAAAGATTTTGATATTTTTTTTTGTTTTTAACATGTAGGTGTTAAAACCTACTCAAAGTTGGGAACCACCACAAAAAATAGATGGTCAAACATAAATACTTTGTTTTAATTACTGAGATCATAAGTACAACATGATTAAGCAAATTGATGTAGGAGCATCCCTGGTTCTTGGCAATCTTGCATCAACCAAAAACATTTTCCTTTCAATTTGTTTCCTATTTTGCAGTTTCAGTATTTCTTTCAACATTTCATTCTATTTGATCACCAGATGTTGCAGAGTTGGATTTGGTTTGTGGACATGTTCATCAATCTTATCCTTGGTCCATGGGATGTTTGGATTTGTTTCCGACAAGTTATCGCTTTTGAAATATGCGACAGTTTTCTGTCCTGTGTATAGGAGCCACCTGGACCTATTTGCTATTGGTTATTCTTGCAGATCTTTCTCGTAGCTTGAAAAGCTTGATTTTGTTGTTTCCAATGTTCCTTGGTTCATGGCCGACCTTCCTCTTGGGTCCGCACTTCATCCTATGTTGTTTCTAGAGGGATTCCTTGGTGGAGGCCGATCTTGTGTTCTACATGTTTCATTTTTTATTCTTCGGTGTTGTTCCTTCTTGGGCCAACATGGATCATCTTGGAGCTTATATTTCATATAAATCATTGTATTTGTACTTCTACAATCAATGAAGATAGAATAGAGAAAAGATAGAAGAATAATTATAAGATTTAGAGATCTGGAGTTGGCTCGCACACTTGCTTGAGCTTGAATAATATGTAGTTAGGTTTGTGAGCCGAATCTATGAGCTCGAATGTTGTCAGCAGTTTGTAATCAAATTCTATGATATAAAAAAGACTAATTCTGCATTGCATCCATTGCACTATGTTGTTTGAGTGTGTTTTCATTTGTTGCATGGTCTAGATTATTCTCTTTGAGGACCCTCCTAACTATGACTGCACCAAGTGGTATCAGAGCGAGATTTCATTTTGAAGATTGCAGTCCTATAAGATTTTTGTTGTGGGGTGGCGAAATCAAGGATCCGACTTGCAGCTGCAGAGGACTTGCATGAAGATGGCTCAAAGAAATGCTAGAGGTGGTGGAGCACATGGGAATGTAGACCCTACTACGATGGAAATGTTGAGAGAAATTGTAGCCTGATTAGAAGTTGTTGAAATGACCCAGAGATGAGGTCAACATGTTGAAGATGTGAGTGATGATGAAGAAGAAGTTGAGGTGGGTGAAGCAATAGCAAATCAACTAGCAATCGATTCGGAAGAAGAAAGGTTCTTGAGGGTTTTGAGTAAATCAAACGCCAAACCACATTTTACCCCACCAAATTATGATGGCAAGTTGGATTCAGATTAATTGGTGGATTGGATCACGAAGATGGAAAAGTATTTTGATTTGAGAATACTATAGAGGACTGAAAGGTGAAATACGCCTGTACAAGGTTGAAAGGTCACGTGTCTCTTTGGTGGGAAGATTTGTAAGTAGACCAATAGAGAAGAGGTAAAGAAAGATCAAACTATGGGAGTGGATGGTTAATAAGTTGAAATCGAAGTTCCTGCCTACTGACTATCAAGGGAATTTGTTCTAGAAATTCTAGAACCTGAATCAGAAGGAATCTAGTGTGAAGGAGTATACCGAAGATTTCTACAAGCTGGATATTAGATCCAGACACATTGATGATGAGATTGAACAAGTTGCTTGATATTTGAATGGATTGTGGATGTCGATACAAGATGAACTCAGTTTGATCAAGTTGCAGAGTGTTGAAGAAGCTTATCAATGTGCCTTGAAGGTGGAAGAGAAGTTGAATAAAAGACACGGGCAGAAGTAATGAGGTAGAGGCGAAATTTTTTTAGGGAGGAAGATCCTATACCGGAGGTCGAGGAACCTGTGCAAGATAAGGAAGTTAGTCGAGATGGTAGCTCATACTGGCGAGAATCATGGAAGAAGATAGAGAACCATGGAAGAGAAGCCTTGGCAGAAGAAGAACCTATTGAATCAGGTAATAGAACAAAGGATGGAGAGTTGTTGATGATGAGGAGAGAATTATATCATATTGGAGGAGTGAAAGAGCCCTTGTAGAGGAATAATTTGTTCAAGACAAGATGCAAAGTAGCTAGTAAGTGTTGTAAGGTTAAAATTGGCAGTGGTAGTATTGGCAACCTTATTTCAAAAGAGATGGTGACTAAGTTGAATTTGGAGAGATTGAAACACCCTAAGGCCTATCAAATATCATGGATTCAAGATGAGCATAAGGTATTAGTAAATGAACAATGTTTGGTAAAATTGAAGATTGGAGCTTATCGTGATGAAGTTTTGTGTGATATTATGCCTATGGATGTATGTCATATCTTGTTGGGTAGACCTTGGTAGTATGATCAACAAGAAATGCATGATGGAAGAAGGAATATATACACTATTGTGGCTAATGGGGAGAAATAGATCTTGTTGCCTTTGGAGGAGCCTGCGAAGAGTGAAGTTTGTACTAATGCTAGAATTTGTCTAGTTGATGGAAGGAAATTCCTAGATGGGATGAGACATGAGAATATGTGCTTTTCCTTCATTCTTAAGAAGACAAAATCTGGAGCATGAAGAAGAACAACCAAAGGAGATAAAAGAGTTGCTGATAGAGTATGGAGACATCATTTTAGATAATGTACCTAATGGATTACCCCCTATGAGAAGCATCAGTCACTGCATGGACCTGATTCCCAGAGCTAGTTTACCTAATAAAGCAGAACACTAGATGACATTGGTAGAGAATGAAGAGTTGAATAGACAAGTGTGGGAGTTATTGAGGAAAGGTTTGATCAGAGAGAGTTTGAGTCCTTGTGCATTTCCAGTAGTGTTAGTACCTAAGAAGAATGGAGAATGAAGGATGTGTACTGACTCTAGAGCACTAAACAAGATCACAGTGAAATATCGATTCCCTTTGCCTAGGATGGATGCCATAATAGATTATTTGAGTGGAGCCAGATATTATACAGAGATAGAATTGAAGAAATTTTTGGATAAGTTTTTTATTGTGTACTTGGATGACATCTTGATTTTTAGTAAGACAAAGAAGGAGCATCTGTTTCATGTTAGACAAGTTTTGTAGAGGTTGAGGTAAGAGAAGTTATTGATAAACATTAAGAAGTGCGGTTTCATGAAGGAAGAGTTAGTTTATCTGGGATTTGTGATATATGTGGATGGATTGAAGATGGATCTTGAGAAATTAAGAGCAATTGTTGATTGGCCTACACCAAAGAGCATTGGAGAGGTAAGATCATTTCAAGGGTTGGCTAGTTTCTATCGAAAGTTCATCGGAAATTTCAGTTCGATTTGCAGCCCTATGATAGAAGCAATGAGATAAGATAGAAAGGATTTCAAGTGGAGAACCAGAGAAAAAAGGAGTTTTGAGTTGCTGAAGCAGAAGGTGACATAGAACCTTGTGTTGGCTTTATCGGATTTTAGTAAAGTCTTTCAAGTGGATTATGATGTAAGTGAGAATGCAATTGGAGTAATGTTGAGTCAAGAGGGAAGACTGGTAGCTTATTTTAGTGAGAAATTGAATGATGCAAGGAGGAGGTATTTGATGGACTTGAAAAGCAGTGAGAAGGGGGGGGGTGAATCAGTGACACCAAAAATATTACTACTTCAAACACTAACTGGTAGATGAACTTAACAAAGCTTTTAAACACAATGCATGCAATCCAAAATGATATAACAACATCCACAAAAAGTAAAGCATCCACCATAACACAAGTGTTTGTACATGGAAAACCCAAAATAGGTAAAAACCATGGTGAGATGGAACTCACAAGTTAACTATTTGCAGTAATAGATAACTTACTGGTTAAGGTCTACAAAGTGCTCTGCTAGGAGCGAATCTTGTTAGAGATCCCAAAGCTTGATTAGAAGCTTATACCCTGTTAAAGGTAGTACCCTGTTACGAGTAACCTCGATGGAGGATTTTAGAATCCAAACTAATGGATCACCCTATTAAAGGATTTATACATTGAAGCTTGTTAGAGCTTACCTGGTTAGGGGATTTGATTCTATTGTAATGGTTAGAAAACAACAAGAATGGTTTCATATGTTCTGAGTAGCACAATACTTGCTTAATCAGATCCTTCTAAGCATATTCAACACTGCTATTCAATACACTCTTCATCTTAACACTTATCACTCTTCGGCAAAAAATTTCACTCTTTATGCATACATACTCTTAAAGATTTACTGAGATGTCAATATATAGACATTCAAATTTCATATCGGCCTAAAGAAATCATAACACAATTTCCTAGGTGAAGTTTATCTGGACAAGTGATCATAACTCATCACAAAAATTACCGCCAAACAGTCAGTGTTGGTAACTCATCATAAAATGTGGTAACTTATCACAAAATTTCCAAATACCAGTTGTAACAATCAAATACCGGTTTGAATAAAACATATGAATCGTTGTCCTTGAATCTTCACTTGATCTCCATCTTGATGTCGACTTAGTACAACCATAGGTTGTCTCTTATGCACATACCAGTTAACATAGAGTACCTGTTATAGATTAACCTCTAAGTGTACCGGTTGACAGTGTAAACAATTGAAGTTACACCGGTAGTCAATATAACTATGTGTGTGTGTGTGAGAGTGTTTCATCAATGACAACACATGATGAATACATTAAAATCATCATCAAGCCAATAGTCTCCCCCTTTGGCATTGATGACAACACTTAGAAAATTTTACAGTAATAACGCTAAGTGTGCACACACAACAAATTTACACATATACTCATGCTCGCCCTTAATGCATACATTATACAAAATTTTCAAAAACACACATACATATTTCTACTCCCCTTTTGACAACAATGCCAAATTAAAAAAAGTAAAATATATAGAAAATTTGTACCAAAGTGTTCAGCATTTGCAACAATAACTTAAAAGTCCATGCATTGATTAATCACATAAAAATAACATTGTAGTTCTTCTTTTTTTGTGACAAAGCATTTTCCCATGATTCCAATATGTTCTCTGTATACTGAAATGTAGACAACAACTATGAATGAAATTCTTCCATTGAGTCCAGTGTGTAGGTTTCAAGCGTTGCAAGAATAGCTTCTGCATTGGAGTGGGCTCTCTAAAGTATGTCTACTTGTGAGGTGAACTAAATTTTGAGTTCTTTAAGAGATCAAAGTCTCTTTTCCTTCTCATTATCATAGATGTCCAGTTTGTTATGCAAATCATATACAGATTTGCTAAAGGCATGTATGGAGTCCTGAAGTGGGACATATACCTTGCATATCCTTTTCATTTCTTGCTCTGTTGCAATTTGACTTTTGAAATGTCGGAATAAAAGAAAGGAACATTGGAGGTGGAAGCAATATACTTTCCTCCTATTTCAATAGCTTTACTCAACAAACTTTTATTGTATGATAGAGCCATTTTGCCACTATCAATGTCCTTTGCCAATTTTTCTCCATATTTCTTTTTGTGACTCTTTTCAGCATATAGTTGAGCAGGATCTTCCAGTGACTTGATTTGATCAAATGCATCTGTAACTAACTGACCAAGTTTGCTAATGGATGTAGATAGATGTGATGTAGATGTTTCCGGTACCAGACCAGATAAAATATCTACTACAGTCTGAATTGTTTCAGCCTCTACCCTTTTCTCTTTCAATCTCTTCTTATGCACTCTAGATTTCATGACATTTGCAATCTTCATCATTTCTAATGTGCTCAAATTGTTCATATTGATTGGTCCTGAGATACTTAGAGAACCATCATCATCATCTTCTTCAAGTTTTTTTGGCTTTGCCGGTTCAGGGGATACAACCTTAATGATATCTTTTTCTGTATTCTTCTCTGTTTCCTTTTCAGAGGACTGAGTGACAACAATTTCAGTAGGCTCCTTTTGAATAACTTGAATGACCGGTGGAGATTGGGGTTTCTCCAGTTGTTCTATTGCTGGTGGATTGTCCACTTTTATTTGAGTTGCCGGTTGTTCAACTAAGGTAACCTATACATCAATATTTGTAGGAGGCTCCATATCTAGTGTAGTGTTATCTCCAGATAGGTCAATTGTGTCTTGAACATCAACAACAACATAAATAACAGAGTCATCCTTTTTATTGAGAGGATAGACCTCATCAGGTTGAATAATCTCCTCTCCATCCATTTCCGGTCTATTAACATTATCACCAACATTATCCTCATTCATAGAGGATTGGATGAGCTCTTCCATCCGTTTGATTTCACAAGCAATATGATGGGTCTCAGTTTCAACAATTACCCTCTTTCCACTAAGTAACTTTAGTCTCCTTGCTTTGAATGTAAACTGGGATTTGTATCAAGCAACTAAGGCACTAATATAATCTTTAGAAAATTCAGAGAAATATTGTACAAATACCTCATCAATGATTTCTTTTTCTATTTTAATAGCTCCCTCCCATTTATTCAAAAGAATAGTGTACAAAGAATTTGAGATATCCTTTTCTAGTTCATGTGGATATCTACTATAATGACACAAATGAGTGATTACCTATTGAATCACTTGCTCTTTCTCTTTTTCAGTGAAGGAATCAAAATGTTCTTTTACATTGTCAATCTTGTTCCTCCTTAGTATCTTCATTGTCCTTTCAAAATGGGTTTCAGGTTTGAAGGATGCTATATCAATAGGTACAATTGCCTTTGGAACTTCCTTAACCTTCTTAGATACTTTGCCGGTTTCTTTTACCTTCTTTGGTTCTTCATCAAAATCCTTTCCCTTAGACTCTAGTTACAAAATTAATTTTCTGCCTCTCTTCTTTGTCTCCTTCTTAGTATATACTTTGGGTTCTGGTTCCTTTTTTTTTAGGACACTCCTAGTAACCCTAGTACTCTTTGTTGCTGGAGGTGCTTCATCAAACTTTTTTTTCTTTCCTATTGTACTTTTAATAGGTGCAGTACTGGTTTGTGCAGATGCATCTTGGACTGCCACAATGTCCAATTTTGCCTTCTTTTTGTCTTTAGGTGATGCCAATAGGGTATTAGCATAACCAACAAGTAGATCATAGTTTACCTCATAATTCATATCTTCCATTTCTTCCTCTCTATGCTCAATAGCTTGCATCAGGCAAAAATCAGTGGTAACAGTGACGATTATATCCTTTTCAAAGTTCTTTACCACTTCTTCTTGTAGTCTCATTCGCATTCTTATACTCATTTTCTTTTGGAACTTGTTAAAATATGTGTTCATGGAAGCAGGGAAAGTATTCTTTACAATCTTGATGTTGTTCTTAATTTGTGCCGAGACCGGCGAGTCCTTTGACCACTCAATGTCTCCAATTCCTAGTAGAAAGTTTTGAAAATAAAAGAATAATCCAACTAATAGCTGACCAGACTTGAATTTCAAACTGCTATCCTTTTTGATAGATTGCAATTTCAAAAACAGTTTTCTCCTGATAGCTTCACAGAGATCATAACTTGCATTATCCACAATCATTCTGTGAGCAGTATGAATTGCTATCTAAGAAACATTGTTAAGTCTACTGGAGTAAAATACGCGATAGCCTATCACCATTACTGCTAGTTTTACTGCAAGGTCTTTAATGTTGTTAACGAAAAAATAATGCCCATTAGATGTACAACCGGTTAAGTTGAAGATAGTATACTTTGAAATTTTTCTTAGCTCAGGTACTTCACCGGTTGAGAAATAGCCAGTAATAGCCTGAATGGATTCCTTAGTTATTGTGTGAGTTCTCTCTAAATACATATTCTCTCCATGAACTCAACTCAAAATGATTCTGATATACTCATCCTTGAAATATTCAAGAAAGTAAGTGGCATTATGAAAACCCTTTTCAAAAACCCTAGCATACTTTGTTTCAATCTTTCCGTTCTTATCACAAAGTGATTTGAACTGTGTATAAATGTATAGAGATCCTAAATCTTCTATTTTTCAATCAATGTAACTAGACAAATCACCTTTGACCACAAATCCACTCGGAACTTGTGACAATGCATTATAAGACATAATTTATTCTACCTCTACAACTTCCATAGGCTTAGAAGTCATCATTACCTCTCTATAGACTTTGAAGTTGATGCCATTCCAGATGAACAAGATTCAAAGTAGTATGTTCAAAGAAATACCTTGTTTCACATATGATGCTTCGTTTATTGGTTGAAATGCCCAAGTGCACACTAGTTTGACCTTCAACAACCTTCAATTCAGCTAAATTTCACAAATCACGAAACAATTTGACAATTTATAGCAAAACAATCTTTCTCAGCTCTGCAAGCGCTTCAAATTTCTTTCTCGAATACGTTAGGGTAAATTGACAAATTAAAACTCTCTTTTATCATTTTTACCTACTACATTAAATGCTCGCCCATTTAGGGTTACAAACCCTAATTTTACTACTCAAGGGGAAAACTGGTTGATAACATATTAACAAAAAGTTACCAAAATTTCATGTTTCAAAATTCTTTTCCTCCTTATTTTTCTCAAGGGGCCCGGAGGTAATTAGACCATTAAGCTCCCCTTAGCCACATTAAAAAGGCTTAAGTTACCAGTGCAAGGTTCTCTTCACTGGGTGAAGGAACAATTTCTTCTTCAGGTGAGTCACCACTTTTCTTCTTCCAAATCCGATTCATTTCCTCTTTGGTTTCTTCAACATTAACTTTCTTCTTTCCCTTCCGATCCTTAGAAAAGTTGACTGGTTTGCTATTTTTGGATCTACAAAATTTTGCTAAGTGCCCCGGTTTGTTACAGTGATAACATACCATACCAGATGATCTCCAAGGTCCTGCATTTCCTCTTCATGTTCTTCTTCTGCAGTTCATAGCCACGTGACCAAAGTTATTACAGATGGTACAAATAACATTTGTTACCTTTTCGATCTCAAATGGACTAAACCAATTGTCATAGGGTATTTGCCAATTCAAGTTTACCTGATTGTCAAAGTTCCTCATCTGGTCACCATGTGGTCTTGGATGCATGTGTGGTACATGATTGTTTTCTCCATATCTACACTCAATAGATCTATGTCCATACATTCCACATGTGAAGCAATGTCCTTCAATTTCTTGGACACGTACCTAGCATTAGTATTGTAACTTGCATTTCTATTAGGTTTGTCTCTACAAACATTTGCAGTGTGACCACATTTATGGCAAATAGAGAAAACAGTTTTAAAGACCATCTTACTAGCAGGCTTATTGATCTTAAGAGAAGATTTGTTCTTTGGATTGTTTCTCTTTGTACTGGAGGATTCACCTTTTTCAGTTGTGTGAAAACCAAGTCCAAAGATATCACCCTTTATTCTTTGTGATTGAATTTGTTCTTCCAACATGTTAGAACTTTTGATGAACTTCTCCAATTTCTCATTGGCTTCAGTAAGCTGTTTTGTGAGATGTTCATTATGTATAGACAGGTTCTCTTTCAGAGAAGATGCAAGTTCAAGATCTAGTTACAGGCTCTCCTTTTCTTTTCTTTCAGCAATCAAATGCTCATGCATAGTGGCAGTTTCTCACTTGATCTTGATAGTCTCTTGATCTATTTCCTTGATAAGATCTTCAACAGCTCTTCTGGCTTCCAGTTCCTAACTCATGCAGATAGTGAGACATTTTAGCTCTCTCCTCAGATTTGGTTTCTCATTGTTTAACTTTTCAACCTCCTCTGCTAAAGCATCAATATTAGCTTCAATATGAAGAACTATTATCAAATATCTCTAATAGTCATTCAGCTAGCTCTCTTCTCTTGACTTGTGAAGCTTTTAGTTTGACCCTAAGGGTTTCATGCTCATTTCTGCTAGCTTCTAGCTCTCTAGCCATCTCGAAGTAGCTCATGTCCCCCACGGTGGTTTCAAGGCTTCCTTCTAAGCGGTTAGGCTTCAAAGAAGTTAGGCTTTGATACCAATTGATGGACTTGAAAAACACTAAGAGGGGGGTGAATCAGTGACACCAAAAATATTACTACTTCAAACACTAACCGGTAGATGAACTTAACAAATCTTTTAAACAAAATGCATGCAATCCAAAATGATATAACAACATCCACACAAAGTAAAGCATCCACCATAACACAAGTGCTTTGTCATGCCCAAACTTTTGGGCACAAATGAAATAATTTTTTTTTGAAATACTTAACCTAGTGCAACTAACTTATTAAAATAATGCAAAATTAGTTTAGTCTTAACTATGTTTGAGTGAGTCTAACAACTAAATCAATTAGGCAAAAATCATCTAAGTTAAAAGCGGGATAATAATTCTCCAAAAGAATTATTATTATCTCTCATTAATAAATGATTAAACTCACTTAACGGATCATTCTCTAAATTAATTGATAAGGGCTATTATTAATCCTCATAAAGTCCTTTAATTGCCTAGGGTCTAAACTAAATTGCCCCAGCTTATTTAAACAATATATAAAAACTGTCTATCACTTAACTAGAGGGTCAATTAAACCCATAATTGCAATTGTGCTATAAAATTATTTTAATGAAGGCCAAAATAATTTAACTTCTAAGGCTTCCTATAGCAAGGGTAATTATTAATATCCCTCCCCTAATACTCAACTCATAAGGATTCTAAATCTAGCTCTTAAATAAAACCTTTAAAAAAAACTCTACTTAATAACAATGAATTTTCACTATTGGAAGTTCAAACCAATTAAAATCTCACTCTTGTGAATCTAATATATATATGTAGCTAATACACCATATATATATATATATATATATATATATATATATATATATATATATATATATATATATATATATATATATATATATATATATATATATATATATATATATATATATATATATATATATATATATATATATATATATATATAACTACATTATATATATGTAAGAAAAGTATGGTTAAAAATAATATATAACTTTGTTTGCAAGGTCTTATGGGGATACCCTATTTAAATTTCAAATAGGGTTTCCCCCTTTTTATTAACCCAACATTTTTTTTTAAAGAAAATATATGAATCCCTAACCCCTTTATTTTATTTTATTTTATTAAACAACCCCACACATATTTTTGTTTTATAAACTTTATATGAGTTTTGCCCTAACCCAAAAATTGGGTTAGGGCTTTGTTCGTGTGTGTGTGTGTTTTTTTTTTTTTGTAGTGTTGTGTGTGTGTGTGTAGGTAGTGGAGGCGACGGCCATAGAGTCCACGAAGGGCAACGGCCAAGAGGGACAGCGGTGGAACAGCAAGAGGGACGGCGGCAGAATAGTGGATGATGGGTAGGGTTTCCCCTGGGCGTCACTGTGTTTAACCAAAGTGCGGCCGAGCGCCGTCCACTGTGGGTAAACATAGTGGCGGCCGGGAGCCCCTGCCACTGTGGTTGCCCACAATGGGGGACCCCGTGCTGACCACTGTGGTTGCCCACAGTGGTGGCACCGAGCCGTCCACTGTGGGTAGCCACAATGGCAGCATGGCCGCACTGTCCTCTATGCACAAGCACAGGGGTTTGGCCTTCACCGAATCCGCTGGTAAAATATTAATTTTTTTGCATAAAAAAAAACTTCGTTTTCTATATTTTTTTTATTACTTTAAAAAAAAAAAAATACATTTATCATATATATATATATATATACATGAGTATGTATATCTATCTCCATTTTTTGAAATATAATATATATATATATATATATATATATATATATATATATATATATATATATATATATATATATATATATATATATATATATATATATATATATATATATTCAATAACACACTTAGCAAAACTATAAGTTTCCTTTCTGATTAATCTTTTTATACATGTAGAAATTAACAATATCATTTGCAACATGATAATGGTGAAATATTCATTTCTAATAGGATAAATTTATGAGTTTTATATTCTACTCTCTATTTTTTTTGTTATAAGCATTCTGTAAACTAATATTAAAATACACACAAAACAACAAGCTTTAATGTAACCTTATCTATAATCTTTTTTTTTTTAAATAGGCTATTACTATTGGGTTTATTTTCTGCAATAAATGAAAGAGCAAATGATATATTTAATTAAATTACAGCTGCATAAATAAAACTAGAATATAATGTAAAAACTATCATATACTATTTCCATTTTGCATAAGGGATAAAATGAACTTTTATTTGCAGAATAAACATAAATGCAACATATATTATCTCAATAACAATAGGAATTTAATCCCGAACATAGACATGTTTCCTTTTTTTTTTCTTACAATCATGACTAAATAGGAGGATAAATTTCTTTAAGAGCATTTAACATCCAATATGAATATCATTACAAATGGGTTAGAAAACCCTACTGCACTTCTGCTTTCCATTTAAATAAGAACTATGAATAAAATACAACATTTCTTTACTTTTGGAATAACAAATACAACATTGGCTTTTTCCCTTACAAGCTACAAAAATAAATACATTTTTCTTGAAACTTTTCTGCAACATAAAACAGCAACAAATCTCTTCATCTTTTCTCTCCCATCCCAAGCAACCTGCAAATAGAATACAACTTGACCATGGAGAGCTCACCTCCCAGCCTAGGCTTACTAGAAGCCACCCCCGAGCTTGGAGAACCAAGCACTAGATGGGTCACAAACAAACAATCACAACAAACAATAGGGCAAACACTCAACATACATTTTCCCAACCCAAGCTACACTCTCACCACAACTTGTGATGATCTTTCCACAGGTGGAAGTGGACCAAATACCATTGGGGAGACTGCAAGCATGGAACAACTCAAGCCACCTCATGGCAATCAAAATACAACAAATACATCTCCACACCCTTATGCCCCCCAAAGGCATAAAGCCACATCTTCTCCCCTTATGACCCCCAAATGCATACACAAGGCTATGTAGCAAGGGTCACAAAGAACACCCTTGAGATCACTCTCCATAAGGAGAGCCTCTCACCCAAGGCTATCATACTTCTTCCACCCCAAGACCATCCTACTCTCCCTAGAGTAGGAGGCCTTGGACACTCCCAATACATGAAAAACATAAAAAGAACAAGGGAAGGAAAAATTACATCTTTCTCCTACAAAGCAAATTACATATACACATCTTCTCATACAAGCATTTTTTTTTAAAACAACATATACAACATAACTAAAAAGAAGTAGAACCAACCTTAATCTGCCAAAAGGTATGATAGACTTAGTTGGGGATGAGCAGCCCAAATCCACACAAACTCTTCACCAACACTTCACCAAAAATTCTATCCTACAACTATTCTTTCAAAAATTGCATAATCTCCAACAATAGTGAGTGGGTGATTACTCACTAAGTCCCTAATCCTTGCTTAAGAAGGCCTCTCTCACTCTTCCCAACCCCTTGGGTAAAGTGAGAGTTCGCATTGGTTGTTCTTCCCAACCTCTTACATGTTGCTAAAACTGGAAAGGAAAAAGGTAAGAGAGGATGGGGAAGAGAGTTTGACACCAAAAGGGAAGGTTGTCTATCCTAGGAGGAACCTTGTAAGTTGAATTTTCGTTCACCTTGGGAAAACCACTTTTTGAGGTGACTAAACAGTCACATGGGAGTAGTCACATGTTTAAAAATACCCCTAACCCATAGGTATACCCTTTGGACCTTTGGAAAAGCCCTAAAACTGACCCTAGGAGTCCATTTGACCCCTTAGAAACCCAACTGAAGTTAACCTACGGGTCAAACCTGAGTTGACCACTCCCAAGACCCCCTACCCAAGGCAAATTTGGGACCACACTCATATGTTTGAATGGCTTTGGTAGAAACAAAACTCCCTCCAAAGGACAAGTCAAAATCAATGACACTAATCAGCACATGTGTCAAGTGACACAATAAAATACAATATAAAAATCACACATGGAATTTGTCTCTTGTAAGACTACACAAATTAATAAAATCAATTTAACACACATGCATCATTTACTTTCACAAATAAAATACAATACAAATGGGGTGTTGTCTCTCCAAATAGACAACCCCTGGCTTAACAAACGTACATAGGTCTAGGTTTGGTTCTCCATATTATTTCCATGGTCACATGGATAATTTTCCTGCGCATCTCAATTAACACATTAGTAATTCCAAATAATCACAAATATATATAATTAAACACATGGATTCCATTGCACATCAAACCCTCATACATTTGACAATAATAAATCAATATCTCATATATTCCAATTCGATTCCACATAAGCAATTATAATAATCCTCAAAATTGAACCATTCATATAATAAGCATCCTATTTCTATCATTAAAATGAAGTCCTGCAAATCCAATAATGACATACATCATTTCAAGTAATTTCTATCTAGCAACATATAAAGTTTCATATTCATAATGCATAAAATGAAGCATCCATATACGTCAATGTGATCCAAATCATGGAATCATATAAGTTCTAAATCCATAATGCATAAAATAAAGCATCCATAATAGTCTCAATATAAAAATAATAGAAATGTCAGGATGAGTCAGGGTAGGGCCTCACATGCTTGTACATGGAAAACCCAAAATAGGTAAAAACCATGGTGAGATGGAACTCACAAATTAACTATCTACAGTAATAGATAACTGACTGGTTAAGGTCTACAAAGTGCTCTACTAGGAGCAAATCTTGTTAGATATCCCAAAGCTTGATTAGAAGCTTATACACTATTAGGAGTAACCTCGGTGGAGGATTTCAGAATCCAAACTAATGGATCACCCTGTTAAAGGATTTATACATTGAAGATTGTTAGAGCTTACCTGGTTAGGGGATTTGATTCTACCGTAATGGTTAGAAAACAACAAGAATGGTTTCATCTATTCTGAGTAGCACAATACTTTCTTAATCAGATCCTTCTAAGCATATTCAACAATGCCATTCAATACACTCTTCATCTTAACACTTATCACTCTTCAACAAAAACTTTCGCTCTTTATGCATACATACTCTTAAAGATTTATTGAGATGTCGATATATAAACATTCAGATTTCATGTCGGCCTAAGGAAATCATAACACAATTTCCTAGGTGTAGTGTATCTGGACAAGTGATCATAACTCATCACAAAAATTACCACCAAAAAATCGGTGTTGGTAACTCATCACAAAATGTGGTAACTCCTCACAAAATTTTCAAATACCGGTTGGAACAATCAAATACTGATTTGAATAAAATATATGAACTATTGTCCTTGAATCTTTGCTTGATCTCCATCTTGATCTTCATCTTGATGCCAACTTAGTACAACCGTAGGTTGTCTCTTATGCACATACCGGTTAACATAGAGTACCGGTTGGAGATTAACCACTAAGTGTACCAGTTGACAGTGTAAACAATTGAATTTATACTGGTAGTCAATATAACCATATGTGTGTGTAAGAGTGTTTCATCAATGATAAAAAATGATGAATATATTACAATCATCATCAAGCCAACAATATTCAATATATGATTAGGAGTTTTATGCCATAATTCAAGCATTGAAGAAGTAAAGATATTGTTTTCTAACTAAGGAGTTTGTGTTGTGCACCGATCATCAAGATTTGCAATATTTGAACAATCAAAGTAAGTTGAATCAGAGACACATGAGATGGGTAGAGTACTTGCAAAGAAACTATTTTTTTGAAGTACAAAAGTGGAAAGTTAAATAAAGTTGTTGATTCCCTGAGCAGAAGGAGAAATTTTCTGATAGAGATGAGAATAGAAGTATTGGGTTTTGAGGAATTGAAGAACTCGTATTAGGATGACCTAAATTTTGCATAACTTTGGAGAGCTTTCATAGATCCTATTATGGTGAATAGGAGTAAATGGCTGGATTATTTCAATCAAGATGAGATGTTGTTAAGAGGAAATCAGTTATGTATACCCCAGAGCTTTATGAGATAAAATCTGATAAAAGGAGAAGCATAATGGAGGATTAGAAGGACACTTTGAAATAGATAAGACAACAACCTTGGTAAGTGAGAATTACTTTTGATCTCAGATTCATAAGGATGTTGGGAAATTTGTTCAGAGTTGTAGGATTTGTCAACTAGCAAAAGGTGGTAGTCAGAATGTTGGATTATATAAGCCTTTGACAGTTCTAGAGAGTCCTTGGGAAGACATAAGCATGGATTTCATACTTGGATTACCTAAAACATAGAGAGTAAATGGTTCTATATTTTTGGTGGTGGATAGATTCTCGAAGATGACACATTTCAAACCTTGTAAGAAGACAACAAATGCTATGCATGTAGCTAAACTATTTTTCAAGGAGGTGGTAAGATTACATGGATTGCCTAAGAGCATAGTTTTAGACAAAGACACTAAGTTTGTTAGATATTTTTGGAGCACTTTGAAAGAAGTTAAAGATAGATTTGAAGTTCAACTCTACTTTTCACCCATAGACTGATGGATAGACATAGGTGGTGAATAGAAGTTTGGGAAATTTGTTGAGATGCTTAGTTGGAAAGAAAACCAAAAATTGGGACTTGATTCTTGCACAAGCAGAATTTGCCTACAATAATTCTATTAATAGGAGTACTGGAAGAACACCTTTTGAGATTGTTACCAAAGTACACCCTAGAGGCATATCAGAACTAAGAGACATCAGTAATGAGGACAAGCAGAGTGCAGAAGTAGAAGAATTTGTAGAGCATATAAAAATAGTACATAATCATGCCACACAACATTTGGAGGACATGAACACCAAGTATAAGGAGAAAGAAGATGAGAAGAGGAGACATAAGGAATTTGAAGTTGGTGACGAAGTGATGGTGTGTCTAAGAAAAGAGAGATTCCCAGTTGGTACTTATAATAAGTTTAATATGAGGAAGTTTGGACCTTGCAAGATCTTGAGGAAATTCAGTTCCATAAATGCATATGAAGTGGAGTCACGAGATACTTTGGGTATTTCACCTGTATTCAACATTGCAGAGTTGTATCAGTATCATGAGGCAAAATTCAATGAAGACAATGCAACAAACTTGGAGAAGAAGATACCCCAGAAGGCATTAGACTAGATTGAAGAGATTTTGGATAGCAGAATTTGGTGTAGCACTCACATCAAGAAGTATAAAGAGTATCTTGTGAAGTGGAAAGGCAGACCAGTTGAACATTCATCATGGATTTCTTAGGCTAAGGTGGATCATCTCGGTTTTCTTTTAGCCCTAGCAAAGTGAGGGACTAACTTTTCAATCAACCCCTAATGTCTAATGTAGGAGCATCTTTTGTTCTTGTCAATCTTTTATCAACCAAAAATATTTTCCTTTCAATTAGTTTCAAGATATTTTGATCTTTTTTTGACAAATTATCACTTCTAGAATATGGGATATTTTTCTTTCCTATGTATCGGAGCCACCGAGACCTATTTGCTATTGGTGATTCTTATAGGTCTTTCCCATATCTTGTGGAGCTTGATTTAATTGTTTTCAATGTTCCTTGGTTCGTGGTCAGCATTCCTCTTGGGTCCACACTCCATTCTATGTTGTTTTTGGAGGGATTCCTTGGTGGAGGTTGACCTTGTGTTCTACACGTTTCATTTTTCATTCTTTGGTGTTTTTCCTTCTTGGGCCGATGCAGATCATCTTGGAGCTTGTATTGCATATAAATCATTGTATTTGTGCTTCTAGAATCAATGAAGATAGAATAGAGTAAAGATAGAAGAATAATCATAAGATTTAGAGATCCGAAGTTGTCTCACATGCTTGCTTGAGCCTGGATACTATGTAGACAGGCCTATGAGCCGAATCTGTGAGCACAAATGTTGTTGGAAGTTTGTAAACAAATTCTATGATATAATAAAGATTGATTCTACATTGCCTCCATCACACTATGTTGTTTGAGTGTATTTTCATTTGCTGCACAATCCAAATTGTTATCTTTGAGGACCCTCCTAACCGTGATTGTACCACAAATGTAAACTATCAATATATAATAATGAAGTATATTGAGCAAACAACATCATTCTAAATCTAAAAGAAAAGAAAATTAAACCAAATATAATCAAAATTTGCCAAAAATTAATTTTAGAAGTTTAGAATCTACACCTCAAATATAGTTTTAAACATTCATAACTTATAAACCCACAATTTTTTTTGTACTAATAGGATCACTAGAGTGTCCACTAGTTTGAAAAGAAAAACTCCTAATTAAGATATATAATCAAGAACAAATTGAAATCGACCACTCAAAATGAACATGTAAAACAAAACTAGGAAGAGATGCCAAATGAACAAAAATATAATCTTGAAGAGGTGGGAGGGTATGCAATAAACAAAAAAAAAATCATCCTACCCCTAAAACACTAAACTAACTAAAAATTACTCAAACAAAAAAAATTAAATCAAAATTGTTGCTAATCTAATACTCATAATATGTATATATAATTCTTTGAAAAATCGATTATGATATTACTCGTATTTTATGTTTTCAATATATTTAAAAGAAATAATCTACCTATAAGGATACTAATAATAACAAATTGATCCTTAAATTTTTTGAAGCGTACATTTTAAATTTTAAAAAAATTAATTGAATGTCATACACATGTTTTTATAACCAATCTAGTGTAGTAAAAAAAATATTTGACATAAGTAAATAAGAAAAATCCTATTTTTTTAAATTTCAATCAATTAAAAATCCTCATCAATAATTGATGCATCCTCATATATTTCTAATATATATGTAATTTATCTCTTCATTAGATACATATACTTTAATGTTGGAATGATCATGAATCGGTGAAGAGTCCCACCAATCAATGTTTGACAAACATTTGCTGCTATTATTGTCCTCATAAATACCTACTACTAAGAATTAAATAATCACCACATTATGTTCCTTCAACTAAATAATGCAAGAGTGAAATTTCTTATAGGTGAGTATCTTCCATTTTAGGTAAATTTGGTATCCCACCATAAAAAATCTTATTGAAATCAATTTCTTCATTAGTTTTATATGTTTATGTAATGTTGTGGAAAATTAGGAACTAGGATTTAAGATAATAAAACCACTAATAAGACAACTTTACCCATTACATTGAAAGAGGTGTGAACCCAATAGATCTAATGCCAATCCATATAGGGAAAGGGCTAAAATTCTGATTGGACTCACTGGTTGGGGGTAGTAATCCTCTTTCTTAGTTGAAAAATGGATGATAGTTGTGTAATTAGGATAAAAGTATTAATAATTGAAGTCAATTGTCAAAAATAGACTACTACAAATATCCCATAAAGCCAAAAACTGAGATTTGGGAAAAAGAATATGTTTAGAACATGTTCCCAAAAGTTTGGCTGATATTTTTGGGACCAGGTAGCACAGATTCACTCTAGTCCTCCAAATTTTCCTCTATCAAAAGATGAACCTATTTGTCGTTGTTGACTCTATCAGAATTATCGAGTATAACTCCTGCACTTGTTTCTTGCACATAGAAAGAGAGGAAATTATGTTGGGGATAGGCAAACCTCAGTTTGGGAATTAACCTTGAAATTGAAATAGAAATTACTGCAAACTGCTTTCCTTTTGAGGGAAAGGCCAGATATGAAACAAAAGTGTTGATAATTGAAATATACCTTGATGAAGTCATTTTTGATCCTCATGCAAGGGAACTAGGATGTCTTGTAAAATACCTTCAAATAAAACTGATCATGGATGCCATCTTGAATGCACATTTTTTACTTTACTTCTGCTCCAATGCTTGATGAATGACTAATTGTTTTCTCACTTGAATTTCCTAAAGTGTAATTGAGATCTTGATTTTGGTTCTTTAGAGAATTCTTTAGGTTTCAAATGAGAGGGGTAGACCTCCTTTTATACTTGACTATTCGAAAATTGGTTGAATTTCCAGAGTAGGCCGACACCGGGTCAAATTTCCGGTATCCTGTCAAAACAACCCAGCCAAAATAACCCACGACATAATAACTCGGTGACAATAACCCAATGACAAAACATCCCAGGGTAACAATATCCCATCATCACAATAACCCTACATTAAATTACCCTAGATCCAAAACAACCCATGGTGGAAAGAAGAGCCAACACATGATAATCGTTTGCATTTAGTAGGTGCATGCTATTAATCAGTTTTGATGAAGTCTTTAATCAATGAGTGTGTGCTATATTTTATTGAAATATCAGTGATGATGCCTCTTCAGTTTTTAATAAGCCAAAAGACAAGAAATTACTTTCTTTAAATGGTTACATATTTTTTGTTCATCAATGAAGCACAAATAAAATGATTTGGCATTACATGGATTATTTTACAAACAAATGTTCAAGTCACTGCCATACTACGACAGAAACAGAATTTGGTGATGTGATAAATAGTACATAACATAATCATGCTCTGAAACTTGAGATGATCACTGTCAAACACAAATTGAATGAAACGAAAGTCATGGCATACTAGACTCAAGATTCTACAAGAAATATCATTGCTACTTTATTTTCTAATTGTAATGGTGGGAAAATGGTGAATGCTAGATCAAGAAGGAAACTACCCTTTCCCTCAAAAGGAGATGAGAGTTTCGCTATCAATTACCATTCAAGCACTTTTCACCATTACATTAGAAAGAGGAGAGGATAATTTAATAGATTCAATCTCTCCACATGAAGATGGTAGATTGAATTCTGACTGAATTGGGAATGCTAAGTTGATCCCCTCTTTCTTGTTTGAAATAGAAAGGAAATTGATTGAATTATGTAGTGCAAAAGTGACAAAGAATCGATTATATCTTAAGGTCAGAACATGGGATGAAGTTGTACACTTGGATCTGGTAGTAATATGTCGAGATGAAGTCGCCCTGTGAATTTGAGGAAAAGTTCTCTGGACCGTGGCGGGAATGTACACGGTCCTCCGAAAAATCCGTGAAACGAAAAGGGTTTTTACACCTCTGCAAATGGAGCCTGAATCTAAAAGTATAGCTGCACACCTACAACCTACACACATAAAAGAGAGGAAAATGGGTTGGGATTGGGGGTTTTCCTTTAGGTCAAACCCCAGTTTTGGAATTAACCAAGTAATGAAAGAAAGTACTTGCAAGTAGATGTAAATGAAAGATGGAATTGTAAATCACCTCAAGGGAGGTTGTAGTAACAATGTTGATAGAAGTGCTTGTGTGGAATTGAATGTTAAAAATCAATCTCCTATTCAATGGTTGAATCCTTGACTTGAATGCAACACCTAGCCTTGAAGGGAGACTTGAGAATGCTCAATGTTGGAAAAGAATGCTTGAATGCCTTAATGCTCTTAAATGCTTTATCGCTTGTGAATTTTCCACCTATCCAACTTATTTATGCAAATGAGAGGACAAATGCCCCCTTAAATACATGTTAGTGGATTTGAATTTCATCATGGGCCGACATCGAGGGAGTTTCCCACCCGAGGCACAACCAACAATAGAACCCTAGGAAGGGTCCTGCCCCAAAATAGGGCAGGGACATGGCGCCACACGCCTACCTTGGGAGGAAAAGGGAACCATGCCCCTATCCAAGGGGGGACAGTGGCACCATGCCCCTATCCTACTCCTTTCTCCATGGCAGAGTGCAGACGGGGTGATGGAGAGGCCAAGGAAGAAGTTGTTTCTGCAAGCTGAGCAATCTCTGGTCTTTGATCAGGCTAGAGGATTTAGACTCACATGTATGAGGACCCTAATGAAGATGAAAATTGCTGGGGTCACAATTTTATGACACTACATTTATCCCCCACTTTAGCGAGAGTATAAGCGTATGCCAACACTGTCGATAAAGTACAAGGAAACAAGATTGAAAGAATTTTACCATGTCAAGGAGGCAAGATGTGCCAAGCCCCCGGTGGACTTAGGATCTTACGACTTTGATTGACAAATTAAAAGGGAAGATCGAGAAGGGGAGAACCATGACTACAAGTAGCGAAGTTCCCTTCACTATGAGTCATGAAAGAAAGGATATAAAAGATTACAAAGCAAAACAAAGTTCACTAAGTAATTCTAAGTATCACAAGAAGGAAAGTATGAGCGAAGTGTATGCCCCCATATTAAAGAGATTGCATGTGCCTTATAGGGAGTGATGGCTTTAAGGTAGGATACACCCAAGAGAGAGAGAAGAGAGGGAGCATGTTATCGCAAGGATTTATCCCTCAATCAAGGTATAAAGCCAAGGACAATGAACGCAAAACATAAGGTAGTGTCGCTTTTCTTGGGGTCAGTATGCTATACGATAACTCATGTATATAATGTATGTATATGCATATAATAATCTGCATTCCCCAAACAAGGACACTACCTTAGAAGAAAGGGAAGAAAGGATGTCTGTTGAGCCAATATGAAAGAGACCAAGAAAAGATCTCAATGCTTTGCATCATCCCCAAGTAGACATTAAGGGAAGGCTAGAAGAATAGGGATACACATAGAAGAATGGTCACAAAAGAGAAAGAAAGGAGAGGGAGAAAGATCTGTAGTGCTAATATTGCTAATCTAGCACGATATCCACCTCCCGATCTTGTTGATCACTATTTCGGGAAGGCAAGCAACATGTCAGAGGAGTGATATCAAGCACAGTAGATAGAGCTATCACAAGATCCAAACAAGGACTATGCTCATGCTGTAAGTCACTTTGTTTGATTCTAGGAGCTAGGATTAGAGTTTGTGAAAACTCATCTGATAAATGTTTGTCCACATCAACATACTCATACTCACTGTCAGAAGCATTCGGAGTTGTATTGCCATTAGGAATAATATTTTCACCCATTTCTTCATCAAATTTTAGAGAAAGAGGAGCAAGAACATGAATAGGAGTAAAACCATCACATGTTTTATGCAAATTATGATTTGGAGATGTTGGTTGAACATCTTTCTTAGGATAAAAGGGAATCATGTCAACTAGTGGAGTCTGAGGAGATTGAATATTTGAGGGATAGCTTCATGAGCTCGAACATGACATCTTTGTCGGCGTTCTGTCACACAACAATTCTGCCGAGTCTTAGTGGAAGGCTGAGAGGGAGGAGGAACACTTGAAAAAGTAGTAATATTTCTCTCCTTGATAGTTGAAGGTTTAGGTTGAGGTCTTTTTGGTTGAACAATAGGAGAAGAAGGCCTCTTCTCTTGATAAGAGGAAGGAGGTGGACCCACACCATAGAAAGGAGGAATATTAGGTGTAGGAAGGAGACTAGGTCCATCACGAGGAGGAGATATAGGTCTAACCTTCAGAAAAATATTGTTCTTCTCCTTAAGAGAAGGTAAATCAAATCCATAGGAGTAGGTGGACAATTTTCCTTAGGAGGGAGATTAGTTCTATTCGAGAGGGGAAGAACCTCATCTTGAAGAATAATAGGAATGTCAATTGTTGGTGATCTAGGTTGAATTAAGGATAAGATCATATCATTCTTTCATTTTTGATAAGATTGAAAAAGAGCATTGCTCCTTGATGGAAGAGATTGAAATTGTTTAGGCCAAAAGAGATCAAGAGGAACACCAGGGCTTCTTTCGGATGGATGAAATAAGATATGGTTCACAGTTATGATTTCTCCATTGTGAGGAAATTTAAGACACTTGTGGATTGGAGAAGCAATACCCTTCATGGAAGATATCCAAGGATAGCCCAACTTCACACGGAATCGCTCAAAAGAAGGTATGATAACAAAGTCAACATCTATGGATTTAGCATGAACTTCAATGAAAAGGGTGATAGAACCAATGGTAGGACAAGAGAAGCCATCAAATAACTTCACAATTATATTAGAAGCATCATATAATGGTTTATGCAATCGTAAAGTGAAAATATACTCTTCGATTATGACATTAACCATGCAAGAGGGATCAATGAGGGCACCACGACAAGGGATATCCTTAAAATTTGCAACTATGTATAAAGGGCCATCGAGTGCTCTAATAGTCTCACTAGGGTAAAATGTAATACAAGGATCCTTAGGCACATCTTGTGTTTCTACCATATTAACTAAGTTTGGAGCCATAGAGGTGAATTCTTCAGAAGAGAGAGAATTAGGCACAATCTCAATAACGTTAGAGGTATGAGATGGCAAGGGATTAGTGAAAATCTTAAGATTTTGATTAGGAGGAGAAACTGATTTATTCCCTTTATTGTTCACATTTGCCTTATATATAGTATTATTATCAATCAAGTCTTGAAGCTTATATTTCAATGCAAAATATTTCTCAGTATCATGACCAGGTTGACGATGAAATAAAAGGAATTGTTATCAAAATAAGGAGATGCAAGTTTGGAAGGATCAATTTGTTTTATAGGAGGAAGTTTGATAACATTTATGTGCAACAAATAAAACATAATACTATGTAAAGATTCATTCAAAGGAGTAAACTGTCTGTCTCTTTGGAAAAATTTAGAAATAGAAGGCACACCTATTATAGCATTCACATGGTTGTTGTTGATTGGATCATTGAACTTGATGAAGATTTTTGTTGGTTTGAACTTCACAAACGGTTGTTGAACACTCTCCCCCTTATCACTCAGAGCCATAGAAGTGGATTGCTCCATTTGACTCAAAGCCAGTTGATAATTATGGAGTGTTGCGCACAACTGCAAAAAGGAAGTAAACTCAGACAAAAGAAGATTTTCCTTGATATCTTTTTGTAAATTAGAAATGAAAATTCTTTGAATATCATTATCAGGTACATGAAAAGAAATTTGAGCACACGAATTCTTATAGCTACAAATGAAATCAATCACTTTTTCTTTAACACCTTGTTTACAATACATTAAATTAGTCAAAGTGATTTTAGGACCAATGTTATTTTGAAATTGTTGGATGAAAGCATTTGCCAATTGTTGAAGGAAGTGATAGAATAAGAAGGCAAAGATAAATACCATTGTAAGGCCTTATTTCTTAGTGTTCTTGTAAACAATTTTGCAAGCAATCGTTGATCATAAGCAAAATCAGTACACAAGGTTTGTAATGTTTTGACATGCGTAAGAGGATCACCTTTTCCATTATAGAGTTCCAATTGAGAGATCTCCACATGTTTAGGTGGCACAAATTTAACAATATCAAGAGAAAGTGGGCTCGCAACATCAAAGGTGGGCACACTAAACTTGGATTGACTCATGGAAGCATTTTTTTGTTGTAAGAAAGACACAATTTGAGCAAGATTGTTGATTGTTATTTCGATGGAGGAATTGATGTTAGACATAAGTGATTCAGAAGGTGGTCTGATGTTGTTGAAAGAAGGCATGGACTAAGAATAAGGTGGTGGGACATATGATAAGTAGGCATTGGTGATGATTGGGTAGGAAAAGGGACACTTAAAGGAGGAATAAAATTGTTGAAGGAATTGCTCGCTTGTGTCACACTGATTGGTTGAGAAATAATAGGAACACTCATGGAAGACATAGGTAAATATGGAGGATTAAATGAAGAAGACGGATTGCCCCCATGACCAATTGTTGTAGGAATGACATTTTGAGTTGAAGTAGCCATGATGTTAGATATGAAAGTAATACTAGTCATAGGATTAGTCAAAGGAATAGAGGAAATGACTTGTGTTGAAGGTTGTGAATAACCTAGGGTTTTGGCACAACTCTTAATAGGCATGCCATTAGAATCAACAATATGTGCAATGCCACCCAATATATCAATTCCATTTTTATCACTTTGAAGCACTTTTTTAATACCTTCAATTAATGGAAGAGATTCACTATTAGGGTATTCTTGGGACATTCATTGTTGAAAGCTATCAAATTTATTGTCCAATATAGAAAGTTGATCTAAAGAAACCCTAGTTAAAGCTTCTTCTTCATCATGAGATCCATCAATGGGGTGAATAGGCACATGATTAGGATGGGAAGAACTAGTATGATCCTCATTAAAGAAGTCACCCAAATTAGGCTCCATCTCCTTGGTAATTAAACCTTGGGAAGCCTTAATTCTAATGCTTTGTCTAACAGGGATAGGATAGGTAGGATTAATAGTGGTAAAACTCATGCACTAGAGGGAAAATTTGAATTTTGAATTATAGAACAAAGCTTGCAAAATTGAGTGATGCAAAATTCAAGAAAATAATGATTACACAATCTGAACTTTGTTGGGGGAAGAGGATGACATAATTTCCAAAAATGAAAGGAAATTGGAATTTTAAAATTAGGGCGAAGGGAATACCACTTAATTTTTTAAAAACTAGGGCAGACTATAATTAACCTCTTAATTTTAAAAAATTACTTAAAAGTTGAAATGTTGTATTTGGAAGGTATTTATGATTCTAGAGGGATCAAAAATCGATAAAATCAACCAATCTTATAGATTTAGGCTATTAAATACAGTCATAACAGTCTCCTGAAATTTCGGGAAAAAAAGTGAGGACCGTGGCAGGAATGCACATGGTCCGACCAACTTTTCTTGAAATTTTCAGAGATAGATATTACAATGATTTTAAAGTCAACCCCAAAAAATTGGTGAATTTTACGATCTCTAGATGGGCGAAATGAAGGCACAAATGTGAAAACAAGACCCTATTAGGGTTTTGAAGAAAAAGAGGAATTGAATTGGAATTTTGAAAAGGGTCAAACCTAATGGATAGGGACACCTTGGAAAATGTTTAGAAATCTGAATGTAAATGAAATTGATTTAAAATTCACACAAAATTCAATTAATTTTAAAAATTAGGGTTTGATGACCAAACCACTTAATTTTGAATTTTGAATTTTGGGAAAAAAGGGGGGAAATTAAAAATTTGAATTGTAGGAATGAATAAAAACCTGAGAACAATCAGAAATCTAAAAATTAAATGGAAATCCAATCCTTGCACAAGTTCAAGATGATTTTTGAAAATTAGGGTTTTAACAAGTAACCTCTTAATTTTGTAAATTTTAATTGCAAATTGAACAAGACAATGAGGAAATTGAATTTGACAATCAAAATAATTTTCAGATTTAAGATAACCACACAATTTTTACAAATCACAAGTTCAATTTTAAATTTAAAAACTAGGGTTTTGAATGAATTAACCACTAAGTTTGTAGAAAGTTGAAACTTGTAAATGAAAAATATACAATGTTGTTCAAAAGAAAGCATGCAAGATGTCGAGTTCACCAAAATGTAATAGTGGGAAAATGGTGAATGATAGATCAAAAAGGAAACTACCCTTTCCCTCAAAAGGAGATGAGAGTTTCGCTATCAATTACCATTCAAGCACTTTCACCATTACATTAGAAAGAGGAGAGGATAATTCACTATATTCAATCTCTCCACATGAAGATGGTAGATTGAATTCTAAATGAATTGGGAATGCTAAGTTGATCCCCTCTTTCTTGTTTGAAATACAAAGGCAATTGATCGAATTATGTAGTGCAAAAGTGACAAAGAATCGATTATAGCTTAAGATCAAAACATGGGATGAAGTTGTGCACCTGGATCTGGAAGTAATATGTCAAGATGAAGTCACCCTACAAATTTGAGGAAAATTTGTCTGGACCGTGGCAGGAATGTACACGGTCCTCCGAAAAATCTATGCAACAAAAAGGGTTTTTCCGCTTTTGCAAATGGAGCCTGAATCCAAAAGTACAGTTGCACACCTACAACCTACACACAAAAAAGAGAGGAAAATGGGTTGGGATTGGGGGTTTGCCTTTAGGTCAAACCCCAGTTTTGGAATTAACTAAGTAATGAAAGAAAGTATTCGCAAGTAGATGTAAATGAAAGACTAAATTGTAAATCACCTCAAGGGAGGTTGTAGTAGCAATGTTGATAAAAGTGCTTGTGTGGAATTGAATGTTGAAACCAATCTCCTCTTAAATGGTTGAATCCTTGACTTGAATGCAACACCTAGCCTTGAAGGGAGACTTGAGAATGCTCAATGCTAGAAAAGAATGCTTGAATGCTTGAATACTCTTGAATGCTTGATCTCTTGTGAATTTTCCTCCCATCCAACTTATTTATGCAAATGAGAGGATGAATGCCCCTTTAAATAAATGTTAGTGGATTTGAATTTCATCATGGCCTGACATCGGAGGAGTTTCCCTCCTGAGGCACAACCAACAATGCAACCCTAGGAAGGGTTCTACCCCAAAATAGGGCAGGGATAGGGGCACCACGCCCCTGTCCTGGGAGGACAAGGGTGCCACACCCCTATCCAAGGGGGGACAATGGTGCCACACCCTTTTCCTACCACTTTCTCTAGGGCAGGGTGCAGATGGGGTGATGTAGAGGCCAAGGAAGAAGTTGTTTCTACAAGCTGAGCAATCTTTGGTCTCCGATAAGGATAGAGGATTCGAAATCACATGCGTAAGGACCCTAATGTAGTAAATAATTTCTAGGGTCACAATTTTATGACACTACACTAATATTTCATTACCCACATTGGGAGCATTACTGTCACTAGTGCATTGTTCAGAACTATTCAAAGAAAAAGATTAAGTTCTGAAGTACCACTACCAAATCCTTAGACATCAATGTATCTTACCTTACCAGATGAATATACAATTACTGATAGAGGGGAAATGTTTCTCTTTCTATGACAATAATGATGAGAATCATTTTTTAATATTCACCACCACAAAATTTATGATTACTAAAATAATCTAAAAATTGGTTCAGCGACAAAGCATTCAAAATAGTGCCAAGCATTTTTCATCAGTTGTATAGGATCCATGGCTTGAAAATTGATGCAATATTTCCACTCATTTATATTCTAATGACTAACAAAACAAGAACTTATTATACACAAGTACTTGCAGAATTAAAACAACTTCAACCTGATCTGATGCAGGAGCATCTCGGTTCATAGCAATCTTGCATCAACCAAAAACATTTTTTCCTTTCTGTTTTGTTTTCTGTTTGTAGTTTCAATTTTCCTTTCTGCGTGTCCCAGTTTTGGGTCACTGGATTTTGTGGAGTTGGATTCTACTTGAAGACTTGATCATCTTTCTTCATTTCAAACTGCATCTTATTTGGATCACTTACCGACAAGATATCACTACTAGTTTCCATGATAGTTTCTTGTTACCGGTTGTTCCTTTGTTACCGATTGCCTGAGACCTATTCTGGTGATCTACCAAAACCCATTCCGAAGCTTGCAGAGCCTTGGGCATTGATTTCAATGTTCCTTAGCATGTGGCCAACCTTTTCTAGAGATCTATGTTTCATCCTTTATATTTTCCGGAGGAATCTCTTGGCAGAGGCTGACCTTGTTCATTTTGCATGCTAGGTCTTGTTCTTCAGGTTATTGGAATTTTGAGTTTGTTGGCATTTTGCCTAGAGATTGCATTAATGATATGTTGTCACTGATGTCAATTGAACCGGTAATGGTATTCATGTTATTGATGATATTGTTGTTTTTGATATTGGCTAGTAATCGGTAAGAAGAGCTTTGTGGAAGATGTTGTAAACCGGTATGTAAAAGTTTGTGAGTTGAACTGGTGAACTGGTGTAAAGGGTTAAACCTTTCTATGCAATGTAACCGGTAAACCCTATTAGTTGTTAAACCCTAACTGATCAAGTTTGATGGTTTATTATCTGATAAGCAGTAATGATGGAGACATGTGTGATGATTGTATGAGGACAAGTTCAAATTGTTTTGGTGCATTTGTTTTTTGTCTAGGGAAGGAGCAAAGTGGATTGCATCTAATGCACAACACGTGATGAGTTACAAAGTCTGATGAAGCAATGATTATGGAGTGGTTGGAATTTTCTTGAAGAATGTGAAGAGATTGTCATGATTTCTAATGGTCAAGATTGTACTGACTTGTTTGTAATCTCGATGATGAGAATTAGGTTTTTGTTGTGTTACCGACCTAACTGATTTGTATTTAAGGTCGATGAAGTTGTTTGTAAAGGTTGTTGGCAAGATTGATTGAAACCTGTTGAGTGTGTAGTTGCCTAACTAGTGAATGGATCTGCACTTTGAGTGAAAGCAGATTGAAGCTTAAAAGGATCTGATCAAGCAAATGTAGTGCCACTAAGACAGATCAAGAAAACTTGTTGTTTTCTAACAATTACAACAAAAGTGAAATCCCTTAACCGGGTAAGCTCTAACAAGCTTGATTACTCATTAAATCCTCTAACAAGGTGGTCCATTAGCTTGGATTCTTAAATACTCTAGTGAGGTTACTCCTAACATGGTATTGTGCTTTTCATCAAGGCATATTTGTAAATTCCCTAACCAGGTGATTCCTAACCAGAATTAGTTCTTAACATGACTTATTGTAAAGTTTTAACAGGCTTGGCTCCTAACAGGGTGAACTTCAGAAGAGTTTAGACAGCTATCCTTGTGAATCTCATCTCACTGTGGTTTTTACCTATTTGGGTTTTCCACGTATAAACATTTGTGTCAAGTGGTGAATGCTTTTGTGGTTATGATCTTATTTGTTGATTTGATTAGCTTCTGATAAGGCATGATAAGTAGAAGAATTGAGAGATGAATATGTTGAGTCATGATTAAGCATTGTTGATGTTTACAAGATTGAAGTTGTTTACTATTGAGTTGTTATAACAATTAAGCCAGTTGATGTCAAGTATTCATCATGAATATTGATCTTAACTGAGATATGTTTACTTTGTGTTACTGAATATGAGTTTGGTAACTTTGTATTAGTTTTTCATTATACTGATTCACCCCCCCTCTCAGTATTCTACCATATACTTATTCTTTCATCATACCATCATGGGTTTTGATCCCTTTTGGGCCGACTGGATCCTTTGGATTGATATATATATATATTTGTAATCATGATTTAGAATCAATCAATTGGAATCAATCAGAGTATCAGATAGATAGACTGTGCCTAGAAGATAGAGCTTTCAATTCAAGGTCTCGGTTGTGACCTATTCTATAGGCCCGTGTGCCGATATGTTGTAACTCCATTGTTACCGGTTGGATGTAATCAAATTTCATGCAATAAAACTATATGTTCTGCATTGCCTCCATCATATCTGTGTGTTTCCATTGTGTTTACTCTTGTTGACCGGTCGGGATTGATCTCCCTGAGGTCCCTCCTCACTGGTGACTACTTCAAGTGGTATTAGAGAGAAGTTTCATTTTAGAAGTTGCATGTCTTGAATTTTGTTGTAGGGTGGCAGACTACGGATTTGACCTGCAATTGCAGAGGAATAGCATGAATCAATGGCGTGAAGAGGAACTAGGAATGGTGGAGCACGTGGGAATGCAGACTCTACTGTGATGGAGATGTTGCGAGGAATAGAAGCCATTTAGAAGCCATGGAGATAGCCCAGAGAAGAGGCTGACATATTGAAGATGTAAGTGAAGATGAAGGAGAAGAAGGCCCAACAGAACAAGTAAACCTACTAGCGGTTGATCCAGATGAAGAAAAGTTTTGGAGGGTTTTAAGTAGGGCGAACACTAAACCTCATTTTACCCTACCAGAATATGATGGGAAGTTAGATTCAAATGAATTAATGGATTGGATCTTGGAGATGGAGAAGTATTTTGATTTTGAAAACACTACAGAAGAGAGGAAGGTGAAATATGCCTATACCTGGTTGAAAGGTCATGCATCTCTTTGGTGGGAACATTTGCAAGTTGATAGAAAAAAAAAAAGAAGTAAAGAAAAGATTAAGACATGGGATCAGATGATTGCTAAGTGGAAATCAAAGTTTGTACCAGTGAATTATCAAGTGGATTTGTTCCGGAAGTTGCAAATTTTGAGACAGAAGGAATCTAGTGTGAAGGAGTACACCGAAGCATTTTACAAATTGAAAATCAGATCCGAACATGTTGATAATGAATTTGAACAAATTGCAAGATATTTGAATGGATTGTGGATGTCTATACAAGATGAACTCAGTATGATCAAATTGGAGAGTGTTGAAGAGGCTGACCAGTATGCACTAAAGGCTAAAGAGAAATTGAACAAAAGACATGAGAAAAGATAGAGAGGTAGAGGTGGAAGGTTTACTGTAGGAATATTTCAAGGAGGAAGAGGAACCAGTACATATCAGAACAAGGAAAAGGAAGTGAGCAAAGAAGGTAATTCATATCAAAAGGATGATATAAATTTCCACCAAAGGAGAGAACCGGATGGCTACAAGAATGAGAACTTTGGAAGACAAGATAAGAGGACATTTAGAGGAACTTGCTTTACGTGTGGAGGAGAAGGACACCTTGTATTTGATTGTAAGAAGAAAGAGGTTACCTGAAGAGAAGCAGTGGTGGAGTAAAATCCCACCAGATCAGACAATAAACCAGAAGATGGAGAACTGTTGATGATGAGGAGAGCTTTTTGTCATACCGGAGGAGATGAAGAACCCTTGCAAAGGAAGAATCTATTCAAAACTACATGTAAGGTATCCACTAAGTTTTGTAAAGTTGTTATAGATAGTGGAAGTTCAGATAATCTTGTTTTAGAAGAGATGGTGAATAATTTGAAATTGGAGAGATTGAAACACCCTAAGCCTTATCAGATAGCATGGATTCATGATGAACATAAGTTGTTAGTAAGTGAACAATGTCTGGTAAAATTAAAAAATGGGAATTATCATGATGAAGTTTTGTGTGATATTATGCCTATTGATATTTGTCATCTTTTTTTGGGAAGACCAGGGCAGTTTGATAGACAGGCAATACATGATGGGAGGAATAATACATACACTATTGTGGTGAATGGGATGAAGCAAACCTTGTTACCTTTGGAGGAACCTTTGAAGAATGAAGTCTGTACAAATTCCAGAATCAATTTAGTAGATGGAAGGAAATTCATGGATGGACTAAGACATGAGAGTGTGTGTCTTGCCTTAATTCCTAAGAAGACTGAGAGACCAAAATTGGAAGAAGAGAACCCAAAAGAGATACAAGATTTGCTGATAGAATATGAGGACATTATTTCAGATAATGTACCTAATGGATTCCCACCTGTTAGAAGTATTAGTCAGTGCATGGATTTGGTTCCTGAAGCTAGTTTTCCTAACAAAGCATCACACCAGTTGACACCAACAAAGAATGAAGAATTGGATAGACAAGTGCAGGAGCTATTGAAGAAAGGTTTGATCAGGGAGAGTCTGATCCCTTGTGCAATACCAATAGTATTAGCACGTAGGAAGAATGGAGAATGGAGGATGTGTACCAATTCAAGAGCAATAAACTAGATCACAATGAAATAATGGTTTCCTTTTCCTAGGATGGATGACATAATGGACTGTTTGAGTGGAGAAAAATACTTTACAAAGATAGATTTGAAGAGTGGATATCATCGGATTGGGATCATAGAAGGTGATGAGTGGAAGACAACATTTAAGATAAATGAAAGACTGTATGAATGGTTGGTGATGCCTTTTGGATTTACTAATGCACCGAGTACTTTCATGAGGCTAATGAATGAGGTATTAAATAAATTCTTGGGTAAGTTTGTTATTGTGTATTTGGATGACATCCTGATTTTTAGTAAAACAAGAGAGGAGCATTTGTTGTTGTTAAGACAAGTTTTGTAGAGGTTGAGAGAGGAGAAGTTACTAATCAATATCAAGAAGTGTAATTTCATGAAGGATGAGTTAGTCTATTTAAGATTTGTGATATCTGAGGATGGTTTGAAGATGGACCCTGAGAAAGTGAAAGCAATTGCTGAATAACCTAAATTGGAAAGTACTGGAGAGGCAAGATCATTTCATGTGTTGGCCAGTTTTTACCAGAAGTTTATCAAAAATTTTATTTCAGTTTGTAACCCTATGACTGAGACCATGAGAGGAGATCAGAAGGAATTCAAGCGGAGCATAGGAGCAAACAAAATTTTTGAATTGTTGAAGTAGAAAGTGACTGAGAAACTTGTGTTATCTTTATCGGATTTAAATAAGGTATTTCAAGTGGATTGTGATGCAAGTGGGACAGCAATAGGAGCAATGTTGCGTCAAGAAGGGAGAGTAGTAGCCCATTTCAGTGAGAAATTGAATGATGCCCAGAAGAGATACTCAGTGTATGATCAGGAATTTTATGCCATAATTCAATCCTTGAAGAAATGGAGACACTACTTGTTGCCTAAGGAGTTTGTGTTGTATATAGATCATCAAGCTTTGCAGTATTTGAATAGTCAGAGTAAGTTGAATCAGAGACATATGAGATGGGTAGAATTCTTGCAGAGTTATACCTTTGTGTTGAAGCATAGAAGTGGGAAATCTAACAAAGTTGTTGATGCATTGAGTAGGAGAAGAAATATGCTGATAGAGATGAGAGTGACATTATTAGGTTTTGAAGATTTGAAGACCTTGTATGATGAAGACCTGGATTTTGCATAACCTTGGAAAGCATGTAGAGAACTAGTTATGATTGATAGGAGAAAATGGTTGGATTATTTCATTCAGGATGGGATGTTATTCAAGGGAGTTCAGTTGTGCATACCGAAGAGTTCCATGAGAGAAAACCTGATAAAAGAGAAACATAGTGGAGGTTTAGAAGGACATTTTTGCATTGACAAAATAGTTGCATTGGTGAATGAGCAGTACTTTTGGCCCTAGATTCATAAGGATGTTAAGAGATATGTACAAAGTTGTAGAGTTTGTCAATTTGCAAAAGGTAGTAGTCATAATGTGGGATTCTATAAACCTTTGATAGTACCGGTAAGACTTTGGGAGGATATAAGCATGGATTTTATACTGGGATTTTCTAAGACACCGAGAGGGAATGATTCTATATTTATGGTAGTGGATAGATTTTTGAAGATGGATCATTTCATACCTTGTAAGAAGACATCAGATGTATTACATGTACCAGACCTATTTTTCAAGGAAGTGGTGAGATTGCATGGATTACCTAAGAGCATAGTTTCAGACCGAGACACTAAGTTTGTTGGCTATTTTTGGAGAACACTTTGGAAGAAGATGAAGACAGATTTGAAGTTTAGTTCTAATTTTCATCCACAGACTAATGGATAGATAGAAGTTGTTAACCAGAGTGTGGGAAACTTGTTGAGATGTTTAGTAGGAGATAAAACCGGAAGTTGGGATATGATCCTTGCACAAGAAGAGTTTGCCTACAACAATTCAGTGAATAGAAGTACCAAAAAAACACCTTTTGAGATTGTTATTGAAGTGCATCCTAGAGGAATATCATAATTGAGAGACTTTAGTAGTGAAGACTGGAACAGTTCAGAAGAAGAAGATTCTACAGATCACATGGAGAATTGCATATTCAAGTTAAACATCATTTGGAAGACATGAACAACAAATATAAGGAGAAGGCAGATGAGAAGAGGAGACATAAGGAATTTGAAGTTGGTGATGAAGTGATGGTAAATATGAGAAAATAGAGATTCCCAGTTGGAACTTATAATAAGTTGCAGATGAAGAAGTTTGGACCTTGTAAGATTTTGAGGAAGTTCAATTTTGGAAATGCATATGAAGTGGAGCTACCAGATAGTCTAAGTATTTCACCTATATTCAACATTACAGATCTTCATGAGTACAATGAACTTGAATTTAGTGAGGACAATGTTGTACACCTTGAGAAACAATTTCCCTAGAAGGAACTAGATCAGATTGAAGAGATTTTGGATAGTAGGATTGGGTGTAGTACCCAGAATAGTCAGTACAAAGAATATCTTGTGATGTGGATGAGAAGATCGGTTGAAGATTCATCTTGGATTTCTCAGGCAAAGGTAGACTGCCTTGGTTTCCCTCTGACCCTAGCAAAGTGAGAGGCTCACTTTTTTTATTAACCTCAGATGTCTGATGTAGGAGCATCCTCGGTTCACAGCAATCTTGCATCAACCAAAAACATTTTTTCCTTTCTATTTTGTTTTCTATTTGTAGTTTCAGTTTTCCTTTCTATGTGTCCCAATTTTGGCTCACCGGATCCTATGGAGTTGGATTCTACTTGAAGACTTGATCATCTTTCTTGCTTTCAGACCAGATCTCATTTGGATCACTTACTAGCAAGATATCACTACCGGTTTCCATGACAGTTTCTTGTTACCAGTTGTTCCTTTGTTATCGGTTGCCTAAGACCTATTTTGGTGATCTACCAGAACACATTACAAAGCTTGCAAAGCCTTGTGAGTTGATTTCAATGTTCCTTGGCATGTGGTTGACCTTTTCCCATGATCTATGTTTCATCCTTTGGATTTTCTAGAGGAATCTCTTGGCGGAGGTTGACCTTGTTCATTTTGCATATTAGGTCTTGTTCTTCGGGTTTTGATTCCTTTTGAACCGACTGGATCCTTTGGATCGATATATATATATATATATATATATATATATATATATATATATTTGTTATCATGCTTTAGAATCAATCAATTGAAATCAATAAGAGTATTAGATAGATAGACTGTGCCTAGAAGATAGATCTTTCGATTCTGATTATGACCTACTCTACCAGGCCTGTGTGTCGGTATGTTGTAACCCGGTTGTTACCAGTTAGATGTAATCATATTTCATGTAATAAAACTATCTGTTCTGCATTACCTCCATCATATATGTGTGAATCCATTGTGTTTAATCTTGCTGACTAGTTGGGATTGATCTCCTTGAGGTCCCTCCTCATCGGTGACTGCTTCATGATCTAAACCTAAAAAAGTATACTTATTGATTTTGAATTAGGTTTCCTGGGAGCTATGTTTGAATTTTTTTCAAATGTCGATATCTGGGGATGTGTTTTCCATCTTTCAATGCTTGTGGAGGAATGTTCGAGAAGAACGTCTATAAACACGTTATAGTGTCAATGAATTATTTGCATTTGAGATCAACAAACTTGTCACATTAGCTTTCATGCCTCAGGTAGACGTAATTGATGCATTTGAAACACTTCTACAATATCCTAATTATACAAAAAATGAGGAGAATTTGCAAGGAATGATTGATTATTTTGAAGACACCTTGATTGCCAGACTAACCAAAAGAGGCAACAAATGATCACCCAAGTTTTCAATCGCAATGTGGAATTTCTATTCGACTATTCAGGATGATCTTCCCAAAACCAATGATAATATTGAGGGATGACACAGAGGATGTAGTGAATTTATTCAAGCATCACACAACTTAGTCTGGAAATTCATCAAAGCAATAAAAATAGAACAAGGTCTCCAAGAGAATAAAATAGAGAAATATATGGTTGGATGCACTAGGCAACTGAGAAAGAAAAAATACCATGATCTCAAAGCAAGACTAAAAAGGTTGGTTGATGGTTATGACAATTGTAACATTTTAGATTATTTAAGAGGTCTCACTCATAAGTTGGCACTGTAATTGAAAATCTGAATAATAAAGTTTTTTTGCAAATGTACATGTAATTTGTAAATTTCATTTTCCTTCCCCTATAAGCTTACGGGGATATCTTGTCAATGGTTTATTTTTACTGGGGGTTATTTTCACCTTGGGTCATAATGACATGGGGTTTTTTTTACATGGGTCATTTCAAATGGGTTATTGTGTCATGAAATATTTTGATCAGGTTATTTTGTCATGCAATCCAAATTTATCACTCACTTGAAGTAACCGTCATGGGGACCCAAAATGGGTCCTAATTAGGAGGGTCGGGGCACTGGGCACCATGGTCATACGCTAGGACCAAGGAACCCAACACTCTAGTCCTGATAATCAAGACTCCAACATGAGAGGGAGAAATTGAAGGGGATGAAAATGTGAGGTTGAGAGGTGGTGTGAACGGAAATAGGATAGATAGTAGGCATCGAATGTCAAAGCACCAAAGTGATGTCTAGGTGAGGATAAAATTCTATGTGGGTAATGGGACTAAGAATACTCATGGTAAAGTACAAATTCACATTGAAAAAATAAGATATCAAAGAGACAAGATGCACCAAGCCCCCAAAGACTTTAGGATCTTACTATTCAAATATCAAGATAAAAGGGACAACACATGAAAGAGAAAGAGAGAGAACATGACTCTACTTGTCCTGATAATATTTTCTTACTCCAAGTCATGAAAAAAAATAGAAAATTTCAAAGCAAAATGGTTAGTTTGCAAAGTAACTTGAGTATCAAAAACATGTCATGGTGTGTGCTAAAAGTGTAACATTGAGTGGAGTGTATACCCCACATTAAAGAAATTTCATATTCCTTATCGAGAGAAACTTCTTTAAGGTAGAATGCATCCAAAATAAAAGAACATTACCAAAATGAGATTCCCCAAGGAAAAGACAAATCAAAGGATAATGGTCACAACATATAGGAAAAAGCACATAAGGGGTCGACTAACTCTAGGGTCAGTATGCTCTTATGAATAATATTGTATATCAAGAATATTTGTATTGAATTGACCTCATCACCTAAGGGTTCGAGTGAAACTACAAAAACAATGGAAGAAGAGCACAAGTGTCTTTTTTAGTCAACATGGAACATTCCAAAAAGAGATCCCAATGCTTCACATCATCCTCAAGTAGACACACAAGGGATACCATATAGAAGAATTGAGATACAAATAGAAGAATATCACAATAGATTCAACCTATTTATTACCTTGCAACAACTAGAGTAACAAGGGTAATCTAAAGAGAACCTAACATAACACTAAAAACATATCAAGTAGCACAACATAGGGGAAGCACATTACGAAAAAACAAACACACAAGAGAGAATCCATGACATGAAAGAATATAGTCAAGAAAATTATCCACCTCTCAATATTTCTTAACATCATCTAGGGATGGTGGACAAGATGAAAGAGGAGCCACTTTGACCACAATGGATGGAGCTATTGAAAGTTCCAAAGAAGGACCATGCTCTAATGACAAGTCACTTTTTTTTCACTAGAAGCTAGGGTTAATGCTTTTCAAAAAATGTGAAGACAACTCATGATTAATCTCAACAAGCTCATACATATCATTGGAATCATTAGAATAAACATTGTTACCATGAACAACATTATCATCATCCATATCATCATCTATATTAATAAAAGTTGGATCTCTAATGCGAAAAGAAGTGGAATCATCATTTTTCATAAGTATTTTTTATTTAGGTTATTTGATGTGAACTTCCTCCCTAGTGTTAGGTGAAGGTTGGACAAATGGGACCAATTCAATATTTAGTGTCTTCGAGGAGGAAATGGTTTGGGAAGCAAGCTCACGATCCTTAGCATGATGTCTTCATCAGTATTCTCTCACATATGTTAGGATTCCCAAAGATACTGAGAGGGGGGGTGAATCAGTATCATGCCGGTTAACAAATTTTCTAATCTTATTAAACAAATTGCATTCCAAAACAGTGTACCGGTAAACTAGAAATAATGCAGTAAATAAGATCAATAACCACAACATAGAAAGCATAACATAACACAACATTTTTAATGAGGAAACCTGGTGTGGGAAAAAACCTTGGTGGGATTTGTGACCCACAATATTCACTCACTGGCCAATAAATGAATATTACTTACAATAGAGGTCTGCACATGCAGGAAGGCCAACTGTCTAAAGCTCACTGCTTAATTACAAAAGGGAAGTCTCATTGACTTACAAAATGGATTATGCAAATCCAATATCATGTACTACTTCGATTCAGCATCTGCTATGCCAGGTTTAGTACCGGTTTAAGCTCATAAAATAACCATAAACCTTACTACAAAATCTGCCTTAGTATTCGCATAATACTTCTGCAATAATCTAACCATATCCACACATCCTAAATGATCTACAAGATCTCATACTTATATGAGTCCTATTACAATTTGCCTTGTCGGCTTACAAAAAGATATTATAGTAAAATACAAAATGTAATAAACAAAATCCTATCGGTTGGGGTGTCACTAATCATCTTTGCCATTGCCGGTGTCGGTGCCTGCTGGTGCCATAGGATTGTAAGGTTGCCATCAATGACAATACCTTCAATCACCTCCAATTTCTCATTGGAGTGTGCATTTTCCAACAATCTTCCCCTTTGGCATTGATGGCAACACTCATGAGAAAAAGTCAAAATTGTATCCAAAAATGTGTTGTCCAAAAAATATTGCCAAAACTATGTACTCCAAAATTGTGTGCTCCCCTTGAGTAGATGATGTCTTCTGCCAATCATTTTTCTCATTCTACTACTCCCCCTTGGCATCAATGACAAAGCTTGTCAATTAATGTCAATTGAGTGTAGTTCTTGTCAAGATCCCTGTAACTAGTGGGTTACAATCTGATATAGATCCGCTAATGCAAAATTCAAGCTGTTAGTGAACCTCTCACTATCCTTCAATGCTTCTTCTATCCTTTGGATGGTACCGATGAGTACTGTATTTTCTCTTCTAGTGTCTTAAGTCCTAGAACAAGAGCCTCTGAAATCTCTTTTCTCAAGGAGATGAGGATGTCTAGTTTTGGATCTAGTCTACATTTGAGTTCCTTAGCCTTGTATTTTATTCTTTCCTTCTCCTTCTCCAATTTCTCAAGTTTCTCCTCAAATCCAGCTATCTCTTGTTCTATAACTGATATTGGTTTTGATGAACCAATGATATTGTCAGCTATATCATTTATTTCTTTTTGTACTTTGTTGATTTCCTTGTCAATATCCACTATCAGAAGATTAGTCTTGTAGGTGTCTCTATACAATTCCTTAAATTCCATTATTGTCTTGCCTAGTGCCGATAATAATGTGTCAATTTGTTCCTTACATCTATTTATTGATTCTTCAAATATTTTTTCTTTCTCTTTATTAATTTTCTCACTGAAAGTCTCCTTATTGTTCTGATCAATTGTTAGTAGGTTGTCGGTTATGTACTTAGACAATGTGTCTAATTGGCTCAAAGAATCTTTATTTTCTACATTGCACTTGGGTGCAATCAATTTCAAAATTGAAATGGTGTCATCAATTGCCTTATAACCCTGTGCATTACACTCTGTTATTTTCTTGATGGAATCTAGTAATACCTTTGTTCTATTTATCAGTCTGAATTATGTTAAGGAGGAACCAAATGACTGTCCAACTGCCTTAACGATCTACAATCTGTCAGTGTGAGTAACCTCTTTGCTTATGTTGACCTCTGGTAGGTCAGTTTGAGTCTGCATTTCTACTAGCAAAGGTTTGGGTTTCTTAGCTGTTGCCGGTGGCACTGTCTCTCTCTGAACCTTTTCCACAACCTTTTTCTCTTCAGGTTTTTCAATGTGTTCATCTATCGGTTTCTCTAAGCTTTCCACTACCGGTTTTTTTGATTGTGTCTTAGTGTTTTCTATTGGTTTTTTTGTATGTACCTCTGAACTGTCTACTACCGGTATCTCAATAGATTTATCAATAGCTGGTTGCTCAGTAGGTTTTTCAGTGTGTACATCAATAGTATCTATCTTTCCAGTATCTAGGGGATCAATATGTGTTTCAATCCCAATCTCAATGTTTCTAATTGTATCCTCAACATTTGTCTCAACTACAATGTTTTTTGTCAGTGGCTCAGTTGCCACATCGCTCTTCTCAGTTGTTTCCTTATCAACCACAATGTTGAATTCTTGTGTGTCAATATTCATGGTATACAACACCTCTAAATCAGGATTGTTGTCTTCATGTGTTGTCTCCATACTCTCAATATTATCTATTACCAGTGGTGTATCAATATTTACAACTAGTGGAGTATCAGAAGAAGGTGGGGGCAAGTTATCTTTACTTTTATGCTCGGAGGACCACCTACCTTACCTTTACCTTTATCCTTGTCCTTTTGATAGACTTTGAAAGTCTTTGTTAGTTTAAGCTCTTCTTGCTTTTCCTTCTCAACAAATAAGATATCCCATTTGTCTATTGTTTCTTGAGATATCTCATTTACTTTGCCAGCCATTAATGCTACATGCAGGTGACTGGTGGAAAATACAGCCCTGTTAGCTTCACTTATCAGTTCATCAATCTCTTTTGCTAATCTTACTAGGTGAACTGCAAGTAATTTCTCTATCTTTATCTTCTTGTCCAGTTCAACAATTGCTAACCTTTTTGCATATAACCTTCTATACAAGTCAATAGGTAGATCATCTATAACTTCTATCAAGAATTTCTTGAAAATATCTAAGTGTAAAATAACACTATTTTCTATACTTTCCTTTTCTTCATTGCTAAAAGTATTATACAGCTTGTGTTGGCAATATTACATTATAAGGATATTGAGAAGGTTGTTGATGATTATGGACATAACTGATTAAAGATGTTTTACTGTCTTGATATTATTATTTTGTCATTGATGTCAAGAAATTGATTTTCTAATTCAGTATGATGTTGCCATATCTTAAGAAATATGATATGAAGATTATAAAGAAGTCAGTAAAGACACAGGAAAGAATATGATGAATAAGGGGATAAGTTATTCAATGGGCAACTCTACCTTGTCAGACAATGATGAGATCTTGATGTTTTAGATTGTTTTAACATCATACATATGTTGTAAAATGTAAAGGTTAAAACTATACTATGTTATCAAGCAAAGAACCTAGTCAGTAAACCCTAAAGAACCTAGGCGGTAAACCCTAAGGTTATCACAGTTGGTTAATGAAGACAAAATGTCTACCGAGTGAAGTTTAGTATTCACCGAGTTGTAACCGAGCTATAACAGAATGCATTAAATGTTTACATGTGATATTTAATGAATGATGCTAATGAGCTAGAGCGGATCAATGATTGGAAAGCCGTAGAAAAAGTTTGTTAATGAATCTAAGGCAATGGAAAGTCGGCAAGAAGATCTACAACTCATATTGAACCACATTACCCTAACACAAGTTCCAAGGCGGGGTAAAACATTTTCAGATTGAAAGATACAATGAACCTAGACAAGATTGAAGATCTAATGGCTATGATTGATAATGGGAAATGTGATCAAGGAGATTAAGCGGTTAGAAGACTGTTTATAAATAGGAAACTATTGATAAACAATGTATGCAGGCATGTGTATGCACAGGGATGCTACATAGTGATTACCGAGCACAGAAGCTTGAAGACCTGTTATAATAACAGAGTATTGATGCCCAATAGATAGACAAGATTAGTTCTATGTCTAGATTGTATTGAACAAATAGGAATCTGCTTTAGCATTTTAGATGTGAAGTTGCAGATAGATTGTATTACTGTTATTTTGTGAAAGTAACAGGAAATCTCTTAATCGAGTGGACTTAATAGTCTTATATGAAAATCCTCTAACAAGGTGACATTCTGATTGAGTGTTTGAAATCCTTTGACAAGGTCACTTCTAACAAAGTGAAGATCCTAACAGATTTGAGGGAAATCCCTTAACCGGGTCACATCTAGCAATGTGTTTGTAATCTTTAACAGGATTTGCTTTTAACCGAGAATACTCTAGAAGAGTATATTTCTTAGTGGGTCCAAAATCCCATAGTGGTTTTTCCCTATTTGGGTTTCCACGTTAAATCTGGTATTATGAGGTTCATATTGTTCATATGTTTTTGAGTTTGCATGTTTGACAATTTTTGGTTATATGACTGATATATATGTTACCGAGGTTGAATCTGATGTTTTTATGGATGATTAAGTTTGTATGATTCACCCCCCCCTCTCATCTTGTTGGCTATTGGATCTGTACTTATATTAAGTATCAGAACTATCAATTGGTATTAGAGCTTTAGACTCCGAAAGGAAAGTTTAAAGGCACTTGAGTTAAAGATCCAAAGATGTAGAAGAGGGATGCACCTAAGCTGAATAAGTCAAGCTTCTCTACATGGAAGAAAAGGATGAAGCTACATCTATCAGGAGTTGGAGAATATGCTATATACTATCTGGAGAATGATTTTGTTGCACTGAGCACCTATCCATTGACTATGGAAGAGATAAAGGCAAAGCAAGAACATATTCAAGCAATGATTGAAATAACATCTGCATTGATCGATTATGAGTTTAATGATCTGGAAGGCTGTAATGATGCAAAGGCAATGTGGACTAAACTCATATCTGTATATGGAGGAGATGAACATGTTCAAAGAGAAAAAGTTGATAGTTTAAGAGGACAACTTGAATCTATGAGGATGAATGAAGGTGAGAACATAACCCAGTACAAGACAAGACTAAAGGAGATTGTAAATCAAATCAAAGGAGCAAGAGGAGCTATTGAAGAAAAGGATGTGACAAGTAAGTTGTTAAGAACTCTTCTACCTCCATATGCAATTTGAGTCTTTGCAATCAATGAATTGAGGTCTGTACCTAATATGCCAGTTTCCTTGGATGCTACTATTGGTAAGCTACATGCATTTGAGTTAAGTAATTTTGATAACAGTGGGTCTTTGGTAAATAAAGTTGAATCTGCATTTAGTTCTTTTCATTTGAATGAATCTAATGATTACAATGAAAGAAAGTATAAGTACTCTGAAGGAGATCACAATGGAGCGAGTGAAAGATTTCGGAAGAACATGGAGGAGGTACACAAATTGTATGAAGAAATTAGAAAGCAAGAAGAGTTTGAAGCACTATTGGCCAAACGGTTACCGAGAGGCAAAGGTAAGTATAAAGGAAAACTACCTTTAAAATGTTTCAATTGTGATAAAATTGGACATATGGCTTCTAACTGTCCTGACAAAGATTTTACTGAAAAGAGAGATTACTGAGATGACAGACAGAAAGATAATCATTACATAGGACACCGAGACTTCAAGAGAAGAGGTAGAAAGACATGCTTAATTGCTGATGAAGAATCTGACGATGATAAATCAGATGAGACTGATACAGAAGAAGTTGTTTATGTGGCTATCAAGGATGTATTAGATGAAGAAAGGTATGAGGAAAAAGCCCTAATATCTCACATAAACCCTAATGATTCTTGGATTATAGATAGTGGATGCTCACATCATATGACAAGAGATAAACATAAGTTTGTTATGCTAGAAGATTATGATGGAGGCTATGTTAGATTTGGTAATGATGCACCATGTCCGGTGAGAGGTAAAGGATCCATAACACTTCTTGATAAAGCAAGATGCAATAATGTTTATTGGGTATTATTGGGTTGAAGATTTGAAATATAATTTGTTGAGTGTAGCACAACTAAACAACATAGGTTACCAAATAGAATTTCAGAAAGGAATTGTCAAATTTCATGACAAGAATGGAAAGTTAGCTACTATCGGGACACAAACAAAAGGTAATACATTTCATTCAAAAGGTTGTCTAAGGGAGGGACAACTTGTTTTTTCTTTTTCTTCCTTGGGGTCATTTTCCTTGCCGGAGGCCTTACTGCCTGTTGTTTCTATCTTGTTCTCTTTGGATCAGGTGAGGGTACCGCTGAGGGTTTTCTTTTTCTTTCGACCCTTTTAAATTCAGTCGATATTTCACTGTCAGAGGAGGTAACAACTGGTGAAAGATGTTCTTCCAGTTGTAACCCTTCCAACTCAGTTTCCTTAATACTAGTTTTACTCAATATATCTTCCTTGATTTCTTTTGCTTGTCTAGTTGCCTTTCTAATTGTTTTTTATGTTTTCTTTATTCATTTCTATGATTGAACTTTTCTTTCAATGGTTTTTGCATTTCCAAATACTTCTTCTGTTGGTTCTTTAGGGGCTTCTAGAAGGGCTTTTGCATAAGTTTCTATTATGTTTTCATCTACCTCATAACCCATCTCTATACCCCAAACTATCCTTGGAACCACTGCCTCCATCCAGATTTCATCCTTCTTTATAACGAAACATATCTCTTTTTGATATTTATCAACTATGGATTGAGATAGTCTTTCCCTATTTTTCATTCTAGCCTTTAGTTCTAGAAAGTGTTCGATTATGTTCTTCTCCCTGTCATCTCCCATGTTATTAAGAATATCCAAAAGTTGTTTTTCCTACCCGTATGTCAAATCCAAAATCCTTTCTACCAATACTAGGAGCTTCCTTGGTGATATACAACAATAGACATACAAGTAAGTTACCAAATCCGAATGTGCCTTTCTTGTCACCCTTAATTTTCTTCAAATTGTCTATTAGCTCATCTTTTAACCATTCACATATGTCAATCTTTGTGTTACTGTTTACTAAGTCATAAGCACTCTTGATACATAAACTAGAAACAAAGTTTAATCTGTTGGCATGTGTAGCTTTGTATCCAAGGATGTTTCTAATGAATTTTACATTGATATCCTTTACATCGTTGACTCTTAAGGATCGCTTGTCATAGGTTGCACCAGTTAGGGTCATTACAATGTCGTTTGGAACCTTTTTAGTCTTGTCAGGCCTGCTACCTATGGAAGGTAAGCCTGTTACTGCCCTAACTGCTTCTTTTGTTATCTTATGAATGGAATCTAGCCAAAAGAACTCCCCATGAACTCTGCTCAATACAATCCTTATAACCTCTTTGGGAAAATAAGGAATTCTAAGTATCTCCACAAACCCTAGGGTTTCAGCTATCTTGTGTTCCAGTTTTACATTACCATTTTCATCACATATTACTATCCTATACATGTTCATAATCTCATCAACACCTAGTTCTTCAATATGACAATGTATGTGAATTCTAGGATCTTCAGCATAAGAAACTCCTTTGGGTATTTTATAAAATGCTCCTAGGTTATCATCCTTCTTTGCTACTTCGGGAATGATTTTAAATACGGGCCTAGGGTGTTTAATCACTTCAATTACTGTAGGGTTTGCAATGAATTCAAGTGCAGATGAGGAAGCCACTGTATAAATACCTTAATCTACCTTTAGCTTTGAATGCTTGAATGATTTGCTTCACTTCTCGTTGTGGATGCCTTCGCTTGGGTTTTTCATGCTCTAAGGAAATTTGAATGCTCGGTGTATGAAAAAGAGTGAAAAACAATTTCTTTATAATGTCATTTCCTTCAACTACCATAATAAATGTTTGTCGGTTAAGTGAAACTTAACACATCTACCGGTAAAGAAGTAATTCAACTTCTCACCATCAACTGAGGGTAAACTAGCATGTTTTTCAATTTGTTGCCATACCCCTAAGGGATTTCTTTTTAGTTAGATGAAGAATCTCCTGTCAGTGGAGTGATACTCTGTTCTACCTGTAAAGGAATAGTTTCATTAATATTCTGATCTGACTTTCTAATCCATTGTTTTGAAAATCCTTTCTTTACTTCTTCAACCTTCTCTTTATCTTTCAAACTGGGTCCTTTGTTATTTGCCAGTGATGCCTTCTACAAAATTTTGCAATATGTCCAATCTTGTTATAGGCATAATAAGTCACATTATTTTTCTGAATAGCTTTTCCACATCCTATGCCGGTATGTGTTCTGCATTGATTAGATAAGTGTCCAAATCTTCCACAAACATAACATCTTACATTCATTCTGTAGTTTTCTGAATTATGACCAATTTTGTTGCATTTAGAACATTGACCAGTGGGTGCATTGGTGTTCTGATAGTTTCTAAATCTACACTAATTTTCTCTATGACCATACTTGTTATAGTTAAAGCATTTCCCATTAAATTTGTAGGCATTAGGTTGTCTTATCAGTTTATTGTGATCATGATTGTTTGCAGTACCGAAACTTTCACCAACTTCAAAGCCAAGACCATTAGTATCTCCATTAGGTTTCTGATTTTTCAGCATGTCATCAAGTTCTTCTGAGATTTTTTGAATTTCTCCTTGTGTTTATTTTTATGAATACTAAGAGGGGGGGTGACTTAGTATGCCAAAAATCATTGCACTTAAACGCTTTGCAAGACTAATAGTAAACTGGTAAAACAGTTTAGCAGACAAACCAGTTAGCACACATGCAAACCAAATAGAAAATAATACATTCACCCACAAAAGCACAAACACCATAACACATGAGATTTTGACATGGAAAACCAAATGGGAAAAACCATGATGAGATGGAACTCACAAGTAACTATCAGCAGAATAGGAACCAGACCGGTTAAGGTCAGACTGGTTAAGGTCTTACAATGTTCTTTACCAGAACAGATCCTGTTAGGAATCTCAATCTTTGTTAGGAGATAAGTTTGATTAAAGACTACCTTGCTAGAGGATTTTAGATCCACATATGTGAACCACCTTGCTAGAGGATTTACAAGAGGCTTTTGGGCCTACCCGGTTAAGGGCTACAAACTTGTCAAAGATGTGAGTAATCAACAAGTGATTGATCTAGCTAATAGTATAGATTGTTTGATTAGATCCTTAATAGCTCATTCCTAATGCATTCCAGCATTACTTCAGTCTTCTACACATTCATATTCTCTCCAACTCCTCAACCACCTTAAACCCTAGCAACAACATTAACTTTCACAACAACAACATCAACCTAAAATCGTAGACATGATGTCCTTATAAAGGAAACTGATTTCATGTCAGTCCAATAGGATTACAATCCAATTCCCTAGGTTCAATGAACTTGGACATACTTGGTAACATGACACAAAAAGCACCATTAAAGTGTCAGCACCATCAAACAATCGGTGGATGGTAACTCATCACAAAATGTTGGTTGGTAACTCATCACAGAGTATTACCGGTTTGTAGAAAATACCGGTTCAAGAAAAATGCCGGTTGTCAGTTTGACAAAATTGAAGACTAGGAAATATGTGTTCTACTTCTTTGATCCTTCGTACCACTTGAGATCTTCAAACCACTTGGGGTTAACATGCCGCTTCAGACCTGTAAACACTTTCTGCAAAATACCAATAGTCTAAGGACTATAATGCATCATACCAGTTGGAACATGTACCGGTTGAGCTTTAACTAATACATACAAAAATGATCTCAATGCAAGTGTGTGTCCATCAATGACAATCACATCATAAACATCAAAAATGCCAACAATCTCCCCCTTTGGCATTGATGGCAACACTTAGGAAAATAAAATTTTGACATCTAAGTGTTTCACAACAAAATCATGCCATTAGCAAAAATTGCTCCCCCTAAGTATATACACTATCCCTTTAACAATACAATGTATAACTATTTTTCACATAGAGATATCAGAGCATACATCAAAATTTTAAATACCAGATACTTATTCTCCTTAGAATACTTCTCCCCCTTTGCCAACAATGACAAAGTACAACTAAACAACCCCTGTTTTCATTTGGTATTAAAATAATAAAAGTTTATGACAATAAGGAATAAAACTTGTCAAAAATAGATTTAAAGTCCTGCAAGAATTGTTTCATAGATAAAGACCAGGACTCAAGTAGGGAGGTGGCTACTTCTTTCTCTATCTGCATCTGGGAGACCTATTCTTCCATGGCGTCAATTGTGCTAATCTTTTGTGTCACTGTTAAAGCATCCTGATTTAGATAGCACTTCTAAAGAATTTGTAGATGTGGGAGTAGAACTAGTTGTAGCTCCTGCAAATCTTGAGACCGGGTGCTGATCTCATGCTCCATTTTTGCTTTCTGGATGTGAAACCAGTGAACGATTTGCCCATAAGTTGTAAAAGAGTCATATGGCAACTTGAAGGTACTCATATACAACTGCAAATCAAATGGAAGCTTTTTCTTCTGTGCAAGCACATTGTTAGGGTTCCCACAGATACTGAGAAGGGGGGGTGAATCAATATCTTTCTGGTAATGAGATTTTCTTAAAACAAAACATGCAGAACATAAAGTAACAGTATACCGGTATGCAATAATTAATGTGATTAACAGAACCAAAAACATCCAAATGAAAAGAACACCATAAGACAAGATGTTTAACGAGGAAACCCGGTGTGGGAAAAACCTCGGTGGGATTTGTGACCCACAATATTCACTCACTGGCCAATAAGAGAATATTACTTACAATAGGGGCCTGCACATGCAGGAAGGCCAACTACCTAGAGCACATTGCTCAATAAGAAGTCACAGTGACTTACAATGAGGATTAATTTAATCCAATATTCTATACTGCTTTACAATAGCATCTTCAATGCCAGATTCAGTACTGGTTCTTGCTCTGTTCTTTACATATACCCTTGACCTACAATTCACACATTAGGTCTGCCTAATAATTTTCTTTATGCTTCCTATCCATATCCTACAAATGTCTACAATGATATCTTTTATATACAAGAGTCATTTTACAATTTGCCAAGTTGGCTTAAAATAATAAACAAAATATTACATATCAAAAATCCTATCAGCCTCTGTGCCGGTATACATCTTTTCTTCTGTGCCAGTGTCGGTGCCGGTGGAGAGTGATCTTGCTGATGCTGGTGCACTATCTTGTTTGAATAATGCTTTGCCGGTAGAATGTCTTGCCAGTGCCATAGGATTGCCAAGTTGCCTATGTAATGCTTTGCCGGTATAGTGTCTTGCCGATGCCATAGGATTGCAAGGTTGCCTGTGTAATGCTTTGCCGGTATAGTGTCTTGCTAGTACCATAGGATTGCAAGGTTGCCATCAATGACAAAACCTTCAATCACACACAATGTCTCATTAGAGTGTCCATATGCCAACAATCTCCCCCTTTGGCATTGATGGCAACACTCATGAGAAATTTCAAAAAGATATCCAAAAATGTGTAGACCAAAAATGTTACCAAAAAAATGTGAGAACTCCCCTTGAGCATATGATCCCTGTGTTTTGAATTTTCTCATCCTACTACTCCCCCTTTGGCATCAATGACAAAGGTTAGTAGAGTTTGTAGTTGTAACAGTCCATAAGCTCAACCTTGTAGTTGGGTAGTTATTATCTGAAGAAGATCTCCCAAAATTAAGTTTATATCATCCATAAACTTCTTACTATCTTTTATTGCTATCTCAGTTCTGTTTACTATACCGGTGAGATGCTGCAAGTGCTCTGCCAATGTTTTGCTTCCCTGTGTTAATGCCTCTGAGATTTCCTTCCACAGAGATGCTAAATAGTCCAATCTTGGACTTAGTTTAGATCTCAAAAGTTTTGCCTTGTTTATTATTGCCTCTTTCTCTCTTTCCAATTTGAGTAATTCTTTCTCAAAATTTTCTATCTTCTCTTCAAAAACTGATAATGAATCAGGTGAGTTGACAAAATTGTCTGCAAGTTTATTTATCTCATCATGTGCCTTGCTTATCTTTTTGTCTACATCTACAGTCAAAAAGTTTATTTTACATGTATCTTTATACAGGTTTTTGTACTCTTTTAACAGATTACACAGTTCTGGTAGAAGTGTGTCAAAATCCCTATTACACTTCTTTATTCCTTCCTCAAAGAATTTATGTTTCTCTTTTTCTATAATTTCCTTTAAAGATTCTACCTTTGTTTGCTCAAAATTTCTAGAAATATATTTACAAAGTGTATCCAACTGTCCTAAAGAATCTTTATTGTCTATATTACAATTAGGAGCTATTGATTTCAAAAATGGGATTGAATCATCTATTGCTTTGTAAGCTTGTGAGCTATAGTCAGTTATTTTCTTGATAGATTCAAGTAATAGCTCAGTCACATTTGATGGTGACTTTGATGGTGACCCAAAAAACTGAGTACCGGTGGAAGTGACCAAGCTTGTATTGACCTCTGGTAGGTCTGTTTGTGTCTGCATTTCTTTAAGCACTGGTTTTCCTGCTTCATTTCTTACCGATGGCATCTGTTTTGGAGCCTTTAGCTCTGTTGGTTCCTCTATTTGTGTTCCAGATTCCATCTTTTTCTTTGTATATGTTGCTGGTTGCTCTGTATTCCCTGTTACCGGAGGCTCTTTGGCTATACCTGATTTATCTATTGTATCCTTATCTACCACTATGTTGATCTTCTGAGTATCAACATTCACAGTATATAGGACTTCAGGATTAAGATTATTATCCTCTGTATCCATACTCTCGGCTGCTAGTTGATCTTCAGTAGTTGTTGTTTTTACCGGTGGAGTATTTAAAAGAGGTGGGGGTAAGTTGTCTCTAATCTTGATACTTGGTGGTCCACCAATTTTACCTTTCCCTTTGTCCTTCTGATATACCTTAATAGGCTTGAGATTCCTATATTCTTCTTGTTTTTCTTTTTCAACCAAGAATATATCCCAACCATCTTCTGTTTCCTCTAAAACCTCTGTAACTCTACCTGCCATCAGTGAAATTTGCCGGTGTGTAATGGAAAAAACTGTCCGGTTGGCCTGAGCTATCAGATCATCAATTTCTTTAGGTGAGTTTACCAGATATACTGCAAGTAGTTTTTCTATTTTAATTTTCTTATCCAATTCAATTATTCCTTGCCTTCTGGCCTCAAGTATTTTGTATAGTTCATTAGGAATTTCATTTAAGACTTGCATCAAAACTTTTTATACATGTCCATGTGTAATATTACACTCTCCTCGACTTGCCCTTTCTCATCATCTGATAGGGTGTCATAAATTTTCCTTATGTTTTTCAATTTACCTTCCTCTGTGATCTCATTCAGTAATATGTCAAGAGGGTCCAAGTCTGTGTTTGTCTTTTTCTTCTTTTTGGGTGTCAGCGTCTTTTTAGGTGTGACTTTTCTGACCAGAGATCTCACAGCTTGTTGCTTCTGCCTTGTCCTTTTAGGTGAAGGAGTGGTTGCCGGTGAGGGGTCTCTTTTCCTAACAAATCTTTTGAAAGTTGTTGGCATATCTACTTCTAAGCAAGTACCTACCGGTGATAGATGAGCTTCAGGTTGTTGGGTTGCCAACTCATCTTCAGTTATGCCAGTTTTCTTTAATACATCTTCCTTGATGGCTTTTGCTTGTCTAGATCCTTTTCTTACAAATGCCTCAACCTTTTTCACTCTTTTCTTTGATTGAATTTGACTTTCTATGGTCTTAGCACTACCAAATACTTCTTCTTTAGGTTCATTGGGGGCTTCCAGAAGTGCTTTGGCATAAGTTTCCACTATGTGGTCATCTATTTCATACCCCATCTCTGTTACCCAGATTGTCCTAGGGATGACTGCTTCCATCCATATTTCATCCTTTTTGATTACAAAACATATATCATCCTTGTATTTGTTGACAATTTCCTGTGATAGTCTGATTCTTTTGTTCATTTTGACCTTTAGTGCTTGAAAATACTCATTGACATTCTTTTCCTTGTTTTCACCCATGTTGTTGAATAAGTTTGATAATTGTTTTCCTACCGGTATGTCAAATCCAAAATCTTTGTTGCCTATATGAGGAACCTGTTTGGTTATATGTAGCATTAGGCATACAAGTAGATTTCCAAATCTAAAGGTTCCTTTCTTATCCTTCTTGATTTTGCCTAAGTTATCAATCAACCCATCTTTTAACCATTCACATACATCAATTTTCACATTTTCTTTTACCATATCATGAGCACTCTTAATGCATAAACTAGAAACTGAGTTAAGTCTGTTTGCATGAGTTGCTTTGTACCCTAAAATCCTGCTAACAAATCTAACATTTATATCGGTCACATCATTAACCCTTAGAGACCTTCTGTCTGATGTTGCACCAGTTAAGTTCATTACTAGGTCATTGGAGACCTTCTTAGTCTTGTCGGGTCTGTTACCGGTGGAAGGTAACCCTGTTACTACTTTCACAACTTCCTTTGTAATTTTGTGAACTGAATCAAGCCAAAAGAATGAACCATGTACCCTGCTTAAAACTATTCTAACCACTTCCTTGGGAAATTTAGGAATGCAGAGGATTCAGTGAATCCTAGGGTTTCAACAAATTTATGTTCAGGTTTCACATTTCCAGAATTGTCACATATAACAGTCGTATACATGTTTTTAATTTCTTCATCACCTAATTCCTCTATGTTGCAATGAATATACATTCTAGGATCTTTTGCATAAACAACACCTTTTGGAAATTGGGAAAAAGCACCTGTATTGTCATCTTTCTTAGCTACCTCTAGAACTAGTTGAAATATGGGCCTAGGGCATTTTATAACCTTGACTACTGTAGGGTTTTCTATGAATTCAGGTGCAGAGGAGGATGCCATGATGATAAATACCTTTTTCTGCCTTTGGATGGATTGATTGCTGAAATGCTTTGCCTCTTTGCTCGGAATGCCTTAGCTCATAAATATTCGTGCTCTCTGAAAGTTTGAAATCATGATGAAATGAAATGGAGCCAAAACCTTATTTTATAAAGTCTTTTCTGCTACCTACAACATTAATTACTTGCCGATAATGTATTAGCTTATCTTTATTTGCCGATAATGAGTGATTTTCAACTTCTTTTCTCTAACCGAGGGAATAATAGCACGTGTCATTAGATTGCCAAACCCTCAAGATAATTTTCTTCAATTTGATGAAGAACTTCTTGCCAGTGGAGCACTGCTCTGTCCTGCCGATGGAGCATCACATTGTCCTGCCGGTGGAGTATTTGTTGGTTCTATCGGTGGAGGAGTATTCCCAATATTTAGATCACCTTTTCTAATCCATTGCTTTGAGAATTCTTGCTTAACCTCTTCAACCTTTTCTTTACCTTTCAAGCTAGTACTTTTGTTGTCTACCGGTGTACCTTTACTTCTACAAAATTTAGCAATATGACCAATCTTGTTACATGCATAACAAGTTACATTATTTTTCTGAATAGCTTTCCCATAACCTATGCCGGTTTGTGTTCTGCATTGATTTGATAAATGTCCAAATCTTCCACAAACATAACATCTTACATTCATTCTGCAGCTTTTAGAGTTATGACCAACTTTGTTGCATTTGGAGCATTGACTGGTGGGAGGATTGATATTCTGATAATTCCTAGATCTACATTCATTTGCCCTATGACCATATTTATTATAGTTAAAGCATTTTCCATTGAATTTGTAAGTATTAGGAGGTCTTACCAGTTTGCTGTGATCCTGGGTATTTGCAGTACCAGAGCTTTCTCCAACTTCAAATCCAATTCCAGAAGTGTCACCTTTGGGTTTTTGATTCTTCAATAAGGTACCAAGTTCTTCTGAGCTTTTCTTGAATTTTTCTTTGTGTTGATTTGCAGTTTCCAATTCCCTTTCCAAGATTTCTTTTTGTCTCATTAGTTCATTCGAGTCAATCTGAGTGTGCATCAAATTTGTCTTCAACATGTCATTCTCATAGCTAATTCTTGTATTCTCATTTGCTGCATCACTTAGTCTTCTGGTCACTTCTTCTTCATTCTTCTTTCTATCCTCAATCTCTTTGCAAAATCTCATAGTCATATCCTACATTTCATTTTTTGTTGACATGATCTCTTGTTTCAACTTGCTTATCATATCATTAAGTGATTCCTTTTCATCATTCTCTTTTTGCAATTTTTCACAAAGTTCTCTTCTCTTTTTTCTTGCAACAGTAAAATTTTCTTGAAGTGCCTGAATGATATCTTGAGCTACCCTTAAATCATCTTCTAGTTTGATATTTTTCAACTTCTTTGCATCATAGTCAGTAAGAGCTCCTTCAAGTTGCTTCATCAGATTTTCCATCTTTATCGGTGTCAAGATCTTCCTCAAGCTATTAGGCTTCTGAAAATAGAGGACCAGGCTCTGATACCAATTGTTAGGGTTCCCACAAATACTGAGAAGGGGGGGTGAATTAGTATTTGTCCAGTAATGAGATTTTCTTAAAATAGAACATGCAGAACATAAAGTAACAGTATATCGGTATGCAAGAATTAATATGATTAACAGAACCAAAAACATCCACATGAAAAGAACACCATAACACAAGATGTTTAATGAGGAAACCCAATGTGGGAAAAATCTTGGTGGGATTTGTGACCCACAATATTCACTCACTTGCCAATAAGAAAATATTACTTACAATAGGGGCCTGCACATGCAGGAAGGCCAACTGCCTAGAGCACACTGTTCAATAAGAAGTCACACTGACTTACAACGAGGATTAATTTAATCCAATATTCTGTACTGCTTTACAATAGCATCTTCAATGCCAGATTCAGTACTGGTTCTTGCTCTGTTCTTTACATATACCCTTGACCTACAATTCGCACATTAGGTCTACCTAATAATTTTCTTTATGCTTCCTATCCATATCCTACAAATGTCTACAATGATATCTTTTATATACAAGAGTCATTTTACAATTTTCCAAGTCGGCTTACAATAATAAACAAAATATTACATATCAAAAATCCTATCGGCCTCTGTGCTGGTATACATCTTTTCTTCTGTGTCGATGCTGGTGCTGGTGTAGAGTGATCTTGCTGATGCCGGTGCACTGTCTTGTTTGAATAATGCTTTGCCAGTAGAATGTCTTGTCGGTGCCATAGGATTGCAAGGTTGCCTATGTAATGCTTTGCTGGTATAATGTCTTATCGATGCCATAGGATTGCAAGGTTGCCTGTGTAATGCTTTGTCAGTATAGTGTCTTGTCGGTGCCATAGGATTGCAAGGTTGCCATCAATGACAAAACCTTTAATCACACACAATGTCTCATTGGAGTGTCCATATGCCAATAGAAGGTACTCATATACAACTGCAAATAAGATTGAAGCTTTTGCTTCTGTGCAAGCACATCATCACAAAATAGATGGGGTTGGCAAATCTTGCTGAGTAGAAGATTCCCCTCATCTAGAGTGTCCCTTATATCCTTTTGTGCTTTTTGGAGTTAAGTCCGGAGCCCATTTAACTTCTTCACCAGAGCAATATTTAGAGCTTTTTGATGGTCTTTCTTAGCATTTGCCTCTGCTACCTTTTCTAAGTTTTGCACTTGATCATCTACTACTGTGAATAGGAGCTTTAGTTGTGCCAATGATGAGTCGGTACTGGGAAGGTTTGTACCGGGTAACAAATTGGTAAGAGTGTCTACCACAGCTTGGATCAAATCTTCCTCCTTCATTCTCCTTAACACCTCAAGGTGTTCTTGAGCAACCTTGATGCTCTAGAGTAGCTCCATTTCACTTGCAGATTGGAATCCAATGGGATTGGTAAGGTCAGCCAGTTTGGCTTGACTACCTGTTGCCTTAGGTGTCTCAATCTGCGTGCTCTTTGCCGCTTCTCCTACCTTGTCCTCCTCTCTTTTCTTCTTTGCTGCTTCTCTTCTCTTTTCCTCTTCCTTCTCCCCTTTCTCTATTTCCTTCTGCTTCTCCTCTTCCTTATCTTCCTCTTCCTTCTTCTTTTCTGCTTCCTTTCGCTTCTCTTCTTCCTTTCTCTTTTTCTCATCCTCTTCCTCTTTCTTCTTCCTTGCATCTTCTTGTTTCTTTTTCTCTTCTTCCTCTTCTTTTCTTTTCTTTTCTTCTTCTTTTCTCTTTTCTTCCTGTTTCCATTTCTCCTCATCTTCTTCCTTTTTCTTCTTCTCCGCTTCATCCTTCTTCTACTTCTCCTCTTCATCTTTTTTCTTCTTCTCCTCTTCAACTTTCTTCTTCTTCTCCTCTTCATCTTTCTTCTTCTTCTCCACTTAATCTTTCTTCTCCTTCGCTTGCTTCTTCGCTTCCTCCTTTTTGTCCTCTATTTCCTTTAGCTTTACTACTTCCTTTTCTACCCACTTCTCCTATCCTGTAACTTCCGATGGTGTAACCTGAGCAGCTTCTTCTCCATCTAGAGCATCGACATCAATAGTGTCGATCATTTTAGCAACTGGATTTCCTTCATCATCAAACACTTCATCCGGTTTAGCTATTGACTGTTCTTGATCAGCCTTCCTATTGGTTTCAGCTACTCTATGCATCTTTGAAGCTTCTAGAGCAAGGGTGTGTGTATTCTTGAGCAGTTCTTTACCCTTCCCTTTCAGTAACAGGAGTCTTCTTCTTCTCATGAAGAAGAGGCCTTTGTATTTGTTCATTACTTCGAACAGTTTCGAATTTGATACATCAAGAAAATGTTCAGCAAAATTTTTTTCTCTCATTTCCTGTTCTTGCTCTATGGCAGTGCACCATTTATTGTCTAAGGAATTATACAAAGAATCCGGTGTCTCAAATCTAATTTTTGAAGACGACCGGTCATTAACACATAAATACTGAATTATTTCTTTTTCAACTGCTACCTTTTCATCATCTTTAAAGTCATCAAAACAATCAATCAAATCATTCAACACTTTTCTCCTAATGTTTTTGATAGTTCTTTGACAATGTGTCAAAGGTTTGTAGGAGGAGATGTCAATATTTACCAGTACCGATGATGTTAGTTCATTCTTTGTCTTTTTCTTTGCTTGACGTGTCTTCTTTGGTTTTTCCTTAGACACAGTTTCTTCTGAGTCTGGAGAGGTATTCCTTGTCTTCCTCTTTCTCTCTAACACTTTAGCAGGCACCGCTTTAGGTTTCTTTTTAGCCGGTGACCGCTTGGTCACTATAGGACTATCTATAGTAGTTGGTGTCAATGCTGAAGGCACTATTTTTGCCTTCTTCACTGAAGGTTCTTTTCCTTTCTTTGTTGAGGGTTCCTCAACCGATGTTATCCTTTCTAGGTAGGTGCCAGTTCTTTTTGCCTTTAGATCAAGCAGTGAGGCAATAAGGGTAGAGGCATATCCTTCCAGCATATAATTCATTACCTCATAGCCCATAGGCTCCACTTCCTCCTGTCTGGGCTCAATAGCCTCCATTATGCATTGATCCACTTTAATGGTGAAACAGATATCATCTTCATATTTCTTGACAATCTCACCTGATATTCTCACCCTCTGACTCATTTTGCATCTAAACTCATCAAAGTACTTGTTCAAAACTTCAAGGTAACCGATTCCAACTACTTGAATGCTTTCCTTGATTTGCTTTGTTATCGGTTGGTCAGCAGACCACTGGACATCACCTACTCCTAGAAAGTAGCCTTGGAAGTAAAAGAACAATCCAACCAGTAGTTGTCCAAACTTGAACCTCAATGCATTATCTTGTTTGATTGATTTCAGATTCAATAGGAGTTGCCTTTGCATACTGGTGCATAGGTCAAATGATGCATCCTCCTTGATCATCCGGTAAGCGACATTTACCGCTATATCAGATACAGAGTTAATTCTGCTGGCTAAGAACGTCCGGTATCCAATCACCATACATGCATATTTCACCAAATCGTCATTGATAGAATTGACGGTCATACCTCATGAGTCACTCACTGAACTGGTGAGCTTGGACATTTCAGTTTTGCTTACCGTCCTTAGGGCTGACACTTCCCCTATATTGCAGAAACCAGTGACGACATTAATTGCTTGTGGTGTTATATCATGCATTCTTTCCAGGTACATCTTGTCACCATGAACTCTGCTCAGAATGATCCTAATGTGATCATCTATGAAATCCTCCAAGAAATGAACAAGATTGTGGAGCTTCTTCTTCTCCAAGATACTATATGTGTAGGGGAAAAAGCGAGACTAGGCTAACATGTCCTAATCCTACCTTTTGACACACATTGTGGAATACGAAAGAGCCTAGAGGTATCACACAATTGGCTACTTCTTTTTGTGGAAGAGAGAGCCATGGGCTACCTATTAGGATTTCTATTCCTTTGTTGTAATTGAAAGATAAAATGATACAAGTTCAATTCCTAATCCCAAAGTCCAAGTATGAACTATTAACAAGATTGCAGAATTAAGGTTAAACAATGGAAAGCTGTAAACACAAGGACAAGACAAGAATGCAAATGCGTACCCAGAGTTAAAATCTAAGTGAAAATGTTCGGGACAGGGGCGCAAGCGCCACTGTCCTGATACTGCCCCTGAAACTGCTCCTGAAACTGTTGTTCTGCAACTTGAAAAGCTGTTTGAAACTTGTTGTCTGACAGAAGGACCAGGGCGCCCAGCACCCCATGCCCCTGTCCTGGTCTTTTGCTCTGAAATTTGGTGTGTTGTCCCATCTCAGTCCGCTTCCGTCGGATCTGCAACTTGCGGCGGCGTCCGAATCCCGAAACCTGCACTTATATCTGAAAAGGTATGGTGGGTGGCTATATAGGGTTTTGCCTTAGTCAAACCCCCACTTTGGTGTTTTCCACCTCCACGAGTAGCCAAGTTGTATTGTAAAAGTAGTGTGTGCAGACCTTGTGTGTGTGCAAGATCCTAAAATGCAAGTAAGCAAACTAGAGCAACCTAGAAAGTAAACCCTAATTGCTTGTACATGATAATGTAAATGCTCCAAATCAAGATGCAAAGTGATCTAAAGCATGAATACAAATGATATGATGAAGCTTATGAAAAGACATGAAAACAACATGAAATCATACCCAACCCCAAGGGAGGGGTACAAGCCAATCTTCAGTCGGTGATCGCTTATTGTTCTTCAATGCCTTCAAAGCCCTAAATGGATGAATGAAATTGATGGATGCTTGATGGATGGATGTTGAATGTTGTTGAAGTCTTCAAAGATCTTCTCTTTCGCTGCGTAGAAGGTCCTTGAAACCAAAATTCCCCTCCTTTCAAATGAAAAAAGAGAGCTCTTATATATGAAACCCTAGGTCTTAATTTCAACTTTTGACCGACCTAGAGATTGAATCTCCCGCCAATTTCTTGGGGTTAAGCTTTATTTTATGATTGGATTGCGCTCCTAAAATTTTGGGAAAAATGTCTGGGACCGTGTGCACGCCAGGCGCCATGGTCCCGACAAATTTTCACCAAATTTTCAAGGCCGTCGGATATGATGATTTTAGAGCGAATCCCACAGTTACAGGTGATTTCGAGATGTTTTGACCCCCAAAATCAAGCCCTCAAGTTCAAAATAGGACCTAATTAGGGTTTTTGATTAAATGATGTATTAGAGGAATAAAATGAAAGGGGCACACTTTAATGAAAAGGGCCCAACTTTATGATATGGGAGATGATAAAATATAACCTTAGACCTAATTAATTTAATTAATTAAGTGCTAAAGGGAAAAAGCAATGCAAAATGCAAAATGCGCCAAGGCGGGTGCTAAACTAGGTGTGAAATTGTACCACCCTAGTAAGTGCGTACAATTTATGACACTACATTTAGCCCCCACTTTAGCGGTCATATGAACACTACGTGCATATGCAAGCTAAAGTACAGAAAAGTAAACATTATTTGAAAAAGGATATATCCATAAGTCTGTCGAACGAAGCCCCCAGCGGTATCTGCAGTACACAGTTAGGAACCGCACCCTACAAAACACACGTTAGATCACAAAATCACCTAATGCTTACTAAGGAAGGTGATGAAAATTCGAGGGTAGCTATATGCCCCCCCTGTTTCAGCTTGCTAATTTTAGTGAGTTGAAATAGGGTATCATGTTTACCACTTCGAATTGTTAAAGAATATTGATGACAAATGCTCACAAGAAGATTTGATATGAGATCAAAAACTAATGGAGAATCATTTGGTAAGAAAGAGGACTAAATCTCAATTCCAACACAACAAAGAGTGTGAGGATTTGAGAGTTCTCTAACACAAGATGAAGGATGTAAATGGAAACAAAATGCAAAGAGAAGAAAAGAAAGGAAAAAAGCATGAATACACACATTGGTGATCCATGAAAAGAATAGTGAGAGAGAAAACATGGACTTCTCACCCCTAGATCTTGTCTAGGTGATCCATGGGAAAAAGGACATGGAAAACTAGCCCCCAGAGTCTATCTGGGTGATCCATGTAAGGGAGGAGAGTGAGAAAGTCTAGCCTTATGCCGCTAGTTCCACTCAACCTTGTGCATGTGTGTGTAAGGGAGGTTAGAAGCACCTCATAGGAGTCTATGCCAGAGTATGCTACAACCTGTATATGTATAGTACAAAAGTGTGAGATCTCACTCTAAGAGTCTGTGCTCTGGTTCCGAGAATAATCACCTTGCATAAAAGAAAAATGGAGACATCTCTCTCTAAGAGTCTATGCTCTGGTTCCGAGAATGACCCATTGCTCAAAAAGTGTAATGTCATAAGCAAAGTAGAACAAGGATACCTACCTTCACAAAAGAAGATACCCCAAAAATGCAACAATGTCATAGATCCAAGCAAGAGAGTTTTGCACTCTTTAAGCAAGGATAAGAAAAAAGAGATATCTTGTAGTATGTGTAAAGGAGATCCTTAGAGGAGAAGAGATCTTTGTACAAAAGACACCTATCCCCGAGAGGAAAAATATAACATCTTCTAGAATAAGACAAAGAAGAGAATAAGAATGCAATACTTCCTTGTTTTGCGAGGTGAAAGTGATTCTTAATGAAGGATGACGCTCTTTTTAACCCAATTGGGAGAGTGAATTCATTGTGGATGTATTTTACCAAGTGCAAAAGAGGTTGCAGTCAAGGACTTACACCTCTTGTAAGAGAGAATCCTTGAACAAACAACAACAAATGCATACAAGGAATAACATCAAGTAATAAAGTTCACACCATCCACGAAATAGGAAAAAGTGGATCCTTAGATAAAAATAAGGAAAGATCATTGCCTCCCAAGGATAAGGATAATGAGAAGGACTTACACAATCTTCTAGGGAGAGATTTAGACATAAGAAAAATGTACTACATACTCACATGAGTTCATGCAAGCAAGACATTAGTGTATGTAAAATGCTCCTCACAAGAAGTGGGTAAGGTAAGAAAGAGAATACACGTCTTCTCCCATATCTAGGAAAAGAGGAAAAAGATTTCCACACTATTACCCCAAAGGGAAATTTTAATCATAAAAAGAAGAGATGTATGAAATCACTCTTGTCCCCATAGGAACAAGAGATAACATAGAAAATTAGGCTATTATGTTGCTTCAAAAATATGATTGCACTTGAAATTGTACCATCATGAATGACAATGAGCCCCCAGTAAATGAGCTACCAATGTCACATAATGATGAGCAACATAATAGCCATTAATATTATTTAAAGACATGATAGATTGAATGAGGTATTTGAATATGACATGCTGAATGCTCAACTATATGTGAGATCAAAAACATGTATAAAATGATAAAAATTGAAGAAGGAAAGTTACAAGAAATCTTAGAAGAGAGATGACTGTAATTTATTAGAGCCTTATCCCTAGAGGAAAGGAATTTATGATGAATAGGAGATAAAGATTCATAAGTGGATTTAGAAATTTGAGGGGAGTCATAGAGAGATTTGTTCATCGCCAAGATTTCCTTATGAGGGAAATGAGAGTTGATAGAAGTAGAAGATGATTTAGTTGAAGTGAGATCATCATCACTACTAAATATAGCATTCACACTGAGAGATGGTCTTTTAGATGCTTTGGTGGGCTTAGAAAGATTATATCCAAGTCCACATGAATATTCATGCATGTTATGTTCTAAAGGAACTTTAATTCCTTGTTGATTTGTGCCACAACCATTTCCACTATAGCCACTCTTAGCCAAAATGTGAAAACCACGACCATAACGATTAGCCATTTCAGAAAGAGAAGGTGGTTTTTCATAAGACAAAGAATCAAATTCTTCAAAATTAGAGGTTTGAGAAGCGGCCACAAAATTATTGCTCATAGGTTCAAGTAAGACTGATTGATCTCTAGTTTCTTCCTTCTTTTTAACTTTAAGCTCTCTAGGAGGAACCCTATACTCACCTACAAAGGTGGGATTGAAATCAAGAGATCCCCAATCATCTTCTACGAGAACCTTCTCAGGATCAAAAGCCTTTTCATGTATAGATGCAAGTTGAGAAAAATCTTCTTCAGGAACTTCAGACTCATCCAAAGAATTTTGATTATCAGAGGGTGATGATTAATCCATAGGTATCTTGTTTAACGAGTCATCACTAGAAGAGGAAGGCTTAGAAGAACTCCCTTTGGAAGTAGATGTTTGCAAACAAGCTTGAAAATTAGTATCACCTATCAAGGTATATGTCTTATTCTTATAAATAAATTTAACTTGTCTATGCAATGTAGAGGGGACAGCTTGCATACTGTGAATCCAAGGTCTCCCTAATAACAAGTTGTATGTTAGATTTCCCGACATAACATGGATAGGAGTAGGCAAAGTAACAGGTCCCACTGTGATGGGTAAGGTGATAATACCTAATGAAGACTTAGCCACATTATCAAAGCCTCGAATGGGATGAGAGTCAGGCTCAATAAGGGATGTATCCACATTCATCTTACGCAATAGATTAATGCTACACACATTAAGGCCAGAACCATTATCTACCAGTGTTCGTCTTATAGTAGTGTCATTTATGATAACCACAATCATCAAGGGATCATATTGATATTGAATTTCGCTAGTAGGCAACTCATCTTGAGTAAACACAATTTGAGCTTTAGGATTCATCATAGAGTTAACCAAAGACACTATATTACTAGATGTATTAAGTGGAGGAACATTCAAATCTTTCAAGGCATCTTGTAACATTCCATGATGAGCGGAAGAAGTTTGAATCAAATCCCAAAGGGATATCTTAGCAGGGGTAGTTTTAAGTTGTTCAATAAGATCATAGTCCTTACTAAGCATTTGTGAAATACGAGGAGCTTGAGGAAGAATAGGTTGGGAAGGAGGAAGTGAAGTTGGGATAACTAGAGGAGGATTAGGTTGCCTATTGTTTCTTGTGTTATAGGTATGAGCAACCGCATTATAACTCTCTCTAGTCAGTTGCTTAGCATAGTCATAAGGGCTCTTAGTAGAATAACCTCCTTGCACAGTAATAATAGGTTTCTTAGGAGTGCAAGAAGAATCATTAGCATAACCACCTCGAACCACTAAGATAGGCTTATTTAAAGGTTGAGAATTTTGAGAAGGACAAGCACCTTGGACAGTGAAGAGAGGTTTGTTAGGTGTTTCATTCACACGTATCAAATTGATTGAGGATGGTTTAGAGGAATGAACAAAAGTATTGGAAGAATTATTGATAGTCTTCTCTTGCACTAAAATCTTATCACGGATAAAATCAATTTTAGGAGAGAGACAAGGGGCAGGCATTGATGTTCCAGTAGGAAGAGTAATATTAGGAAAGGTCATATCATCCTCTATCATCAAAGGATCTACATGGGGAATAAACTCTCTAGGAGAAGGATCAACATTACTCTCTAAAGTCTCACTTTTGAGATGGAGATCTTTGAAAGAGATGTTAACCATCTTGTTTTGAACTAGGGTTTCCTTATGAGTAGAACCAAGTTGAGGAGAGGGAGATGCTTTATTTTTAGAGGGAGAATGATTGAGATTCAAGGAAGGTGAGAAACTATCAAGGGAGTTTTCAATCTTGATTTCATCCCCTTTGGCTAGGGTTCTCTCATGGGGAAGAGAATAATCTACACCTTCTTCTAATGGTTCATCCCAAATAGTGAGGTTGTTGAAAGGAGTGTTTGAAGTATTGTCAATTTCGGAAGAGGAGATAACATTGTTTATTAATTCCTCATCCTTAGGAGGGAGAGCATCAATAGATTTTTTAAACTCATCCTCTTTCCTCAAAATATGTTCCATATGATCTTTAGGGGAGAGAGAATTAAGGAAATTGCTTATTATTTCATCTTCTTTCTCTAAGGGATGCTTATGGGTAAGACAAACTTTAGGAGAAGGGTAAGAATTTATCATTAATTCATCATCTCTAGTGGGAATTTTGTTGGAAAAGGAAATGCCATCACTAGGAAATGTAGGGATAATGTCATCTTCTTGCACAAAAGGATCCTCATGAAGGGAGCGTTTTTTAGGAGCCACAAAGTCATCAAGGGCATCATCCAACAAAGCATGATCATATCTATTAAAAGGTTTATCTTTTGATTCAAAAGGAGATATCTCTTCATAGAGGGGATCATTGAAAACAACCATGTTACTAGATTTAGTGAAAGAGTTGATAGGAATGTACCCTTGAGAGGAATCATTCGACTTATCTTTCTCATCACAACGAAATGGCATAGTAACAATGTTTATGAGTTTTTGGTAAAATGAAGGTTTGGTATCTTTAGGTTTCAAAAACTCATCTAAAGCTTCATCTAACTCATAATCATCACAAATATGAACATCTTGCAAATAAAAATCTGACATTTTGAAATAAAAACTTAAACAAACAATGCAAAGAAACAAAACACACTCTTTCTTTTCCTTCTTTTTTTTTTCTCTTTTTTTTTTTATGAAAATGAAACTTAAATGAAGCACACTAAATCTAGATTTAGATCTAACAAGTGTAATGCAAGAGAAGCAATAATAAGATTCACGTCGGGTTCACCAAAATGTGTAGGGGAAAAAGCGAGACTAGGCTAACATGTCCTAATCCTACCTTTTGACACACATTGTGGAATACGAAAGAGCCTAGAGGTATCACACAATTGGCTACTTCTTTTTGTGGAAGAGAGAGCCACGGGCTACCTATTAGGATTTCTATTCCTTTGTTGTAATTGAAAGATAAAATGATACAAGTTCAATTCCTAATCCCAAAGTGCAAGTATGAACTATTAACAAGATTGCAGAATTAAGGTTAAACAATGGAAAGCTATAAACACAAGGACAAGACAAGAATGCAAATGCGTACCCAGAGTTAAAATCTGAGTGAAAATGTTTGGGACGGGGGCGCAAGCACCACTGTCCTGATACTGCCCCTGAAACTGCTCCTGAAACTGCTGTTCTGCAACCTGAAAAGCTGTTTGAAACTTGCTATCTGACAGAAGGACCAGGGCACCCAGCGCCCCTGTCCTGGCAGGACCAAGGCACCCCACGCCCCTGTCCTGGTCTTTTTCTCTAAAATTTGGTGTGTTGTCCCGTCTCAGTCCGCTTCCGTCGGATCTGCAACTTGCGGCGTCGTCCGAATCCCGAAACCTGCACTTATATCTGAAAAGGTATGGTGGGCGGCTATATAGGGTTTTGCCTTAGTCAAACCCCTGCTTTGGTGATTTCCACCTCCACGAATAGCCAAGTTGTATTGTAAAAGTAGTGTGTGCAGACCTTGTGTGTGTGCAAGATCCTAAAATGCAAGTAAGCAAACTAGAGCAACCTAGAAAGTAAACCCTAATTGCTTGTACATGATAATGTAAATGCTCCAAATCAAGATGCAAAGTGATCTAAAGCATGAATACAAATTATATGATGAATCTTATGCAAAGACATGAAAACAACATGAAATCATACCCAACCCCAAGGGAGGGGTACAAGCCAATCTTCAGTCGGTGATCCCTTATTGTTCTTCAATGCCTTCAAAGCCCTAAATGGATGAATGAAATTGATGGATGCTTGATGGATGGATGTTGAATGTTGTTGAAGTCTTCAAAGATCTTCTCTTTCGCTGCGTAGAAGGTCCTTGAAACCAAAATTCCCCTCCTTTCAAATGAAGAAAGAGAGCTCTTATATATGAAACCCTAGGTCTTAATTTCAACTTTTGGCCAACCTAGAGATTGAATCTCCCACCAATTTCTTTGGGTTAAGCTTTATTTTATGATTGGATTGCGCTCCTGAAATTTTGGGAAAAATGTCTAGGACCGTGTGCACGCCGGGCGCCATGGTCCCGACAACTTTTCACCAAATTTTTAGGGCCATTGGATATGATGATTTTAGAGTGAATCCCGAAGTTACAGGTGATTTCGAGATGTTTTGACCCCCGAAATCAAGCCCCCAAGTTCAAAATAGGACCTAATTAGGGTTTTTGATTAAATGATGTATTAGAGGAATAAAATGAAAGGGGCACACTTTAATGAAAAGGGCCCAACTTTATGATATGGGAGATGATAAAATATAACCTTAGACCTTAATTAATTTAATTAATTAAGTGCTAAAGGGAAAAAGCAATGCAAAATGCAAAATGCACCAAGGCGGGTGCTAAACTAGGTGTGAAATTGTACCACCCTAGTAAGTGCGTACAATTTACGACGCTACACTATACTCCAGTTTGATCTTTTTATCTTGTCCACAAAATAAACCTAGATGAGAGTGAATTTCTAGAGACCCTAGGTCTTCGATTTTACAATCTATGTAATATGAGATTCCCTCTTCTACTATCACACCAACTGGAACTTGTGATAGGGCATTATATCTAGACTTACGTTGAATAAAGCTTGCTGAATCTATAGATGTACTAGAGCTAGTATGGGATGCAGAAGCCATGATAGAAACTGAAAACTTGAAAAATACCTATCGAAAATCATGAATTTAGGGCTTTCAAATTCTTCTCCACCTCACACTTCATCGGTTGCAGAATCACCGCTTTGCGTTCTTCACTTGACCGTTTGCAATTTGAATTTGAATCTCCTTCAAGGTTCCTTAAATTCTTAGAATCACTGCACAAATCGCTTTGTCATCATTGTGCACTCAAAAACCTCCTTCTCTTTGAAAATAGATAGTGAGAAATGATTTGAAAAATCCTTTTAAACATATTCCTCACCTACCATAATTAATACTCCACCATTAGGGCGTAAACCCTAATTTGCCTTTTACCATTTTCGGTCTTCTACCTATTGACAGGTATCACATACCAGTTAAGGTCTTTTACTGGTTTAAACCTGGGGTTCAAAACATTTCACCATTTGCTCCCCCTAAGCTTTTCTGAAGCTTAGTTTGCCGGTTTCATGATTTCCACACTAGGTTCAGAAATCGATTCCTCTTGTAACACCGTTGGTTTCTTCTTCCCAATTTTGTTCATGTCCGCTTGAACAGTGTCAATATCAATGTTTCCTTCTAGAGTGACTAGTATATCATCAGATATGTTCTTTCTTGATCTACAGAATCTGGCAATGTGACCCGGTTTGTTGCAGTGATAGCAGACCAATCCAGGTACTCTCCAAGGCCCATTATTCATGTTGTCATTCTTCCTTCTGCATGTTGCAGCAGTGTGACCATGACCATGATAGACCATACAGTTTTCTCTCCACCTGATTGCCGCTTGATAGCCACCACTTCTTGACTGATGATTGAAAGCATTAAACTGGTTGTGATTCCGGTTCACAAAAGGTTCAGGACCAACTCCTTGGGTCCTCTGAGGATATCTACCAATGTTGTTCATAACTGACCTGCATTCAGATGCTCTATGCCCATACTTGTTGCATGCATAACAGTTACCATTAAATCTATAGGATCGAGGCTTATCATTTAGGAAATAAGGAAAATTGTGGTAAGCCTTACTCCTACACACATTTGCAGTATGTCCTTCTTTAAGACAGTTGAAGCAAACAGGTTTAAACTTTTGCTTACCTTTATCCTTTGATGTCGATTGTTTCTTTGATGTTCCAGCATTTGTACCAGAGGTCTCACCTTCCTCATGACCAAAATAACCAAGTCCATTGGTATTCTTGACCGGTTTGGCAGATTCAAGCTTTTTCTCTAGCTTGATAGTACTCTTGTTGAACTTAGCAAGTATTTTCTTTGACTCAGAGAGTTCTTTGGAAATAGCAGCATTTGTTTCCATCAGGTTTTCATTCTCAGAGATGGCAGTGTTCAGTTCTACTTGCATGTCTTCCTTTTCCACTTTGCTCGCATGGACTTGAGTAGTTAGGGCACTGATCTCTTGCTTCAGCTTGGAGATTTCATGATCCTTGTCTTTGACTAGATCTTCAGCTTTCCTCTGGTTCTCAAGCTCTTGGCACATTCGAATAGTCAATCCTTCCAATTCTTTTCTCAGGTTGGAATTGGATTCATTCAGCTTTTCTACTTCTTGAATCAGGGCTTCCATGTTCGCTTCATCAGAGGAACTATTTTCAGATAGCTCCATCAGCTTTTCTACATGCTCTCTCCTTTTTGCTTGAGATGCCTTGTATTTGACCATAAGATCATCATAGGCTTGCTCAGACTAAGTGAGCCGATGAGTAAGTTCCCTCAATGTGTATATCCCCATATCTCTTTCCAAGTGGTTAAACTTGTAGAAAGGTAGGCTCTAATACCAATTGATATATACTAAGAGGGGGGGTGAATTAGTATGCCAAAAATCTTTGCACTTAAATACTTTACAAGACTAATAGTAAACTGGTAAAATAGTTTAGTAGACAAACCGGTTAGCACACATGCAAACCAAATAGAAAATAATCCATTCACCCACAAAAGCACAAACACCATAACAGATGAGATTTTGATGTGGAAACCCAAATGGGAAAAACCACGGTGAGATGGAACTCACAAGTAACTATCTGCAGAATAGGAACCAGACCGGTTAAGGTCTTACAATGTTCTTTACCAGAATAGATCCTGTTAGGAATCTCAATCTCTGTTAGGAGATAAGTTCAATTAAAGACTACCTTGCTAGAGGATTTTAGATCCACAGATGTGAACCACCTTGTTAGAGGATTTACAAGAGGCTTTTGGGCCTACCCGGTTAAGGGCTACAGACTTGTCAAAGATGTGAGTAATCAACAAGTGATTGGTCTAGCTAATAGCACAGATTGCTTGATTAGATCCTTGATAGCTCGTTCCTAATGCATTCTAGCATTACTTCAGTCTTCTACACATTCATATTCTCTCCAACTCCTCAACCACCTTAAACCCTAGCAACAACATTAACTTTCACAACAACAACATCAACCTAAAACCCTAGACATGATGTCCTTATAAAGGAAACTGATTTCATGTTGGTCTAATAGGATTACAATCCAATTCCCTAAGTTCAATGAACCTAGACATACTTGGTAACACAACACACGAAGCATCATTAAAGTGTTGGCACCATTAAACAATTGATGGATGGTAACTCATCACAAAATGTTGGCTGGTAACTCATCACAGAGTATTACCGGTTTATACAAAATACCGGTTCAAGCAAAATGCCAATTGCTGGTTTGAAAAAATTGAAGACTTGGAAATATTTGTCTTGCCTCTTTGATCCTTGATACTGCTTGAGATCCTCGAACCGCTTGGGGTTAACATGCTGCTTCAGACCGGTAAACACTTTCTGCAAAACACTAATAGCCTAAGGACTATAATGCATCATACCGGTTGGAACATGTACCGGTTGAGCTTTAACTAATACATACAAAAATGATCTCAATGCAAGTGTGTGTCCATCAACGACAATCACATCATAAACATAAAAAATGCCAACAGATTTGCAGTAGCCAACTTAATTTCTAAGAAATCTTTCTATCTCATGAGTTTAGTTTTATCATGTTCCAAGTGAATCATATCTATCTTCAACATATCATTTGCTTGACTGAGTCTTATATTTTTATTTCCAACATCATTGATTCTCCTAGCCAATTCATCTTCATTCTTCTTTCTGTCTTCAATGTCTTTACAAAACCTCATAGTCATATCTTGCATCTCACTCCTCAAGGTCATGTTTTCTTGCTTCATCTTGCTTACAAGATCATTAAGAGTTTCTTTTTCATCATCATCATTCTGTATCTTCTCATAAAGTTCTCTTCTTTTGTTCCTAGAAATAGTGATATTTTCTTGAAGTCCTTGAATGATTTATTGTGCAGCCTTCAGATCATCTTCAAGTTTCATATTTTTCAAATTTTCTGCATCATAATTTGCAAGAGTTGTTTCCAATTGCTTTCTCAGGTTTTCCATCTGTACTGGTGTCAGAATCTTCCTCAAGTTGTTAGGCTTTTGAAAATAGAGGACCAATCTCTGATACCAATTGTTAGAATTCCCAAAGATACTGAGAGGGGGGGGAGTGAATCAGTATCTTGCCGGTTAATAGATTTTCTAATCTTATTAAACAAATTGCATTCCAAAACAGTGTACCGGTAAACTAGAAATAATGCAGTAAATAAGATCAATAACCGCAACATAGAAAGCATGCCATAATACAATATTTTCAACGAGGAAACCCAGTGTGGGAAAAACCTCGGTGGGATTTGTGACCCACAATATTCACTCACTGGCCAATAAATGAATATTACTTACAATAGGGGCCTGCACATGCAGGAAGGCCAATTGCCTAAAGCTCATTGCTTAATTACAAAAGGGAAGTCTCAGTGGCTTACAAAATGGATTATGCAAATCCAATATCATGTACTTCTTCGGTTCAACATCTGCTATGCCAGGTTCAGTACCGGTTTAAGCTCATAAAATAACCATAAACCTTACTCCAAAATCTGCCTTAATATTTGCATAATACTTCTGCAATAATCTGACCATATCCACACATCCTAAATGATCTATAAGACCTCATACTTATATGAGTCCTATTACAATTCGCCTTATCGACTTACAAAAACAACTTACAATAAAATACAAAATGTAATAAACAAAATCCTGTTGGCTAGAGTGTCAGTAATCATCTTTGCCAGTGCCTACTGGTGCGATAGGATTGTAAGGTTGCCATCAATGACAATACCTTCAATCACCTACAATTTCTCATTGGAGTGTGCATTTTCCAACAACATAATGATTCCTTTTAGTTTTATTTGAGACTTGTGAAGGTTTAGGATCAATGAGCATAGGCTTCTTTTCTTCCTGTATAGGAGGAGCAATGAAAGAAACTCCAATACCTGTTGAGAGAGACTTGATGCCAAGCTCTTTCCTTTGTAAGAAGAAGGGGGTGGGATTGAGGAATATATAGGTGGAATAGAAGGAGTAGGAAGAAGACTAGGTCCATTATCAGGAGGAGGGATATCCATGGGTGTAGGGTCTCTAGGTTTACTCAAGGACATGATCATATCATTTTTCCATTTTTAATAAGATAATAAAAGGATTTCATTTTGAGGCTTAAGAGGTTTATCTTGTTTACGCCAAAAGTAATCAAGAGTGAAATTTACATTCTTTGTTGTGGGATGGTAAAGGCTATGATTACTTGTTATGATTGTGCCATTATGAGGAAATTTCAAACATCTATGGATTGTAGAAGGGATATCTTTCATGGAAGAGAGCTAATGATGTTCCAACTTCACAGGAAATTGATCCAATGTAGGAATAATAGCAAAGATGTCATCTAAGAACTTAGTACTTGTAGACATAATTTTTTTCATTAATATTGTCCTCCTAATCAACATCAAATTTTCCAATCAATATCAAATGGATCCATATAATATAATATTATTATTCTCCACTATCTTATAATATTGATTCATCAATATTTGTTATTTGATTATTCCTCATTATATAATAATAATCATAATATATTATTCTTCACTTAATCCATTAATATATACTATTATTAAATTTATTTTCCAAATATCTCTCATATCATCTTCATCTCCTATTTATTAATTCCCACTCTATCTATTTCACTCATCTAATGCATGTGGGATAAACACTCTTCATTTTTACATCATTCCTTTATCCCATATCTGTCTTGATATTGGATTTACCCTTGAGGACAACTATAACCCAACCCCCTCTCTCATTTGAGGCTATCTAACCATCTCGTAATCTAGCACTTCATTTTATTTTGCATTCTATCTTGCACTTTTATTTTTCTTATGTTTTGCATTCATTTCAAATCTCCATTTTCTCATAGATTTTCATAGAAGTGCGTCTGAGATCATAACTTTGAACATGATATCTTGAGAAATAGGAGGGAAATAGAGTATATTTTGTAGTATACATGTGTGTTTTAGTTTGAATATTTGGTTTGCATGTGTGTTCTTTGCAGGTACTTCATTGTTGGTTGATTGATCTATCTGCATATTCTCTCATAAGATCTCAAATCAGATTTTTTCATCTACAGTACCAACCTCATCAGGAAGAGTAATATAACCAATAGCAAGGCAAGAGAAACCATTATACACCCTGATCATAACATCAAATTTATCATAGGTAACTTGATGCAATTGCAAGATATAAATATATTCTTTGGTGATCACATTCACCATACACACTGGATAAATGAGCACCCCTCATGAGAGTTTGTCTTTGATCTTTGCAATGATATATAATGGACCATCAGGTGCAACAACAGTCTCACTAGGATAAATAATAATGCATGTCTCTTTGAGGTGTATATTTTGTCAACAAGATTCACAATATTATTAGATTCCATACCAAGGTCATCAAGAGAAAAATCAAGAGACTCAAACTCAACAAAATTGGTAGAATGAGAAGGCAACCGATTGGTAAAACTTTGGAGGTTTTGATTAGGAGAAGCTATGGATTTATTCCCTTTGTTATTGAGACCAGCTACATATATAGTATTGTAATCAATGAATTCTTGGATCTTATTTCTCAAATTGTAACACTTCTTTTTATCATGGCCAAGTTGAAGGTGATATTGAAAAAAATCTTTAGGATCATGGTTGGAAGCATCAATTGTCTTAATAGGGTGAACTTGCAACACATTATAATTCATTAATTTCAACATATACTATGCAAACACTTAGAAAGAGGAATTAATTATTCTATAAAGTATTTGGATAAAGGGGCCACACACGATGTCATGACTACCACTTGAGTGTTGATGTTTTCATTGATCTTGATGAAACCTTAGTTAGGTTTGAACTTCACAAATGATTGTTGAACACTCTCATTGTTATCAATCAGAGCCATTAAGGAGGATGATTCAAATTGACTCACTTGAAGCTGATAATTATGAAGCATTGAACACAATTTCATAAAGGAAGTAAACTCAGAAAATAGAAGCTTATCCCTAATGTATTTTTGTAAATTAGCAATAAAAATTCTTTGAACATCATGATCAAACACTTGATAAGCAATATGATAATGCAAATGTTTATATCTACCAATAAAATTAGTCACTTTTTCTTTAACTCCTTGCTTACAATGAATCAAATCAGTCAAAGTAATCTTAAGACCAATGCTATTTTGAAATTGTTGAATGAAAGCATTATATAGTTGTTGAAAAGAAGTAATAGAATAAGGAGACATAGAACAATACCATTGAAAATCTTTATCCCTAAAGGTTCTAGTGAACACTTTAGCCGCAAGTCTTTAGTCACAACACAATGTTTGACATATCTTCACATTAATTAAGGGGTTACATTTTCCATTGTACAACTCTAATTGAGGGATATCTGTATGTTTAGGATGAATCACACATACAATGTCATCAGATAGTGAGCTCACTACATCAAATGTGGGAACATTGAACTTGGATTGAGTAATGGAATCTAATTGATGTTGTAAAGATGTAACAGTTTGGTCTAGGTTATTGATGGTTGCTTTGGTGGATGGATTGAAATGGGACATGTTGGATTGTGATGGAGGAGTAACATTGTTGTATGTAGGTAGAGGTTGAGAATGTGGAGGTGGAACATTGTTATATGTCGGTTTGGGAGATGGCTATGAAAAAAATGGAAGACTTATGTAAGGAAGTATGTAGGAATATTAATTAACTAGATTTCCCCCATGAATAATATGTGTAGGATTAACATTTTATGTGGAAGTAGTCATGATAGAAGATGTAAATGTAGGCATACTAGACAAGGATGTAGGCATAGCAATGAAATGGTTAACTTGGCTAGTGGGTTGAGAATAACCAAGGAAATCAACACAACTTTTGATTGGCATGATATTAGTGTCAACAATATGAGAAATGACACACAACAAATCCACACCTATCTTGTCACTTTGCACCATTCTTTTTAATCCTCCAAGAAAGAGGATTGCCTCACTTTCTAGGTATTGTTGACTCATCCATTGTTGAATATTTCAAATTTATTGTCAATCTTCTCCAATTGGCCAATGGAAACCCTAGTTAGTGATTCATCCAAATTATGAGGATTATGAGGAGTATGGGGATAAGTGATTTCATTTGTTGGATTAGAAGAAACACCAACATTCTCATCGAACAAGTTATTGGACACCCAACAAGACTGAGAGGGGGTGTGTGAATCAGTCTGGAACTTCAAAATCAAATATTAATAAACAACATTAATTAATTAATCATCAACACCTAAACATTAACCATCAACATATGAACACCAAATTTATGTGGAAAACCTAAACAGGGAAAAACCATGGTGAGAATCTAACTCACAATATGGATAAAAATGTTTACAACATTTTAGGATTACTGCCAAGGAGCACCAAGACTTGAATGACTTGCAAAACTAAGGAACACAACCTCAGGAAAGATACACAGAGTACTTGATCAATTGAAGAATACTTCTTTAGGACAAGATACAAACTGCTATTGATAGACTCACTATGAATCAATAATGAATGAAATAGCTAAATTGAAATTGAGAATGATTCTCCTGAACATGAAATTGTCCTTGAACAACTGGATCAAGCTACCAACATCATAGAAAACATATTTGATAATCTTCACTATCACAACACACTATCTTATAGAATATATCACCTTCAAAGCTCTTCTCAAACTAACTTTTGCATCACCACAAACTCAAATCTACTTGCAAATCATTCACATACACTTCTCACCCACACACAATTCATCCATCCGTACATCTTAAATATGAGATACAACATTGAAATGCTAATTAAGGGTCAACCAAAACAAAATAAGCAATATTACACAAAATAAGCCACCTGGACCTAAAATACTTGAACTGATCCACTCTAGGAGAAAGAGGGAACCAAAACATATCACAAATACATCCTTCCATGATTGATCAAACAATTCATACATGCTAATACATACCCCAAAGACGTTACATATTGTAACATGTAGAAATAATAACCTGTCAGCCACATAACCTCTTCTGATGCAAAATACTCCATGTGATCTCCACATGCCATGGTGAGAACAAAATTAACATATCAACACATCTTCGAATACATATTTGGACCAAAATAATATGATCCACTAAACCACAATACAATTAGCAACATATCTGTAGGGCACCAAAATCTTTCTGGACTACCCTGAATATAAGATGCCATAACCAACACCAAAAACATTAATTGCAACATAAAACATAATTCCTCAATAACCAAAAGCATATCTAGACCAACATCCATCTAGATAGCCATGTCTGACATTAATTTGACAACCATACAAGCTCATTCTATCAAAAAACTCTAACAATCTCCAATACAAGTTATCCAACTAAGGCTCCATATCCTTAGTGTTTAAACCTTGGGAAACCTGCAATTTATGATTAAAATTTGATGCAATATTTTTGAAATCTATGATTAAGCAATGCAATTTGTTATAAAAATGATTGATTAACCAATTAATTTAAGCAAATTGAATTATGATTTTAAATATTAGATACTTCCAAATCTAAAAATAACATGTAATAATAATCATATCTAAAAATACATTTAAAAAATTATTCAACCCACAGGTCAACTTTAGGAATTAAAAATTAGGGCTTTTGTGAAATTAACCACTGAATTTATGTAATTTAATTGCAAAGAAGATCTTTGAGTGCAAAAATTAATGTTAAAATGCATACAAATTAGATCTAAGACAATAAACCAAAAATTAACATGAAAGAAGCTAGGTTCACCAAAACGTAATGTGGTGGAAAATTAAGAATTAGGGTTTAAGATAATGAAACTACTAATAAGCCAAATTTACCCATTAAATTGAAATTGGCATGAACCTAATAGATCTAGCCACAATCCAAATAGGGAAAGGGATAAAATTGTGATTGGATTAACTGGTTGGGGGTGGTAATCCTCTTTCTTAGTTGAAAATTGGATGATAGTTATGAAATTAGGTTAACAGTATGAATAATTGAAGTCAACTATAAAAAATAGACTGCTACAGATATCCCACAGAGCCAAAAACTAAGATCTAGGAAAAATAATATGTTTGGAACCTACTTCCAAAAGTTTGGCTTGATTTTTCCAGACCAGGTAGCACATATTTGCTTTGGTGCTCTGAATTTTCCTCCATTGAATGCTAAACTTGTTCATTGCTATTGACTCTGCTAGAATTTTTGAGTAACTCCTGCACCTATTTCCTGCACACACAAAAGAGAGGGAAAATGTTGGGATAGGGTTTTTCCTTAGCTCAAACCACGGTTTTGGAATTTACCTTGAAATTGAAATATGAATGGAAATGGAAATTGCTGCAAAATGCTTTCCTTTTGAGGGAAAGGTTGGATTTGAAAGAAAAGTATTGATAATTAAAATATACCTGGATGAAGTTGTGTTTGATCCTCATGTAAGGTAATTAGGATGTCTTATAAAATGTATTCAAATAAAATTGATCATGGATGCCATCTTGAATGCTCAAACTTGACTTTACTTCTACTCCAATGCTTAATGAATGACTGATTGCTTGCTCACTTGAATTTGATAAATTGTAATCGAGATCTTGATTTTGGTTTGTTAGAGAATTCATTAGGTTTCAAATGAGAGGGATATAACTTCTTTTATACTTGACTGACTGAAAATTGGTTGAATTTTTAGAGTAGGCCGACACAGGTTCAAATTTCCTATTCACTTGAAGTGAACATTATGGGGAACCAGAATGGGTCCTGATTAGGACCAGGGCACTAGGCACCTTGGTATTGAGCTAGGACCAATGTTCCTAAAACCCCAATTGTGATAATCAAGACTCCAACATGAGGGGGAGGTAGTGAGGGTGATGAAAATGTGAGGTTGATAGGCAAAGCGAGCAAAATCAAGACTTACATCAAGCATAAGACGCTGAAGCACCAAAGTGAGGTCTAGGTGAGGATGAAATTGTATGCAGATACAATTTACAACTCCACACTTCCATCACAAGATAAGGAACTAGGGATTACCTCCTCTACATCATCATCTAATTTTTTTATTCATTTCTATGAGATAATTGAGATAGATATTTATGTTTGACATAGTCTACTCACTAATCAAGTCACTGAATGTATCCACAAAACTTTCCCCTACAAGTTACTAAGTGTAATTATATATAAATACATCTAAATGACCATATTCTCTAAATTTTTTGGGTCATTTGAATCTAATTTATGGATAGGTGTAGGTATCTCTTAGCTATATATATGTTAATTTCAATAAGATTTGGTATATATTTATCTCTATTATGTAAGATATTTCAATGGAGATCTAGCCACTCAAGATCTTGGAGCTCTAATGAATTCACAAAATAGACCCAACATGAGAGAATAATTACATTCTGTCAATGAATAAAATTATTCAATATGTGTACACAAATTCTGATTCATTTAGATTAAAATGTGAAAACCTTGGTTGGACAAAGCGATACATATTAAAATATAACAATGCAGTTTTTTTTTAATCTCTATGACTTGAGATATGACATGAAAATTCCCTAAGCATTCCCCTAGTAAACTTAAGAAAACTAGTGTGAATAAAACTTAAGATGGAAATAAATTAGGTACTATACCCTATTCAAATAATTATGCATTGGTGTTTTTTTTTATTCTCATTATATACTATAAGTATACTTTTAACACTATATTAAATTTCAAACTTTGCAAAATTTCATTGAACACACTATCAATTTTCTAAACAAATTAAAATGAAGTTTGATATTTATTTTATTTTTCTTTTACACAACACTATTTTTCTTATCAAGTACTTACAATAATTAATAAATTTTCATGGGGGTTGTGTTTATTATCATGATATATCTTGCACCTTCATGAATGTGTGCCTTGATTTCATGCACCCTTTTCTTAGTTGTAGGTACTGCACTGGGAAATCTCATAGAATATTTTGATTTTCTTTTTCATCACCTTGTTTTATTTTGTATTGTGACACATTTTTTACCTTTCTATTGTAACACTCCTTAAGCATTATGAGAGTCTTTTATTAAAATTATTTGTGTTAATGCTTCCTTGGTTTTATACATCTAATGTTTTCCCTATGTACTAGGTAGATGTAGTAGGTGGTACATAGATAATGGTCAGATGGAACATTTACCATATATAATCTCTTGGATTCCTATTAAAATGGAGGATATCTTATTTAGTTAATAAGTGTTTGTTTGCACCTTGTTGACACCTTTTAGAGTTGATATGAATAGTTTCTATATTTTATTGTGTAAGTTTTTAAATGACATTTTAGATCAAACACCATGATCCATCATGAGGAAGAAGAGAGCAAGACAAGAGAAGATAAATGGATGATATTCATTTATTATTGATTCCTTTTGAAGTTTTATTTGTGTCTTCACATTTAATCAATATATTAGCATGCATTCACAATCTATGTGTTATTTGAATCGTATTCACTCATATAGATTCATATATTGTTGATCTTGAGGTTAGCTTTTTTAAAGTTATATTTGTACATGTTTAATCTTTATTTCACTGGAGGTATCTTTAGCATATTAGTTATTTTTATATCTTTGACGTATGTTTCTACAACTTCTTGTGTTATTTCTTCTTGGATAAATTCATGTTCATGTTCCTAGTATTTTATGGATAGCTATTCCTTCTTTGAAGAGGTTTCCTAGTCCTTATTTTTCTTCCTTTGAGGGGAGTTTTTATTTTTGTATGAGGAGGTTCCTACTCTTTTCTTTCTTATAAGGGGAAACATTATACATGATTACCAAACATAACCTCTTTTCTTGAATCCATAATAATCATCATCTCTATCTACCTAAGATTTATTTATGATATGTTTCTAGAGTGCATTACCCTATTATCCTATATTTATCATGCACATGAGATAACTTTTCTTAGATAGTTATCTACTTGGCTAGAATTTTATTCTCTTTGAGATGTACCATAAATTATTAGAGGAATCTTGCTATGTTAAGAAAGTTATTTATTTATTTATACATTATCTTATTGTCATATATTTATCATGCGCGTTGAATAAACTTGCTTAGGTAGGTATCTACTTATGTGACATCTCTTTGAGATGTTGCATTTTATTAGATGCATATTACTATATTTAGCGATTTACTTGTTTGTTGGGATTCCTTATTTGGTGATTAAGTAATAGGTGTTAGTTTATGACTCCTACTTTAGAATATCTTGCCTATGATCATTTCATTATTTATGTACTCTTCCTCTCCCATTCACTTGATAATGTGTTTTTTATGCTTGTATTATCTTAAATTTTACATCATCTTTATTTTGGAATGTGTCTATAATATTTTATGTAATATTATGGTTGTAGTTTGCTCCTTGGTATTTTGTGGCTTGTTTCTCTCACCTAGCTCCTAAGTCCACTCATATACTCCTTAATTTGTATTATTTCAAGAAATATTACAGGGGGAGTGCTAGAAGTATGTTTCTATAAGGAAGGATATTCGTATAAAATACACTCGCATTTACCTGCACTATCACAAGATTTTTAAAGTGAATGATAAAACTTGCAAAACATTTGTCCTTTGAAGAGTAGAAATAAACTATCAATATATACATCTTGATGCTCATCATCCCATAGTATAAAATTTAAATTAGTAATCAAAAGATATATATAATCCTTAATTAGCTCATGTTCTTCTTGGTTGCACTTTAATACTTGAGAAAATATGTATTATGCTCAAAATTATAATAAAATATTTCATAAAATCTTTAGGAATATCTTTAAATAAAGTGATAAAAGCATTTAAGAATGAAATCCATATTTAAATGCATGACCATCTAATCTTGTGGGAAAAAAAATAGTAAACAACTTATCATCATAAAAATAAGTAAATCATGTAGTTTGAAATGTCCTTAGAGAAAGTAAGGAACCACCTTTATTGTCATACTTTAGAAAATATGGTGAGAATAATTCACTTGATAAAGGATTAGTCAAAATTTCATATTCCAAAGGATTGTGTCATATCTCACTAATATCATCCTTTTTATTGGATATTTAGTCATAAACATCAACATAACTTTCGAGATAATCAATTCTACTATTGAGGGAGAAGTATAATTGTTAACATGTCCTATATCTATGTATGTATACATGTCACATGTAATAGTGAGAAAGGATGTGAAAGATGCACCATGAACTAGTGGCATATATTCTTATAGGATCCTCATGTTGTTCAGTATCAGGTCATCTATGCCTAAGTAATGTTTTTTTTCAATAGAAGAATGTACACCACTATCAATAAAATCTGCATTAAGATAAATCACAAAATGATCCAAAGGAGAATCCCCATTAACATCAAAAAGTAAAAATATAATTATGATGCATAAAAAGATTCATGTAATTTGCTAATTGCGAAATAAGAGGAGCGAAAAAAAGTTATAGAGACAATAGTAAAGTAATCTATGCAATCACATGATGAAATATAATAATCATGAATGAATCAAACCATTGCTTATATCTATCAACAAAAATATCACTAAATTCATCTAACAAAGCATCATCATTATTTATATAAGTAGAATATGTTAGGCCCAATATGGAAAGCTAATGTACTGAGAGGAGAGGGGTGAATCAGTACTTCAAATCCTTTCTTCAACAATAACTTTACTGTTATGCATAAACCAAAAATTGTTGTAACATAACATAAAGATAAAACAAATAAATAACAATCATACATGATTCACTCCATAACACATATATTTTGGTTACGCAGAAACTCTTGGTTAGAGAGAAAAACTGCGGTGGGGATGGCACCCAAAACTTCACTACTGCAATAATAAAGAGTGCTCGGTTAGAGCTACATGTTTAGCTATTTCTGATAGCTTACCTTGTTAGGAGTATCAAGATCATTAGATCTACCTTGCTAAAGGATTTTACAACACTTAAACTAAATGCTACACCTGGTTAAAGGCTTTACAATTTATAGACTTTGTTAGAGTCTTTTACCCTGTTAAAGGTTTCTCTTGCAACTCAAAATATTACAATAAAATCTTTACAAATATCTGCAACTTTACATCTGGAATGTTATAATAGATTCTATGTGCTCAAAATGAGATTACCTTGCTTATAGCATACCTCAGTAACCCATAAAATGACTCAGTAAACCCTTCTGTTTACTCTGTTCCTTGAATGTTCTCTGAAATCCTTCTTGGTGACCTTTGTGTCTCTGTAATAGTCATAACACTCAGTGCTTTCCGATGATTTTGCTTTTCACATATGTCTGTCTTCACACTCATACACACATACCTCGATGTCTCTATCTGATCCCAATCCATGTTGTATAAATAGATCTCTTATGTTGGTGATCTAGTTCATTGCTTCAATCTTACAAACATGATTTATCGAATGAATAACTATACAAAATATTTCATTCGATAGATGACCTCAAAATCATACAAAATCTTTAAGTGCAATTTCCAATGTGATAACGGTTCTTTGTTCCTTGATCTTGTAACATGTTTCCACACATGTGTCTAGGCTCAATGAATCTGGTAACACGTTTCACTTGGTGTATATCAACTCGGTGTAACATTATTGTTGCTCGGTAGACAGCTCATTGTATACTAGGCTCTGTGACTACTTCCTTCTATAACTAACTGCTCTGTGCTTACCGACTAAATATTTCGGTAGTAGTAACCGACTAGAGTATATAGAACGAATTTGGACATAAAACTAATGGCAACTTAATAAGTAGTAGCAATCTCCCCTTTTGACATTAGTTGAGATGTTTGACAAAACTTCTTTCAAAGTCATAACTCAGAAATCTATATACTTACAAAATTTGACTAAACTAATAGTGTATACATTTTTCAATAAAATAGTATATTCAGATATACTCCCCTTATCAATATACTATACAAAACTCTGATTTTGCATGCTCGGTGATCAATGTTCTGTATTAATTGCTTGGTTCACTGCTCAGTGATCACTAGTCAGTGTTGTGCATCTGGATACTCTGTTTTGCTTGGTATACTCCCCCTGTATACTACACTCCCCCTTTGATACTTTGAAACTATACTCACTCCCCCTTTTTGACAAACATCAAAACTTAGATACCATTCGGTGGAGGCAACTCATCAAAAATGGATTTGTACATTGTCCTTGCATTGGTAAGAGCGGCAGAGAGGGCATCCTTGACACTGTCCATGGGTGAATTCTAAGCTGTAATGTCAGCTAACTGTGAAATTAGTCCATCTAAGGTGCTTCCCTATTGTTGAGTGGATAGGGAGGTAGCCTTGTGGATCTGATCTTGGACGGATGAAAGATGAGGAATAAATAATGTCTGAAGAGTCATTATGTCCATCCTTATCTTGTGCTCTTCATTCCCGAGTTCCAATTGTTGAGCCATGAGCTTCTGTAATTTTGTATAAAAATGCTGAATAGAATTTGGCTCAGTGGTCAACTTATTTGAGAGATCGGTGATCTCTTTCTCAACCACTTCTGTTTTATTTTTGATATCCTTAATGAATAAAGAAAATGTATAGAGTTTCTAAAATAAATAAAGAATGTGCTTGAGTTGAGGGGACAACTCCGCAATAAATTTGACAAGTTTTACTTTGCCAATAGCAATAGCTTTCTATACCTCTTCAATCATTTTAGCAGTGAGCTCTTTGTCCTTTAACTTGCTCAAGTATTCAGATGCGTCTACTCTAGATGTCTTAATTTTAGTTAGGAGTTCATCCAGTTGAACATGGATGGCTGCATTTGTTGTCACTATAGCTTCAGGTAGCATATCTGTTAATAGTGCTTTCACCTTCTGAAGTACTTTGTTTTTCTTTTGAATAGCCATTTGCTTCTCCTGTTCTGCTTTGGCTTTGCATAGTTCACCGAATTGAATCAGTGCTTTCCCTTTTAATTTGTATATGTCTACATTCGGCAACACTATAGGTTTTGACAAATCTAATTTGAAACTATGCTTTTTCATTTTATTTTCTTTACCTTTCACTGGTTGAACTAATACAATGGCTTGTGAGGCTTGTTGACCCTTGGTAGGTTGCTCGGTAGAGGCAACACTTTTATCAATTTCTTGAACGTCTATGTAGCCTTTGTTGTGTCCTTCGGTGCTTCTATGCTTGGGGTCTCAGATGTAACATTATAGTGCTAGAAGGGGCTTGAGAAGTCTGTTCTCTAGTGGTCTGAGAAGTAGCTTCTCTTTCTATAGACTTGTGACCTCCTGTTCCTTGTTCAGTATCTTGAGGGGCCTTGATTGAAACTGGCTGAGTGATCGGAGGATAGAGCTGAACTTGCTCCAAAACTGACTCATTGGATACCAGTTTGGCATATGCATTCCCTTCTATCATTTCCTATTCAGGTGCCTCGGTGTCTATGATATCCTCATCAACTTGTATAGTGTCAGCAGGGTCTTGCTCGGTGATATCAGGATCTTGCGTGGTGACATCAACTATTTCAACTTTAGCTTGTTCACCAGAATTCTTGATTCGAAAGATTTCCTGCTATTTTTCTTTGGTCTCATTCTCGACATCCAAGTAAAGGCCATTCATCAATTTCAAGGCTCTTTGCTTGACTAGGAAGTTTGTGTGGCAGTTTTTCAGATGTTCAGTGATCTCATCTACCGACATGTCTGGAAAGAGATGTACCAGACTTCTTTCTCTCATCTATTTCTCTAAGTCCATGGCATACTTCCACCTATTATCAATATGCAAATATAATTCATTTGGAAGAGATTTAGATACTTCCAATGGGACTAATCGGAATTTCAGAAGTGTGCAGATGACAACTTCTTCTATTTGTCTCTTTTCATCAACAAATCTAGATTCATACTTAACATATCTGAATGCTCCAAATGCACCATATTGCTTCAGATTAGTACAAAAATTATCAACACTATGTACATCTACCTTTTTACTCTTGACAATGTGAAATTTGCTTGCATCTTCAAATTCGGTGTCACTAGACTCTTTCGTCAAAATGAGTCTCCGAGTAGATTTCTTGTAATTTTTTGTTACCTTTGGTGTGGCAACATTCTTTGGTTTCTTACTCGGTGACACTGCAGATGATCTTGTGTTTGGGCGCTTGATTGTAGGAGTCGGTGATACCTTTGATGTATCATGTTTCTTTCTTTTCAAAACTTTTCCTTTAGGCAATTCGGTGCTCAATGTAATAGCTGCCTCTTGGGCTTCAGATTCCTCCTCGGTGATTACTGGATTGCCTTTGATAGGTGTGGAGGAAGAACCTTCTCCAAATTTCTTCATTAATGCCTTGATCATTTTTGTTGCTTTCCTTGTAGCCTTGGGTACTACAATACTCATCTTTACTTTCTCTTTAACTTCTTCATAGGTTTCATACCTCAGCTCGGTAGCATGCCTTGGTAATGTAAGAAAAGCATCTATCTACTATTGTGTGATGTCAAAATCAATCTCATAACCCATAGGTGGCAAAGATTGGGTTCTCGGTTCCACAACATTAACATAGCAGTAGTCGGTGTCCACTTCAAAACATATGACATCCTTGAATTTCTCTACTAACTGGGGTGGAATTCTATACCTATTATGCATCTTTTCCTTAAACTTGCTAAAATAATCATCCATAATATCATTAAAATTATCACCTAGCCGTTTGATGAAGTCATTGATTTGATGGGTGATTGGTCAGTGTAGCTCCCAAACTACATTACCGACTGATGGAAAGAATTTCTCAAAATAGAAAAACATGCATACCAAAAGTGATCCAAACATTAGTGTGTTAGCCGAGTTGTTCTTCTTCAGCTTCCTTATGGTGTTTAGATTCTCAAACAGGTTTTTCAACAATACTTCACAAAGATCAATTTTCATTCCTTTCTTCACAATTTTATATGCTAAATCGACTGCTGCACAGGGTACACGGTTTTCCCTTGCTGATTGAAAGAAACAATAACCTATTACTCTAATGGCAAACTTCAGCTCTGCATCTGTCACATTGTTCAGTTTCAATCCTCTACAATCAGATTCAACTCCGGTTAGAGTGATCAATTCCTTCTGTGATATCATTTTCTGGGCTTGGGCATGATCAAAAATAGGGTAACCGGTGATCAAATGAATGATTTCCTTGGTGATTTTGAATGGTTGCTCTGCTAAAAACATGAAATCATCATGAACTCTGCTCAGAACAAACTTGACCCACTGGGGTTTGAAGACACGGGGATAGGTTAGGGCTTCAGTCAATCCCTTGATTTTAATGTGTTCATACTTGCTATCCAATTTCCCATCGGTACACAGTTCATCATATGTGTCCTTGATTTCAACATGACCTAGTTCCTTAACATGACACTTAGTGAAGAATCTGACATCCTTAACTAGTTAAACCTTATCCAGAATGAGTGAAAATGCAGTTTTATCATCCAGTTCAGATGCTACTTTGGGAGTTAGAGAGTATTTCAGTGAGGGCTTTTCTATGTTCTCAACAATGGGCTTCTGGATCTTAGGTGCCATAGCAGATTTCAGATAATCACTAACAAAAGATCCTTAGGGTTTGAAAACTTTAAAACGGCAGACGTTTTCTACTTAGCAAATATAAAACAGATTATCACAATGATATTTCCCAGTAGCTAGCTCTTAGAAATGCTTGAGATCGATGTGTAAATACCTTGAATTTCACTTCGAAGGAGGTTTGATCACCTTTGAATCGCTTTGCTCTGCTCTCTAAAAACTTGGTAAGTGTAAAATGATCACGCAAAATCTTTAAGTACACAATATATCATATCGGGCTTCATGTAGTTAGGTCAAAAGACATTAAATGCACTCGGTACCACTTTCTTTTTATGCTTTAACCGAGTAGCCAGACTTCCTGTATTTACCGACTAGATAGGCTTCCCGTATTTACCAACTAGACTAGTGCTTACAAAGACTTGATAAAATTTCAAACTCGCTAATGCATCTTTAGCTATGCATATTTTGAATTAAATGCATGATAAAATAGGAACTGTTAAGATTTAACCTTTGAGAGAATGCAGTCCCTTCATACCTTTACTGATTAATTTGGAATAGGTGCACCTAACTCGGTAGGTAGGGTGCTTTCATCATTTGAAATAATTTCCTTCTTCTTCCAAATCATCTGTAATTTGCCTTTTATTTCTTCAGTGTCTCCTCTAGGTTGATCTCTGTAATCTCTAGCCAAGTGTCCAACTTTGTGACAATGAAAACATGCCATACCAGGATTTCTCCATGATCTTCTGTTGTTCATTCCAAACCTTATAAAGCAGTTGACACTTATATGTCCATATCTTCCACAACATTCACACCATATCCTTGTATTGTAATCCCATGGTACTGTAGAATACTATCAGTTAGGACTTGTGTGAGTTCCGTAACCTCTAGCATTTGCTCGGTGTGCAGACCACATATAGTTCTTTTTCTTTAACCAACACTTCTTGGTACTATGTCCATATCTATTGCAGTTTTTACAAAACCCTTTGAATTTTTCCTTCTGATAATTGCTAATAGACTTTGTCCTACAATGGCTAGATGTGTGACCATACTTATTGCAATTGTGACAATAACCATTAGACCTAGTGACATTCGGTTGCTTACCTTTTCTGATTTGGCACATATTAGCAGTATGTCCTTGTTTTCCACAGTAGTTGCAAATAGGCTTCTTTCCTTTGATGTTCTTCTTGTTTCCAGCTTGATTTGATGATTCTCCTTTCTCGATAGTGTGGATTCCCTTCTCGGTAGAGTCTTTTCCTTTGTAACCAAGTCCTGCATCTTTGTTGGGTCTTCTTGTATTCAGTTTCTCATCCAACATCTTTGATGCTTCATAACTCTTCTTCAGTGTTTCTTTGGATTTTTTCTCTGTTTCAAGTTCATCGGTCAACCTTGATACTTCAAGTTTCAATGCTTGATTCTCATCATCTTTCAGATTTGCTTCATGATGTGCATAACCCAATTGATCTGACAGATTACTTTGGATTCCAGTCAACCTTGTGATTTCATCATTCTTTTCAGATACTAATGCTTCAAGCTGTTGTTTTCCTCTTTCTAGATCTCTTACTTTATCCTCAGCTATCCTTAATGCATCAAGATTCTTAGTCATCTATGTGCTAAAATGTTCATGTCCTCTTTTCATTGCTTTTAGTTGATCAGTCAGTGCTTTGTTCTTTTCTTTCAGTTAGATATACTGTTCTCAGATGATGTCTCAATTTGTTCCACCAGCTCTTGAGAGTCCTACAAATCATCAGACAATCTTCTTCTAACTTTCAATGATTTTTGCATTTGTCTTTGCATGTCTGCAATCACTTGATTAGCATAATCCAACTCTTCTTGCAAATACACAATTCTCCGAGATTGTTTATAACCTTCCATTGATAAGATCTTTTTCTTTAGGTTGTTAAACCCTTTTTCAAGATTCAAGCTCTGATACCAATTGTTAGGCCCAATATGGAAAGCTAATGTACTGAGAGGGGAGGGGTGAATCAGTACTTCAAATCCTTTCTTCAACAATAACTTTACTATTATGCATAAACCAAAAATTGTTGTAACATAACATAAAGATAAAACAAATAAATAACATTCATACATGATTCACTCCATAACACATATATTTTGGTTATGCAGAAACTCTTGGTTAGAGAGAAAAACTGCGGTGGGGATGGCACCCACAACTTCACTACTGCAATAATAAAGAGTGCTCGGTTAGAGCTACATGTTTCACTATTTCTGATAGCTTACCCTGTTAGGAGTATCAAGATCATTAGATCTACCTTGCTAAAGGATTTTGCAACACTTAAACTAAATGGTGCACCTGGTTAAAGGCTTTACAATTTATAGACTTTGTTAGAGTCTTTAACCCTATTAAAGGTTTCTCTTACAACTCAAAATATTACAATAAAATCTTTACAAATATCTGTAACTTTACATCTGGAATGTTATAACAGATTCTATGTGCTCAAAATGAGATTACCTTGCTTATAGCATACCTCGATAACCCATAAAATAACTCGGTAAACCCTTTTGTTTACTCTGTTCCTTGACTGTTCTCTGAAATCCTTCTCGGTGACCTCTGTGTCTCTATAACAGTCATAACACTCAGTGCTTTCCCATGATTTTTATTTTCACATATGTTTGTCTTCACACTCATACACACATACCTTGATATCTCTATCTGATCCCAATCCATGTTGTAAAAATAGATCTCTTATGTCAGTGATCTGGTTCATTGCTTCGATCTTACAAACATGATTTATTGAATGAATAACTATACAAAATATTTCATTGGATAGATGACCTCAAAATCATACAAAATCTTTAAGTGCAATTTCCAATGTGATAACGGTTCTTTGTTCCTCAATCTTGTAACACGTTTCCACACATGTGTCTAGGTTCAATGAATTTGGTAACACGTTTCACTCAGTGTATATCTACTTGGTGAAACATTATTGTTGCTCAGTAGTCATAGAATATTACTCGGTAGACATCTCGGTGTATACTAGGCTCTGTGACTACTTCCTTCTATAACCAACTGCTTTGTACTTACTGACTGAATATTTCGGTAGTAGTAACCGACTAGAGTATATAGAATGACTTTGGACATAGAACTAATGACAACTTAATAAGTAGTAACAGAATATGATGATATGAAGGAATTATTAACATGTGAATGCTTGTAATCATTATCACTAAATGGATATCATAAGTGCATTAAAATTGATCAAAAAGATATATTATTATGAAAAATAGTCAACAACCTCATCATGAGAAGATAAATATCTTCATTTTGATCATACTAAAAATATCATCAATAAGACAAGAGCCACAATAAATAAAATGAAGTAGTCACCAGTTAGGAGAGACCTCAGAGAGATCAATCCAGACTGGTCAGCAAGACTAAACACAATGGAAACACAAAGATACGATGGAGGCAATGCAAAGCAGATTGTATTATAACATGAAAACTAATTACAACCAATCGGTAACAATCTAGGTTACAGAAAACCAACTCACAGGCCTGCTAGAACATACTCAAAATACGGAATAAGTCACAACCGGGACCTCAAATCCTTAGATCTATCTTCTATGTTCTATCTTCCACCTTAGATACATTTTAATGCTTAATTACAATTATGTATGATCCAAGGGGATCCAGTCAGCCCAAAAAGGGATCAAAACTCAAAGAACAAGACCTAACGTGTAAAACCAACAAGGACGGCCTCCGCCAAGAGATTCCTCTGGAAAATCCAAAGGATGAAGTGTAGATCATGGGAAAAGGTTGGCCACACACCAAGGATCATCGGAATCAATTCCCAAGGCTCTGCAAGATTTAGAAGGGGTTCCGGTAGATCACCAAAATAGGTCCAGGAAACTAGTAACAAAGAACTGTCAACCGATAACGACAAATTGCCAAGGAAACGGGTAGTGATAACTTGTCGATGAATGATCCAAATGTGATGTGGTCTGAAAATAAGAAAGATGATCAAGTCTACAAGTAGACTCCAACTACATAGGATCCGATGAGCCAAAACAGGTACACATAGAAAGAAAAGTTGAAAGTGCAAACAAAAAGTAAAACAAAAAATATTTTTGGTTAATGCAAGATTGCCATGGACCGGGGATGCTCCTATATCAAACATCCAGGGTTGTTGAAAAAGTGAGTCTCTCACTTTGCTGGGGTCAGAGGAAAACCAAGGTCGTCTACCTCTACCTGAGAAATCCAAGATGAATCTTCAACTAATCTTCCTTTCCACTTCACAATATATTCCTTGTACTGGCTGCTCCGAGTACTACGCCCAATCGTACTATCCAAAATGTCTTCAATTTGATTCAGGTCCATCTGAGGCAACTGCTTCTCCAAGTTTTCAATACTATCTTCATTGAGTTCTAGTTCATGATACTCATGAAGGTATGCAATATTGAATATAAGTGATATGTTCAAGTCATCCGGTAGCTCCACTTCATATGCATTTCCAAAACTGAATTTCCTCAAGATCTTACAGGGTCCAAAATTCTTCATCTACAACTTGTTATAGGTTCCAACCGGGAATCTCTCTTTTCTCAAATACACCATCACTTCATCACTAACTTCAAATTCCTTATGTCTCCTCTTCTCATCTGCCTCTTCTTTATACTTGTTGTTCATGTCTTCCAAATGCTGCTTAACCTGAATATGCAAGGATGGCATGTGGTCTGCAAAGTCTTCTACTTCTGAACTTCTCTGGTCTTCACTGCCAATATCTCTTAATTTTGCTATACCTCTAGGATGCACTCTGGTAACTATCTCAAAAGGTGTTCTTCTGGTACTCCTATTTACTGAATTATTGTAGGCAAAATTTGCTTGTGCTAAAATTAAATCCCAACTTTCGGTTTTATCTCCAACTAAGCATCTCAACAAATTTCCCAAGCTCTGGTTAACTACTTCTGTCTGTCTATCAGTCTGTGGGTGAAAAGTAGAACCGAACTTAAAATCTATCTTCATCTTCTTCCAAAGTGTTCTCCAAAAATACCCAATAAACTTAGGATCTCTGTCTGAAACTATGCTCTTAGGTAATCCATGCAATCTCACTATTTCTTTGAAAAAATAGGTCTGATACATGTAATGTATCCGATGTCTTCTTGCAAGGTATGAAATGAGCCATCTTCGAGACTCTATCCACTATCACAAATGTAGAATCATTCCCTCTCTGTGTTTTAGGCAATCTAGGTATGAAATCCATGCTTATATCCTCCCAAGGTCTTACCGGTACTGTCAAAGGTTTATACAATCCCACATTCCGACTACTCCCTTTTGCAACTTGGAAAAATCTACAACTTTGTACATATTTCTTAACATCCTTATGAATTTGGGGCCAAAAGTACTGCTCACTCACCAATGCTACTATTTTGTCAATACCAAAATGTCCTGCTAATCCTCCACAATGTTTCTGCTTTATTAGATTCTCCCTCATAGAACTCTTAGGTATGCATAATTGAACTCCTCTAAATAAAATCCCATCCTGGATTAAATAATCCAACCACTTACTCCTATCTACCGTAACCGGTTCTTTACATGCTTTTCAAGGTTCTGCAAAATCTGGGTCATCATCATACAAGGTCTTCAATTCCTCAAATCCTAATACTGTCACTCTCATATTTGTCAGCAGATTCCTTCTCCTACTCAATGCATCAACAACTTTGTTATATTTCCCACTTCTATGCTTCAACACAAAGGTATAACTCTGCAAAAATTCTACCCATCTCGTATGTCTCTGATTCAACTTACTCTGGCTATTCAAATACTGCAAAGCTTGATGATCTGTATACAACATAAACTCCTTAAGCAACAAGTAATGTCTCCACTTCTTCAAGGCTTAAAATATGGCATATAATTCTTGATCATATACTGAATATCTTCTCCTAGCATCATTCAACTTCTCATTGAAATAAGCTACTGCTCTTCCTTCCTGACTCAAGACTGCTCCTATTGTTGTTCCACTTGCATCACAATCCACTTGAAATACTTTACTGAAATCCGGTAAAGCCAACACAGGCTGATCGGTCACTTTCTGCTTCAATAGTTCAAAACTTTTATTTTCTCTGATGATCCACTTGAATTCTTTTTTATCTCCTCTCATGGTCTCAGTCATAGGGTTACAAACTGAACTGAAATTTCTAATGAACTTTCGGTAGAAACCTGCCAATCCATGAAATGATCTTACCTCTCCAATGCTTTCCAATTTAGGCCACGCAACAATTGCTTTCACTTTCTTAGGGTCCATCTTCAACCCATAAATAGATATCACAAATCCCAAATAGACTAGCTCGTCCTTCATGAAAGTATACTTCTTAAGGTTTATCAGCAACTTCTCTTCCCTCAACCTCTGCAAAACTTGTCTCAAATGCAACAAATGTTCCTCTTTTGTCTTACTGAAAATCAGAATGTCATCCAAGTACACAATAATAAACTCACCCAATAATTTCTTCAATACCTCATTCATCAACCTCATGAAAGTACTCAGTGCATTAGTTAATCCAAAAGGCATCACCAACCATTCATATAGTCCTTCATTTATCTTAAATGTCATCTTCCACTCATCTCCTTCTATGATCTTGATTTGATGATATCTAATCTTCAAATATATATTTATAAAGTATTTGGCTCCACTCAAACATTCCATTATGTCATCCATCCTAGGCAAAGGAAACTACTATTTTATTGTGATCTTGTTTATTGCTCTTGAATCGGTACACATTCTCCACTCTCCATTCTTCTTAGGTGCTAATACTGCTAACACTGCACAAGGGATCAAACTTTCTCTGATCAAACCTTTCTTCAACAACTCCTGCATTTGTCTATTCAGTTCCTCATTCTCTGTCGGTGTCATCCAGTGTACAGCTTTGTTAGGCAAACTAGATTTGTGAACCAGGTCCATGCAATGACTAATACTTCTCATAAGTGGAAATCCATCAGGCACATTATCTAAAATCATGTCTTCATATTCTGTTAGCAAATCTTTTATCTCTTTCGGTTGCTCCTCTTCTAGTTCTGGTTTCTCAGTCTTCTTAGGAATTAAGGAAAAAAACACATTTTCATGTCTCAATCCATCCAAGAATTTCCTTCCATCCACCAAACAGATTCTAGCATTCATGCAGACTTCATTCTTCAAAGGTTCCTCCAAGGGCAACAAGGTTTGACTCATCCCATTGGCCACAATAGTGTATGTATTCTTCCTCCCATCATGTATAGCCTGTCTATCAAACTTCCAAGGTCTACCCAACAAAAGATGACAAATATCCATAGGCATAATATCACACAAAACTTCATTATGATAATTCCCAATTTTCAATTTCACCAAACATTGCTCACTTACCAACAACTTATGTTCATCCTAAATCCATGCTATCTGATAAGGCTTAGGGTGTCTCAACCTTTCCAAATTCAACTTATTCACCATCTCCTTTGAAACAAGATTATCTGAACTACCACTATCAATAACAACTTTACAACACTTACTAGATACCTTACATCTAGTCTTGAACAAATTCTTTCTCTGCAAAGGCTCATCATCTATCCCGGTATGACACAAAGTTCTCCTCACCATCTTCCAGTTCTCCATCTTCTAGTTTATTATCTGATCCTGTGGGGTTTTCTTCCACCACTACTGCTCTTCCAGTATTCTCCGTCTTCTTACATTTGAAAGCATGATGTCCTTCTCCTCCACACTTATGGAAAGTTCCTTTAAATGTCCTCTTGTCCTATCTGCCAAAATTCTTATTCCAGTTGTCATCTGGTTCTCTCCTCCGATAGAAATTTCTATCATTTTTCTGGTATGAATTACCTTCTTTGCTTACTTCTTTGTCATTATTTTGATCTGTACAAGTTCCTCTACCTCCGGTATATCCTCTTCCTCCTTGAAATCTACCTTTGGTAAACCTTCCACCTCTACCTCTCTGCCTCTATTCATGTCTTTTGTTTAACTTCTCTTCTAATTTTAGGGCATATTGGTAAGCCTCCTCGACACTCTCTAATTTGATCAAACTGAGTTGATCTTGTATAAACATCCACAATCCATTCAAATATCTTGCAAATTTTTAAACTTCATCATCAACATGTCTGGATATGATATTCAACTTGTAAAATGCTTCAGTGTAGTCCTTCACACTAGATTCCTCATGTCTCAAATTTTGCAACTTCCAGAACAGATCCACTTGATAATTCGCCGATATAAACTTTGATTTCAACTTAGCAACAATCCGATCCCATGTCTTAATCTTCTCTTTACCTCTCCTCTTTCTATCAACTTGCAAATTCTCCCACCAAAGCGATGCAAGACCTTTCAACCAGGTACAGGCATATTTCACCTTTCTTTCTACTGCAATGTTTTCAAAATCAAAATATTTCTGCATCTCTGAGATCCAATCCATCATTTCATTTGAATCTAACTTTCCATCATATTCTGGTGGGGTAAAATATGGTTTAGTACTTGCCCTACTTAAAACCCTAAAAGAACTTTCCTCATCCGGATCAACCGCCGGTGGGTTTGCTTGTTCTACCGAGGCTTCTTCTCCTTTATCTTCACTTACATCTTCAATATATCGGCCTCTTCTCTAGGTTGTCTCTACGGCTTCTAACTGAGCTGCTATACCTCACAACATTTCCATCAGAACAGGGTCTGCATTCCCACGTGCTCCACCATTCCTAGTTCTTCTACGCGCCATCTTTTGTGTCGGTCCTCTATAGCTACAGGTCAAATCCTCAGTCTACCACCCTACAACAAAATTCCTAGGACACACAATCTCAGGAAGGAAGCTTGCTCTGATACCACTTGAAGCAGTCACTGGTTAGGAGGGACCTCAAAGAGATCAATCCAGACCGGTCAACAAGAGTAAACACAATAGAAACACAAAGATATGATGAAGGTAGTGCATAACAAATTGTATTATAACATGAAAACTAATTACAACAAACCGGTAACAATCTGGGTTATAGAAAACCGACTCACAGGCCTGCTAGAACATACTCAAAATACAGAATAGGTCACAATCGGGACCTCAAATCCTTAGATCTATCTTCTATGTTCTATCTTCCACCTTAGATACATTCTAATGATTATTTACAATTATATATATGATCCAAGGGGATCTGGTTGGCCCAAAAAGGGATCAAAACCCGAAGAACAAAACCTAACACACATAAAACCAACAAGGTCGGCTTCTGCCAAGAGATTCCTCCAGAAAATCCAAAGGATGAAGTGTAGACCACGGTAAAAGGTCGGCCACACACCAAGGAACATTGGAATCAATGCCCAAGGATCCACAAGCTTCGAAAGGGGTTCTGGTAGATCGCCAAAATAGGTCTAGACAACTGGTAACAAAGAACTGTCAACCAGTAACAAGAAACTGCCAAGGAAACTGGTAGTGATAACTTGCCAGTGAATGATCCAAATGTGATGTGGTCTGGAAATAAGAAAGATGATCAAGTCTTCAAGTAGAGTCCAACTCCACAAGATTCGGTGAGCCAAAACCGATACACACAGAAAGAAAAGTTGAAACTGCAAACAAAAAGCAAAACAAAAGAAAATATTTTTGGTTGATGCAAGATTGCCATGAACCGGGGATGCTCCTACATCATAAAAGGACTAATACGTGTCTATTACAATGAAACTTATATACATATATCACAAGGATTCTTTCCCAAGAAAACATAAGAGAGGCATGCGCGGAAAAACCCTTAAGTGATTAAAGAAAGCTAGCATGAGAGGTATACAAAATCTACTCATAACTTATAATATTATTATAGTAAGTCACACAAGGCACTATCCAAACTCTTCATAAGATTAAGTAACAAATGAATATGAATATAAGGGCATCAAAATAGGGTTGTCATGATATGTACAAAAAGTGCTCAAAGGTAAAATATCATAGATTGAGTGTAGAGCATCAAAATAATATCATATAATGGTATGGGTGACTCTCTAAGGCACTCAAAGGTATAACCGCTACAACAATAAAACAATGGTGCACTCAATGCACATCACCCTGATCAAGAGTATATGACTTGTATTTCTCTCAATCACTCTTGACTATTCATTAAATTCTTTAGCTAGCTTCTGGTACCTTCACTATTGTAATTACCCTAGACCATATATAGTGATACAAATAAGAACAAACAAATAATAATATGACAAAGCATAACATCTCACACAAATAATTAGTGATGTTATTGAAATTATAGAATACTTCAATTGATTGCAACAAAATAATTCAAGATTGATTGTTACATTACAATATATATATATATATATATATATATCCATTTTTTCCTCATACAATCAATTCACCTACCAAATAACTAACATCCTTGACAAACACTCATAAATTACGTCAGTTTGAACAAAAGTTTCAAACTAAGACAAACAACCCAAATATCATATACCATCAAAGAAATACCTAATCAAATATATCGAATTAAATTTAATTCAAAAGACAATTACATACTATAATCCATAAATTATGAAAAACTCTTGCCATCTATGACATCATAATCCATTGATATTCATAAAACAAAACACATCCACTGCCCACAAATACAACACTCCTCTTATATATCAGAACACACTCACTATCTCAATGTCAAAACACACCCACTATCTCAATATCAAATCACACTATCTCAGTATCACTCCACACTTCAATTGAGACATACTTTATATCAACAATACAGAAGAACAAAGTAAATCACACTGTCAAGCTCCAACTGGGTGGCTGGCCTCATGAGAAATGAAGAGCATGAGATCTAACTGACACAAAAATATGTAAAGAAATTTATTCTAGTTTTCTAGGTTGATTTCATGAGATCTAACTGACACAAAAATATCTAAAGAAATTGTCTAATTTTCTTGGTTGATGTCGGATAAGGCCAATGCTACTGCTGCCCATCTGAATCTCTCGTCTTTTGATGACTTCCTATTTGTGCTTATCCCTGACGTCATCACTGGATAAATTAACTAGCATGAGCAAATATTTTACAGAAGCATTGAATCTGGAAGCGAGTAGTGGCAGTGGAGGTCAGTGAGAACAAAGTGTAGGACCCAATATGATAGTGGAAGAAGAATACTCATATTTTTCTTCAATAAGTCTTGTGGGCCTTTATCACTCACCTAATAATGTATTCTTTATTTACTTAGCAAATCTGTCATGTACCATTATTTGATAGTAATGGCCATCTCTAAAGTAAAACTGGAAATTTCAGCTTTCTCCTCCTTTAATGAAGTAACTCAGAGGCAGCTTTTGTAAGATGGGACATAAAAATAACAGACAAGACCTTACAATTTTAATGTCATCAACAAAGCTGCAAAGTCCAACAAAAAAAACTTTGTACTACGTCTCTCTAAGGTCAGTCTACTATACATGTTTTACAGTCATAAGTTTGGCTTTGTGGTGTGCAATGTGTTAGTACCTGATTTATGTTTTGAGTTGTTTTTTATTGGATCGAGAGTGACATGCATGAACGCATTTGAATGACGAATTGAAATGTGTAATTTTAGAAGTACGATTGTGTAGCAAAAAAAATTAGGTGGTTTTGATGGATCTGTTTAGAAAGATTCTGCAACCTTTTTTGTAATTTATGTGGTGTGCAATGTATTAGTACCCGATTTATGTTTTGATTTGCTTTATATTGTACTAAGAGTGACATACATGAATGCATTTGAATGGGGCACTGCAATGTGTAATTATAGAAGTACAATTGTGTACCAAAAAAAAAAAGTGGTTTTGATAGATTGTAGAACCTTTTTTGAAATCACAAACTATTATCAACTATATTTACATATAGTGAACATTAAAATGTTTTATTTATATTTTGTATAGAATAGAGTTGGGTCAATTTTCATACCTAGCATATTGTTATAATTACAATGCAAAACAAAATGTTTTATGTATATAGTAATGCAATATAGGATTGTGCTTAGAATTGATAAAGTTGTGAATGGGTAAAATAGATGACAGTCAAAATTTGTACAATGGAGATGACCATGTTTTTGAATTGACCCTTTCATTAAAAATATATTTTAAATGTTTCAGCAATGAGCATCTATTAGTATACTATGTAACGATTTCCAAAGAAAATGAGGTTGTATCTAATGAAATGGATTCTTATGCTTTTGCCATCTGAAGTGTAGAATTTAATGATGTATTTCATTTGTTATATGTTTTTTAATGATAATAAAAGTATTTATCCTTATTATATACAACATTTGTTGCTTAGGAGAAGAGAAGGTGTAGAGAGAGAGAATTGATAATGAATTGAAACATTTACAAATACAATGACCTCATTATAGTCAAAGGAGATAGGGAGCAGTAAGAATGGTAATGTAAGTTTGAGGTTTGGTCTTGTTAATTATAATTTGCAAACACAAAACATTAGTTTGCATTAAATCAACTATACAATGTGTCTTTTGGGTGAGTGCAAGAAGTTGAGTACACTTTTAATGAGTTTTAATTTAGTCAATTTTTTTAACTCAATATATGTCATTTTTTACTATTGAAAATTTTAAAAGTGTACTCAACTTTATTTTTGATTAAAAAGCCAAATTATGTGTAACCAACCAAGACATCATTCTTTGCATGATGAAGACAAAACATCTTACAATTGGTTTAGCTCAAATTATGTTGGTCATGCATGAGTGGTTTCAAAAGCATAAATTAGAAGCTTGATATTACAGAAGGTTTATGGTGGCTAGGTTTGCTTGAAGCTCATACTTGAACTGGGGTGGATTTGGGATCTGTATTAGGGAGAAGTCTTTGATTAACATGGGCCACATTGTAGACTTTGGGTTCTTGGACCAATTACACAACCTAGTTGATTTGAGTGCCCTATGTAGCATCATTTCTTGGAAAGATGGTGGGTGCTTGGTGTTGCAAAAATGCTAACAATGGTTGGTGTTGAGGATAGGATTTTCTTGGGCCACCTTAGATATTGGTAGTACCTAGATGACTTGGGTGAATCAATTGACTTGTCCGCCTTAGGATAATCCATCGATTGCCAAAATGGATGGGCCCCAATACCACAACAAGCATAGAGACCAATTTGGGGCCAACTTGTAGACACACAAAATTGACCACCTTTGGTCAATTTACCCTCATTTCATCTAATTTTCTATCATTATTAATAAAATAATATCCTATTGTTTAACTAATTTATCCATTGTGTTCTCTCTTTTTTTAAAGTCCTATCCCAAGGTAAATAATTACCTTTAATCATTCAGCTCTATCCTAAGTCTCTTTACTCCAAATAAATAAATAAATAAATTTTTATTTAATTTATCATCTCACATGTCACATTCTCCATCTTTTTTCATTATCTTCCAATCTTCACCTAATCATCCCCTAATCATTTGCACATTCTCTTATCCTAATTAAATTAAGTTGACACACTTCAAATCCCCACACAATATCCTTTCATCACATCAAGTGCATGGGCCCCTTACACAAGCACATCAGCTTGTCCCCTCAAGTACCCTCTCTATCTTGTCATTCTGCTATCTTATTTTCAAATCACCTTATGGTGTCACTTGGCACCATCCCATGAGGTGAAAGGAACAATTCATTCTCCACCCTTGATCTTATCATGCAATCTTGACAATTCATCCATTTCATCCCAAATCATGTATATCCAACCCTTAGCCATTTTTATCAATATCTAACTCATTTTCCAATTGAGCATCATATGCTACTAAAATTTTGAGTGAGCACACATCAAATTGAGTATCATGGGAAAAATATTGCAAAGGGAGGTTTGATATGCTTTTTTTTGTGATATTTCATGTCGATTTGACCTCTTTTGCCTAATCTTGAATATTGTTTTGATTTGCATTTTTTAGTTATTTTTAATGTTACATAAATTCCTTTGAAAAAACATTTCATTGCCCACATTCTTTCACGCATGGTGCGGCCCACATCATGGGTTTGATATAACAAATTTTCTTGTGTTTACTTCTTTTACATTTTGAGGTTGTGATCAGACAAATTTGTTTACATAGAGGTGAATTTGCATGCATAGTAGAAGATTTGTTGGTAATATTGTCAACTCAACACTTTTACGACTAAGTGGATTTTCTCTATGTAGGGACAAAATTGTAGGTATTTGTATAGATTTACACTAAAATTAGCTTCTTCTAGACAAGCAGATTCACTCTTTCTTGAAAATATTTGATATCATTCTAGTGGATAATTTGCAACTGAAGTTCACTAGTTTTGAGGCAAATTAGCTATTTTTGAGGTAGATTTGCTAGTCTTCCCATAGGGGGGTATATGCACCAAGTTGTGGTACCAAAAGGGGGTCTTAAGATACCACTTTTTTTTTTTTTCCTGAAATCAGCAAAGTTTGAACTTCAATGACAAATCGAACCTAATTATACTCCAAATTTGAAGATACAACAAGAACAAGAGTTGGAGTGCTTCGAGTCTACTTTCTAAACTACTAATTTTTTTTGAAAATGGTGGAGATTAAGGGCTTCAAAAAGGGGGGCCACAAAAAGTGGTCCTATTTTTATGCAAAAAATAAAACATAGCGTCTGTTGTGGCCTCCCTAAAATGTTAACTTTTTTTTTTTAATTTTTAAAATCGTTTCGGTGAGAAATTAGCTAACACCTTGTAGTTTATGCTAGATTTTTCAGCTAAATTTTTAATGAGTATATGAATTTTTACTAATTTTCGAAGTGCACACATCTTGAAAAACAAAAACTTGAGCGTGCTCCCCCCTAAAATCATTGAAAACTAATCAAAAATCAATTTTTTTTTGTAAATTATGTAGAATGGAGTCTAGTTTCTAAAAATGTAAGTTTTTTAATCTGATGAAAATGTAAAAATCTATACCCAAAATAGTGTATGTTGGTTTTTGACAAAAAACGAACATACTGACACAAGAAATTATAGATGAAAGACTTAACGAAATCAAAATTTGAAATAAATTACATTGTTGGATAGCTAAGAGGGAGCTCAAGTTTATCATGGTAATTTTTTTAACTTCATTGAAACACGTGCAAACCTAATGGAGAGCACGATCAAAAATATGTCAAAATTTTCAATGTTTTGATAAAAACACGTCTCTCGCCTGAAATGGTCGTCCAAACCTTTGGGTTGGATGCCCAAGGCAAATCCAACCCATACGTTTGGTGTTTCCCAAAGCGGGTCATTTGGTGCATGCCAAATATGGCGCTCGTCCTATTTGGCATGCGCCAAATGCGATGAATGGGTTTTCCCATTTGGCGTGCACCAAATAGGGAGAGCACCAAATGTGTACATAGAAACCCCCATCTCACCTCTCCCTTCTTTATCTCCCTTCCCTCATAGTTCCATCTCTCTCTATAAACTAGATCTCATATTCTCTCTTCCCTTACCTCTTCTTGGGCTCTTCATTCTTATAGATACATACTCTTCTTTGTCCCTCCCCTCTCTAGCTCTCACAATTCCCTTATTCCCCTATCCCTCAAGCTATCTCCCTCTCCATCCTTACACCCATCTAATTCCCTCTCTCACCTCTTTCCCTCAATTTATTCCTCACTCCCTCCTCTCTCTAGGTCCTAAGGGGTCATAAGACACCATATGACCCCTTAGGACACAATATGACCCCTAACGACACCTAAGGGGTCATATGGTGTCCTAAGGGGTCATAGGACACCATATGACCTCTTAGGTTACCATAGGACCCATAACGACACCATATGTTGTCCTAAGTGGTCATAGGACACCATATGACCCAGGGTGTTTTTAAGTGGTGAATCTTCACTAATTGGCGAATTTTGCACGAAGTCTTGGGCACCATCGTGGTCAAATCTCCTAGAATTTTGGGGTTAACGACACACTGTAGAAACTGGCTTCGCCATTGACCACACACCATCGACATGCATTCCTGTAATATTCGCTCGGAATCACCCGGATGTGGTTATTAGATCACGTCCACTATTTGCCAATAATAGTAAAATGACCACGTACCCAAGACCTAATTCGCCAATGGTAAATTAAATGTTCATTGCACGCGTAGGCCAAATTCGCCAATATCAATTAAAACATTATAAGCATTAGAGGACCCATTTCTCCCCACTTAAATTAAATGTTCATTGCACACCCATGCAATTCGCCAAAAATGCAATTAAATTAAATGTTTATTGGCAATTGCGATGCCCAGGCCCTGCGCAATTCACCAAAAAAGCAATCATGGATTGCTATAAATACACTCTTTCTTACAATTTGTTCATGTCTGATTAGTAAATTGGGAGCTCTCGGAGTCTTGAGTCTCGATTTGCATTCCACAAATTGAGTTGGAAAGTCGAAGTTCATTGTAGGGTAGAGGGCCAAAGTTACAATCCTGCAAAACAGGCCAAGACATTCATTCCTGATTCTTGATTTAGAGAATTGAGAAGGCATAAAGGTGAGTAATCATTTCTTCATACTTGATAGTATTAGTTTTAACTTTTAATTCGTAGTAAGAGGTCAAGACTCAAGATGTCATAGTCAGACATGGGTGAGACTCCTCAGGGTGGTGAAGGGATTGGGATGTCAGACAAGGGTAAGACTCCCCACGGCAGTGAAACTGAAGGGATTGGGAGGCCATCAAAACGCCCAAAACTTAAACTTAAAGATAGTACCATAAAGTCTTTTTTTGGAATTGGCAAAGTTTATGGTCCATCAACCTCTACAGTTGCAGAACCCATTCATAGTATCTCACCACCACCACAAGGTGGGATTGTCATTGAGTTAAATGCATCAAATGAGGATGACAATACCGACACAACAAAATATGTTCTAAGGGATACACACAATGAGATACCATTGGTGAATGCAAATGCTAGTACTGAAGATGATGTTGGTAGGAAGAAAAGAATAAGGAAAGTAAAACTGGGGCGAGAGTGGGAGATGACAAGGAGAATTAAGATTGATTGGGTAGCAAAGTACCCATTCATTGAACCGGTCCCAAACAATGATGAACAACCAACAGAATGCAGGTGTAAGATTTGTAGCTAGAAAACTAAAAGAGAGAAGAAGATGCAGCTAAAGCTTGACACCCTAGAAAAGCATATTGGTAAGGTTTATGAAAAACAGATCATAGACGGAAAGGAAACATGAGTAGTAAGATGGAAATCAAAGGAAGAAAGTGTTGTCTTCAAAATCTGATTCACTTCAACATCCTTGTAGTAAAATGATTAAACTCTGTGCAGAAGAGATATTAAAGGGAAGGAAACTCTTAGGACAACATATGACAAGGTTTGATTTAACCTTCTACACTTCGGACCTACTCAAAGTCTAGGCAAGTATACCTTTGTGAACTAAATTCACAATTTCAAAAGATAAATCCACAACAAACCAGTCCAAAAAACAAGTGGATCTAATCACCTTGAAACTAACTGAAACAAAGGAATGAAAATTATACTCATATTCAATATTTTGACCTACAAAACATGTAATAGACAACCTCGATCTATACCAGTGCCTTATCCAAGGTTACAGAGTCATCTAAATTCAAACAATACTCCCCAAACAAGATATCTTTACACATCCATTGGCTCAGCTTCTGTTAATCCCTATATATGCCCGACACACATGAGAATTTACGCATACCAATTTAAACTATGCTCATCAAGATTCAAAGTATCCTACAGAGAATGTACTGGTAGAAATAATCCTTGCAAATTTAATTCCTCTCCTGAAGAGAAAAGCCAAGAAGAATATCTATTGAAAATTCCCTTACAACTCTATTCAAACAAAATAACCCTAGATTATTCAGAATGAAACAATAAACAATTGCAAACACATTTGAAGATGACACAAATTTTTCACTCAAAGCCGATGGTCTGTATATTGATATTATCTTCAAGAAAGTATTACAAAAACTTTTGAATATTCTCCATTAAAATTAGAAAAGCTCAGATAAATTTCTGCAGCGTTTTCTTACAATTCTTTGCGATCATTTTTCTATTAGTCCTGGTATCCATTTATAACAATATGGATACACATAGCTTCGAACTTTCCTAGGAGAATTTGTTACAATCATTTCTTTTCTAGAAGAAGTTACAAAGCCTTTTACAAAAAATAGCTACAAGTCCTTTTCGACTTCTGCAGCTTCTTCTACTTGTTGTTCAGTTGCAACCTCTTCTAACTGTTCAGGGGTGCCTTCTAACTGCTCTACATCCTGGATGGCATATTTTCTTGTCCATTCATTGTACACATCATCAGTTGGCCACACAAAATTAATCACTTTTGTCTTTGCCTTGGTTAACCTCTTCCAGGAATTTCTCATCTTGTTGACTTTTGAATTGAGAAAACCATAATGAGATTTTATTTTCTCTATCTCCTAAACTGTTACAACAAAAAAGGAAGCATCATCTAAATCAACAATTCCTTTTATTCTGGCTGACAATTTGGCCTCTAATTCCTTAAGCCATACTTGTTTGTCCTTTAGTTGATCTGAGCCGACAAAAACTCCTGGAAGCAATTCAAAAACCTGCTCAGCATACTCCTTTTTGTACAAACTGATTTTCCGGTCAGCATTATCCACCCCTTTTGATAATTTTATCAAGTCCTTGGTGGTGTCACAAGTGGATTTGATGATAGGATCAGCCCCTACTTCATCATAAGATACACAAATAAGCTCCAAGTCCTACTCTTTAGGCTTCCACTTGTCAAAAATAGGTGTCAAAATGGCCTTATCTCCATTAAGCTCATTCCACATATCCAAAATCTTGCTTATGTTGTTATGTAACAATGAGGTACTCATGGTATCTGCAAAATTTAACATGGTAGCCCTTACTCTTTCCTCATACTTCTTTGCATACAAGGCCTGAGCCTGTTTTAAATTCTCTAACTCTTGAGGAGTAATCTCAACCATTTGAGGGCTAGAAGGTGCTAGAGATGGTGGGAACTCAATGATGGGGCTGGTAGGTGGAGGTCTTGCAGGAGAAGAGGAGATCATCAATGTTGAAGACTCACCTTGATGGTACTGTCCTGTCAACTGGCTCTGCAACTTAGCAATGATGTTATCTTTACCTCTTACCTCTTCCTTAGCACTGTTATAAGCCTTCAAAATTGTCTCCAATTTGACTTGAAGGTCTACTTTTTCTTTAGCCTCCCTTTCTACTACTGCAACACTAAATTTTGCAGTCTCTAGCATAGTGCTAGCAGCTTCCACTACCCCTATGTTCTGCACTCTCTTCACTATCATTCCACCAAGGTAGCTTGACCTTGGGGTGTCCTTACTTCTCTTATTCTCATCTCTCTTGAGAGACCACATGACAAGTGCAACATTATCTTTGTTGAAAGTGATTCCCTCCATGGGCTTGGTTTCTTTTCTCATTGCCTCCAGTACCAAGGCATCTACTATGTCCCACTCAGGGAGAATGAGCACTCCAGCTTGTGCCACCATATCTCTTCCTTGCTCAGGAGTGATGGTCTTAAACTCATCCATCATTTCTTGCTTTATTTCCTCCTCCACCAGAGCTGGATCTTTATGAGGTTGCTCACCTTTTTTCTTCTCACATCTTGCATTGTATTTGTCTATATTCTGCTTCCATGCAAACTGCATAAATGCTCCTAATGTAACAAAATTGTTGTCAGCCAAGAAGTCATCACTGGCTTTTTTGATCTCAGGATCCCACTCCTAGCCCTTAAACTCATTTGTAGTGATTTTCATTTCAACATCAAGGGGCTCTTTTGGCATTCCCTCTTCTACTTCATCATATGTGTAGGCTATTTCTCCTAGACTACCTAACTGTATCAGTTGTTCAGCTACTGCCTGTTCATCTCCTATGTGAATAGGGGATTGGGATGGAGAGTACAAGGGTGTATCAAATTGTACTTCATTTCCTACTCTCTGCTTCTTTGGGCTCTCTTGGATTTCAATGGCATCTTGTATCTTCCTCTTTCCTTTGGAGGTAGAGGGCTCCCCTATTATAGGCATCAACACACTATAATTAGATTTCTTGTGCAATGTATAGTCATGAGGAGGGATTGCTCTGGTGGAGACAGACCTACTTAGAACCATTCTTGCCTTTTCAGGGTTTCTTTTAATCATAGCTTCCCTCTTTTCTTTTAGAGTCTGCATTACATCCTCAAAGCAAACAATTAAGAACTTTATTTTCTCCTCAAAAGGGAAAAAGCTAGACAATGGGTCATAGCTGGCATCAAAGTAATGTACAAAATCTAAGGCTTTCTTATAAGCCACACATTTTTCCTTCCTTAGCTCCTGCTCATCTAGATCAAACTCATTTCTAATGAGGTCTTCAAGAAACTGAAATTGATGGGGTCTACCTCTGCACACTGCTCTCTTTCTAAACATGCCATTAAAGAAGTCTTCTAGATCGACACACCTGGATATTTTAGTTGACAAATGATAAGGTTTGAGAAAGTCTTCAAAATAATTCCAACCTCCCTTGGTTATTATAAATTGATGGGCTATGGTAATCGTAGGGAAAATAGTCCCTTTACCCTTGCCTGTCAGCTCTGCCTCTTGTACACTACCAATTTGTCTGAGAACTTCTGCAATTCCCACTTTGAGAGGGACCTGATAGGGCAACAAGAATGGAGTGCCTCTGAAACCAAAAACTCTGAAAACTATGGAGATAGGGTATAAGTAAATATCACCCCAATTATGAACAATCTTTATACCTTCTGCAAATTCTTTTGGTCTGACAAATTCCAAAAGAACCTTGGGGATTCTTGGGTTTTCTGAGCAGAGGAGAGTTCTAATCTTTGATGCAAAATATTTATCAAATTTTAAGTAATTGGCATCATCTCTATCCCATGACAGCATATTACTCCATAGTTGCACTAGCATCTTTTCTCCCTCTTCCTCTTTTATGAGGTCCAGTCCACTTGCAAAGTAATCACCACCTTTGAACAAAAATAGATGCATGAGGAGTGAATACCATCCGAAAGGCCTATCTACCTTCCCATTTTTTATTCCTACCAACCCTCCATGGATAGCATCAGTAATAAAAGAAGCATAATCAAATGTTACTGCAAGAGAAGGATTCAAAATCTGAGCAATCATTAGCAAGTAGTGATTGGGCATATTTACCTCAGCATCTTCTCCCAAAATCTGGCAAAGTGACCAATACATTCCCTTATCCCTAAGGGTGAACAAATTCAATGAGAAGAGATCTTCAATGTTGGGTCCTACAACTGTCAACCCACCTATCTTCACAAAAAAATCCTTAAGAGGCCCATTTCTAAGGTGGTTCTTCTGTGCACTGTATATTTGAGCTAATGATTTGAAATTAATGGGTTCCAGAAAATTGGTAAACTCATTGAGCCCGAAAGAACTTATGAATTCTTCATTATTGATTTCAATAAGGGCTTTCCCATTTATGTCCCTAATGCTCCTTGTGACTGGATCATAGTTATGTGCAATTTAAGTTAATAGATCCGTATCCATGAATACTCCTAGAACTACTAGCTTCCCTACATCTAAATCCCAGATGCTATTCTATGGGGCTAGAGAATTTCTCATTCCGAATCCAACTTTGAATAACCCCAACCCAGACAACCCAACCTATGGATCTCTCAACCAATTACCCTTATCATACAACCCTTCTCCTATCTTCAAGCGAGGAGCTCTGGGCACTAATTCTTTTACTTTTGATGCTTGATTAGTTGACAACGTCAATTGCTTAAGAAAATCATCAGAAATGGCCCTCTCCTGATAATTAACTTTCCTATAAAATTCTCTCTTAGGTGCCATTTTAAAATATGCAAGCAATTAAAATACTACCCCCAATTGGTTTTGTGACAAATCAAGACCTTAATTAAAACACCACAAAGAAATCGCCATAGAAAAGTACAAGAAAACCTGCTTTTAGCTCGAAGGAATCCACTCTACAACTGAATTGACTTGCTCTGTATTTGAAGAAAATAGCTCTGTATCTGCTCCTCTACAACAATTCTTTTGAATGATACCTTTACTCAATCGACAGGAGATCATATATGGTACCCAGGCTCTTAACTGCGACATTGATACCGCATGCTTCGGTCATCCCTTCAGAATTGAATTCCTGAGAGAATTCAAATTTTTCGCTCCAACGAGTCACAACATTCCTGCACATTCTTTCCTTTTGCTCTTTCTCTGTTTCGTGAAGCATAACCTTTGGGCAATTTCGTTAAACGAATCACGCCAACCGTCTGATCAAAAGAAACTTGATCGTCCTTTACACTGACTTAACAGTCTCACCTTCGCGCTGGGCCCCACCTCCTTTTCGCCATTTCACGGGCTTTATCCTTCGAGCACTTCTCCTTCGCGAAGCCATGCCAGATGTTAGATGGAACTCTAACTGCTTGGCGTTTAACTCTTACCGAAACCATCAACATCTTCATTAACCGCACCTTTACCTTGACTGCTAGCAGTCTTTCTCTATTTCGTGAGGCTTAAACAACTTTCAACTTAGGCCATGAAATAATGCGAAGCATTGGATCGGATTGGAGATGACCATCCTTTAAGGGAAACCTTTATGCTTTCTTTACTTATGCCGCCTTTTCATTGGTTACTAATTAGCACATGGCACCCAACCATTAGCTTTAAAAAACCATTCAAGCATAGTTCAATGTCAGCCACGTGTCTCTCCCTTATACCGCCGGTTACACTTTAGTGGGCCCTCAACTTCTTCTGAAACCACGTGCCCATGGACACATCACCATCTAGCATGACACTTGGGTACCCTCTCTTCTTTTCACCATTTCGTGAAGCATATCCTTCGATTGGTTCACAACCGCAAAATAATGCCAGTCATTGGATCAAAATGGAGTTGATCCTCCTTTAACCTCATGCTTTATCTGTCTTTGGGGACGAAAAACCTTTTCGCCATTTCGCAGGGCATAAAACATGAGCATTTTACCTTTGCAAATTCACACGGGCCGTTAGATTATTCTTGACTTGCTCGATGCTTAACAATCTAAACTGAATCCAACAGATGTGGGCCCTCTGACTCAACTTCAAACACCTGGCATCTAGTCACTTTCAAAGATGACATGTCAACTTTTCATTCGCTAAGAGAAAACACTAGATTCCACCTCATCCTTGCCACCTATATCTACCAGGTCACTTCTTATCCCATGGCATGACTCACCTCTGGGACCCACCTTTTAACCCTTAGACCCGCATTGTTGACTATTGTGGCCTCTACCATGTGCCATCATCTTACTCGCCTTCTCAACCAGCTAGACCATCTACTTGGAGTGCCATGTCATTTCGCCACTTTGCGAAAGCTAACTGTCGAGCATCTTCATCCTACAAAACAATGCGAACCGTTGGATCAAATTGGACTTGATCACCTTTTAGTCACTTAGAAAGTTTTCGCATGCAGGGTCCCACCAGACGCTTTCACCATTTCGTGAAAGGTATTTCACTTGCAATTTTAGGCTGCGAAATAATGCCAGCCGTTGGATCTTGGATGAGATGAAGCCTCTTTAAACCGGACCAAAAGCTCCATTTAGAATGCTTCTCCCTTTCGCCATTTCATGAGTCTTAAACCACGCACAACTTCGCCTAACAAAATAGCAAAAACCATAGATCTACCTGAGAACTGCGCACAACTTACTGGGCCCGACAACATTAGGAAGAGAATACATAAGGCGTAAAAATTTACGATTAATTCAAATAACTACCTAGGCAAATGACAAGGGGGGACACTTCCTACGACCTCAAGACCCATTACTTAAGTGGATAAAGTAACGAAGGAATAGAAACTAGAGGGTTTTCTGATAAAACATTGAACGATTTAAAATTAAAACCCTAGACCCCTAGGACCTAACATAGAGCTTAAACCAGTTGATAGTGTGTCTAATTCAAAATTTCAAAAACTTGGCCGATTATGGGAAAGGAAAACCCATTTTTTAATCAATGATAATAGTGGCTCTGATTGGGGATGGTTGATTGCAAGGTCAACACAAGAAAACTCAGAAACTCAGGAGAAACAGACCAAAACACAGACCCAAACAAAACAACATGAAAGAAACAAAATATATACAAACAAAGGACCTACTCTGCATGGACATCAAGAGAAATAATGTTTCAGGAATTGTCCATGCACTGGAAATTCCTGTATTTCATCATTCATATTCTTCACAAAATATGAATCCTTACCATTTAAGTCACAGACCACAAAAGGGCCAATCCATAATTATTCAAATTTTTTATGCTTTCCCTTGTCCTGTCCTTTTGCATTCCATTGAAGAACAATGTCATCAATTTGGAACTTCCTTAATAATGTCCTTTTATCAAAAAGGTATTTGGACTGCAATTGGATCTTCTGATTTCTTTTATGAGCTAAATCTCTGAGCTCTTCCACCTCCACAATTTGGATCATTCTATTTTCCATAGGTTCAGATAGCTCCATATCCTCATCTTGCAAGAATTTGTAAACTGGGAGAAGATTATTTACTGGCAATCTGACTTTAGTACCATAAACTAGTTCAAAAGGTGACATTCCAATGGCCTTCTTGACTGCTATTCTATCTACCCATAGAGCTAGCTTCAATTTTGATCCCAAGATCTCTTATTTTCTTCCAGGATTTTCTTGATGATATTCAAAAGGCTTTTATTGTTGGATTCTGCTTGTCCATTCCCCTGAGGGTGATATGGTGAAGAGTGAGACATGAGTATTCCATTACTGGTACAAAATCCTACAAACTCTTTCGACTTGAAACTCATGGCATTGTCCATTACCAATTTAGCAGGTATTCCAAACCTAGTTATTACATTATCCATCAGGAAATCAATGACAACCTTACTTGTTGCTCTTCTTGTAGGAATAGCTTCTATCCATTTGGTGAAATAGTTAGTGGCTACTATGATCCATCTGTGACCTCTTCCTGACCTCTCAACAATCTCTCCAATAAAATCAATACCCCACTGGACAAAAGGGGCTTCCACTGTGACTGGATTTAGGGGTAAGGCTCCTTCATATTTCAGCTTGGATGAAAACTTCTGACATGGGTCACATTTCCGGACATATGCATGAGCATCTTTGAATAGGGTAGGCCAAAAGTATCCAACTAGGATTATCTTACTAGCAGTTGTCTTAGCAGAATAATGACCCCCACATACTCCATCATGCATTTCAGTCAATACTCATTTAGCTTGGAATTCATCCAAACACATTAGTAATTCTCCATCTCTTTCTCTCCAGAACAAATCACCTTGAATGAGCACATATTTTTGTGACTTGAGCTTCAGATTTCTTTTCTGATTATGTGTCATTCCTTCTGAGAATGCAACATCTCTTAGAAATCGGACTATCTCTGAGTACCAAGGTTGTCTTTCAATGCTAGTGACTGAAGTATCTCTAACTTCAACATTATGTATTTCAACATTCATAAGATTAGACTTAGTCATGAGCTTAGCCAAATCTAAACCTCTTACCAATTTGGTGATCTTTATCTCCAAGTCAAATTCTTGAATTCTATTAATCCATCTGCATCTTTTCCCTATAACCTCAGACTGGGACAAAATATCCTTAACTGTAGCATGTGGGACATAGGCAATGATATTTGCATTTACCAGATATGGCCTAAAAGCTTGACAACTTTAACCAAAGCATAAGCTTGTTTCTCCATGGTCTCATATTTTAATTCTGCTGCTTGCAAAGACTTGCTGTAGAAAGCTATGGCATGTTCATATCCCTCTTTATCCTTTTGTAACAATACTGCAGCTATTGTATGATATGAAGCAAAAGAAAACAGAGAAAAGAACTTACTGTAATCAAGAGATTTTAACACTAGTGCTTCCTGAATGGCCTTCTTAATTTCAGAAAAAGCCTTTGAGGCTTCTTGATCCCAACAAAATTTGGTATCCTTCTTGAGCAACTTGACAATAGGCTTTACTATCTCTGCAAAGTTTGCAATGAATCTCCTAACAAAATTTACTTTGCCCAGAAAGGATTGAATACCTTTTACATTCTTTGGTTCAGACACCTTGTTTATTGCTTCAATTCTTTCAGGGTCTATTCTTACCCCTTCCTTGGAAACAATGTGTCCCAATAGTTTTCCTTCAGTGACTCCAAAATGACATTTCTTGGGATTTAGTGACACACCAAATTCCAAGGCTTTATTGAACACCTTTTCCAAATGTCCTCAATGATCATTAGCCTTCTTATAAAAATAGGTTAGATCATCTTGATAAACCACCATGATGATATTGATGAATTCTATGAAGGCTACATCCATGGCTCTCTGAAATGTAGCTCCAGCATTTTTCAATCCGAATGGCATACTCACATAGACATATGTTCCCCATGGAGTAGTGAAGGCAGTTTTAAACTATTCAGATTCCTTCACTAACACTTGATTGTATCCTGAAAAACCATCCATCATGGATAAAAGGTCACAACCTGTCACTCTCTGCAGCATGGCTTCCATATTTGGGGAAGAGTAGTTATCTTTCAAAGAAGCAACATTTAGATTCGTAAAATCCACACACAATCTAGTATCCCTATTCTTCTTTCTTACTGGGACTAGATTGGAGACCCATGAAGAATGTCTTCTAGGTTTGATAATCCCCCCTTCTCTTAATTTAGTCAACTCTTGCTACATCTTAGTTTCTAACAAGGGATTGATGGGTCTCTGTTTCTGTCTAAAAGGCTTAGCATCTGGAAGTAAAGGAACTTCATGCTGAAAAAGATCTTGTCTATACGCCTTTAGGTCTTCATAAGACCAAGCAAAAACATGTTTATATTTTGTCAATAAATTAATAAGGTTAGTCTTGACATGAGGGGGTAATTTCTTCCCAATGTATACTAACTTAGGGGATGATTCCGTCCCCAGGTTTACCTCCTCTAGTTCTTCCAACTTGGCGGTAGACTGCTGATGTAAGTAACTATCATTGTAACTAAACATGCTTTCCAGCCCTACCAACCCTTTAGGTATTTCGTTAGTTTCCAACTGGACCAAATCATTTCCAAACACTGTTTCCCTATTATCAACCACCTCCACTAGTGCATTGCAATCAATCTTCTGTCCATCATAATCATCAACACATTGGATGAACCTAAGAATGTCTTCATCATCAACAAAAACTTGCCAATTGTACACATTATCAGGAATAGCAGTCCTAGATTTTATTTCCATAGTGGAAATACCGGTTAGTGTGGCATCATCAATTTTCAAGGCAACATTAGCTAGGAAATCTTCCATAATATTCTTTGATCGCTCTATCCAATTAGTAGAAAATGCACTAAAATGCTCAATAACATCCCAAAATGCATGTTTATATCTCTTTAATCTATCATTCCTGGATGCATATTTGGATCTCACCTAAGAAACAACCAATTCTGAATCCCCTAACACTATCAATAGCTAGATTCCATGCTTCTTTGCAACCTCAAGCCCTAACAATAAGGCTTCATACTCTGCAGTATTATTTGTGCACTAGAAGGCCAATAAGAATGAATACCTAAAAGTTATACCTGATGAGGATACAAACAGAACCCCTACTCCAGATCCTTCTTTGGAGCAAGCTCCATCAAAATACATCTACCATAATCCATACTGTTGTGCTTCTAATTCTACCACAATGGGGTCAGTATTCTTCAATAGGGGTAAAACTGGTTGAAGTCTAAAGTTATCGAGATCTACATCAATCATACAATTGAGCATATTAGGGTCTACATTTTCAATTACCCTAGGAGCACATGGCTCTCTGTACAATTTGACTTGATTTCCATTGATTGGAATGGTGGCATAAGACAAGTCCAGTTGAACATTTCCTCCTACTGCTACTGCCCATTGCCTGGACAGTAACATACCCTAATGGGGCTTGGTATTAGTAACAATAACATCCATTTTATAAGTTGCCTTAGGGAATGCTGCTATTTTTACCTCAATATCTTTCATTGTACCTATCATAGGTACTTCCCTGTTATCCATAGCTTAGCATTTTCCATATATAGTGGTTACTGACAGTCCCAATTCTTTCATAACACCATAGGGCATTACATTAGCAGCAACTTCTGAATCTATCATGCAGTTTTTTATCAACCGGTTGTTTACTAACAAAGTGACATAGAAAGGATCTACCTGTGAAGGCTCTTGAGTGATAGTGGTTCCAACATAAACCTCTGGGGTTTGGAACTCTTGATCCTTTCCAATTCTAGTTGAACTAGTGGGTAAGACTGTGTCACTATCAGATATACTAGAAAACAAAGACAAAGTTGCATCCCTATGTTCTTTAATCTTCAGTAATTCTACTAATGGGACAATGACCTTCATCTGAGTAAGAGCTTGAGCCATGTCAAATATAGAACTATTGCTTACTTTATTACTAACTCTAACTCTTTCTGTCTTGAGTTGACTTGCCTTTTTCATTGTGGCAGCTCCTTGTATATCACCAATGTTTTTATCATTTGTGCTCTTGGGTAAATCTTTAACTTGTTCCCCGTTTTCTTGACCAATCTTAGGAACAGTAGTAGCACTACTTGCTGCCCCCTTTTGAGTGACCTCTTTTATGAACATGGAACCAGGTTCACCCTGATCAGTGTCCCTCTTAGTGCTCCTCAAGTTATAGTTGTGTTTTGCTTTGGCAATGGCAGCTTTAGTGAGGTTTTTAACTTCTTCCTCACTAGGCCTTCTAAGATGAACTTCTTCATCCTCAATTGTTACCACATTCAATGTAGGATGCCAATCTAAGGTTAGTTGTCCTTGAACAAACCTTTCATTATCTAGCACATCACTGTATTCACTTTGTATAGACTCCTCATCACTTTCTATGATGGTTTCAAACATATTGATGTCAGGCTCAGCTTCTTGTCTCATAGATTCTTCAAGAGCCTGAGCCACTGCACACTAATGAGGAGAATGTGGTCCATCACAAGCAATACACCAAGGAGAATTTTCTATATTATGGACAGTTTTCCCTTTCAAGGGATCTGGAGTGTCCTGATTTTGGGCAATTTTAGGCTTCTCATTTTGGGGTTTGCCATCTTTCCAATTGGTATTATATGGCATGCCATGCAATCTAGGGGGTCTATCTTGCCAGTTATAATGAGGTTTGTCATTTTTGTTTACCTTGGCAGTTAGATCCTTCATTGCAATAACCAACTTCTCTATCTTATCTTCCTCCTTAGCAACTTTATTAGGTTGTTGTTTTATTTCTTGCCATAATCTACCATATGTTCTTCTTCCTAACTTCCCAGATGCTTTTCTATTACTTTCTACATTTATGGCAATTCTAAAAGCATCTCTCAAGTTATGTGGATTCTTATCTCTCAGGATATAGGCCATCTTAGAATCAAATGCATTGTAGTAAGTATTTAAACACATGTTATCATCTAATCTCATCACCTGATACAATCTATGCATGGCCTTTTGGAATCTGGCATTGAAGTCAGTGACCATTTCATTATCAGACTTTCTGATGTTATTGAATTCATTGAGCATGAAGCTCACATTAGTCTTATCACCATACTGCTCTTGAAAACAATTTTCAAAGTCCTCCCATGACCCTATGCTATTAACTGGAAGACATCTGTACCAATCTCTTGCATCATCAACCAGGGATTGGACAAACAGTTTCATGATAACATCTTCACCCACTATCTCATAATCGTTTATTAGGTTCCCAAAAGATTTTAGATGTTCCTCAGCACTAATTTCATTGTTCCTAGCAAATTTATGGAGTCTGTCTCTTAACTCAGTAGGAACATGATTAGGGTATCCTAGGATCCCATCAAAGAACAATTGTCTATATTGTTCTAAATTTATTTGTCTCCTTTGAAAAGAGATAATAGAATTATTGTTTCCCATGGTCATTTTAACTTTTGGAATTGGAGACTGAGATACTTGGGTGTATTGACTATTCACAGGGATTTGACTCACTGAGGCTATATTAGCAAGCACTCTGGGTTTAATTTTAACCGGGGGAAGGGAAATTTGTTGAGGATCAAGCTTACTAAAGTCTTCTGATGGAAACGTGATAGGGGGAGCCTTTAAGTAACTGATTTTTCTTTTTACTTCCTGATTTGCTGCTTCCAATTCAGCTTTCTCTAGTTCTATTTGGACATCCTCTTTTTCTTTCCTCATTCTTTCCATTTCTCTCTCATGTGCTGACAACCTATGAGAAATCTCCTCTATAGTTTTAGATTCAATTCCATCATCCACCCATTTCTGTTTTCCTTTATCCACATTAGTCCTAGGAAGCTAAGAATCACTATGAACTTCCCTGTCTGGTTGAACTACTGACCTATATGCTTGCTTGGCTTTGGGGATCAGAATTTCTCTGATCACAAGGCCTTCCTCATCACTCTTTTCTTTTCCCTTAACTAGCACTTCAAGATCAGCTATTTGTCTAAGAAGCCTATCTCTCTCCATTAATTTAGCTTTGACTTCCTTCTCCTTATTTGATTCCTTTTGGGTTCTTAGGGCAATTAAATGGTGAACTCTCCTATTCAAATCTTCAATCTCTTGGGACACTTTATCTTCATCAGGGAAAACCTCCTCAGAGTCAGATAAATTGACTTGATCTATGTCAATCAAACTAATGTTTCCATCTATTGTTCTAGGCATAGAGTGTCTAATTGCATTTGAACTGGTCCTATCTTTTGCAGAGACACTAACATGGGATAAATCTTGATTTAAAACATGTGCATTATCAATATTTCCAAACAATCCAGAATGGAAACCTAATATATCTTGTTCAGAATCTCTGGAAGAAGAATTAGACTTTGCATAAACAGGTCAATCAGGCATCTTACCAATATTATTATTCTTTTGTACCCAAGCAACATTTGATGCCTCGTGTAACACTGATCTCTTCTGGCCTCTTCGTGGCTGCTCTGGCAAACCCTCTTGCATAGTTTCACGAGGATGCTTCTTCATGAATGATCTGGTGTTTTTTCCTCCTTGCATTATGCTTGTTTTCCTTTTAGAATGATTTATAATTCACAAGGACTGGTTCCAAAATAACAGAGTCACCACCCACAAGAATATGGGAATTATGAAAACAAACTTTAGAATAATACGCAGGAATTCCACAAACACAATGATTCTCTTTACAACTTAAGCACAAATCTGCGTCTGAATCCTTAATGTGACTCTCCCTAGAAGAATCACCACTTTTGTTGTCTTCAAAATCTTCCTTCCCTTTAATATCTCTTCTGCATAGAGTTTACTACAAGGATATTGAAGTGAATCAGATTTTGAAGACAACAGAATGTCTTCATGTTAAGTATGCCGCGGAATATGAAGAGCATAACCACAAAATGACACTGATTCGTAATAGTGGATTTGGAAATACAATCAAGGTTGGGCTTGAACATGCAATGAAAGATGCAAACCTGGCAAAGACTATTCAGATGAGTGTTGTTTTTCATATTATGTTGAGAGGGCATCCTATGAAAGATTTCCCAAAATTTAGTAATTTATTATCTTTTTTGAATGTTCCTCACTATCCTATGTCACATTGGTCAATAAACGTTGGATGGGAAATGGCAAACTATCTCGCTGAGGTGGAAAAGAAAAATTTACAAGAGAGTGTAAAAGAGTCAAATTTCATTTCATTATCCATAGATGAAGTTACTGCGATAGATAACACTTCTTGGGTTTGTATGCATGTGTATACCATAAAAGAACACGTCTGCCGAGCTCATCTACTCTGTGTTCATAAAATGAGGGGCAATTCAATAGCAGAGAAAGCTTTGAATGAAATTGCTAGTATGGATGACTTGACAATTGCCAAGAAATTGGTGTGTGTTGGAGTTGATGGAGCTGCAGTAATGCAAGGTCAAAAGACCGGTCTTTGCGCAAGATTACAAACTAGTATTGCACCATACATGGTTGGTATTCACTGCATGGCCCATTGAATGAATTTAGCATATAGAATTGTAAGCAATTTCCCTACAATGTCAAAAGTTGAAGATCTGGTCCATGAGCTCCACTCATACTTCTGCCAAAGTCCTAAACATTTTGCAGAATTTTAGATTTTTTCTGAGGGAGTAATAGGAGGAAACAAGCTTCTTAGGGATGTGTAGACCAGATGGATCTCCTTGCATGGACCAGCGGAATGAGTTCTAACAGAATATCAATCCTTGATTGGACTAATGTATGAGGAACGCCTCACAGTAGACAAAGCTCCTAATCTCTTACATAAGTTAAGTGATATAGAGACTCTGTTAACTTTAGCTAGTCTTCTCCCCATGCTGGATTCAGTGAACAAACTTGTTAAGAAAGCCCAAGACAAAAATATGTATATCAATGAGTATATCACTCTATGTAAAATGACATGCTTGAGCCTGGATGGTCTATATTCAGATCTAACAGGGCGAAGCCCAAATTTTTTAGGTGGCAGATAATTATAGATTTGAATCATGCTGAAATTTTTTTACATTTCAATACAAAAAATGAGTTACGTGACTTTGTAAAAGGATTTCAGATACCACCAATCTAATACGGGAAAGCGAGGAAGAGCACTACCAGTTAAAAAGGAAGATTTTGACAGGATTGTTAAATCTGTTAGTGATAATTTGAAGTCTATTGCATATGAACTTTCAACTGAGATTCATGAAAGATTCCCTTGAGAAGAAATACTTGAAGCCATGGGTTGTGTGTATCCTCAATTTTGGCATTCAATTGGAGATAATCCAAATGATGCAAAGATGTTTCATAAAAAGCTAGAGGAATTGATATTGACATTTTCAAAAGAAGCATATTGCAATGGACAACCAATAGAAGGAATTTTCAATTCAGATCATCTTATAAAACAACGTAAACAGTTTGCATTGGTTATGAAACAACAGTTGGTTAACTTGGAGAATCCATTTGAACCTGGATCAATCACAAGGCTTTGGAAAACGATAGATCAAAGTGAAGCATTGCGTATTGCAATACCAAAATATTTGAAACTTGCTGATTTATGTCAAACAATGATATTGGGGTCGATGGAAGATGAGAGAGTTTTCAGTGCATTAGGGCTTTTGAAATCAAAGATCATAAACAAATTAGACAAGAATTTGGAAACTTTCTTGAGGTTGTTTGTAACCCAGTATAATGTTAGAGATTTTCCATATGATAGGGCACTGGCAATCTGGAATTCCATGCGTGAAAGATGAGGGGTGTGCAACACTTTAAAAGTTGGTGGTGCTATTGCTAGTGCTAGTGCTGAGACAAATGAATATGATGGATTGCAGACTCAGAGTCAGCATGAAGACAAAGACATTTTTGAATACCCAACTCAAAATGAAGATGAACCTATTAGTACTAGTCAGTTTCTGGATCTTGAGTCTATTTGCGATATAGAAGCCTCGAACAGTTGGACCGAGTCACTGAAGTGAATTAGCAGTCAGTTTATAGGTATTTATAATTATACTATAGTTCTTGAGTCATATTACAATTACAATTTGCAAAATCGCACTACTATAGTTGTCATTGATGATTTTTGATATTGTATTCCTTGAATTTGTCAATCAGAAGTAGAACAGATACTTATTTCATATTTTTAATTGTGAATTTGAATTATTACTAAACAATTGAATTATTAGTAAATTGGTATTTGGTTCCACATTATGTAACATGTTGAACATGAAATGCAACAATTTGTGTCACAAGATCCATAAAATTATTCATATTGCATAACTATTACTGCTAGAACCTTTCTACTGTTCTACATTAAATGCTTAAAATGATGTTCATGGCGATTAGGGTTTTGTGTTTGTTTTTTTGTCTTAGTTGGCTAGTAAACCAAAGTTGTCATGTGTTGAAAATCTAAGTTGTCCTCTATTTATTTGTCCATGTCAACGTCAAGTGTGGTCAAACGGTTGGTCAGACATGTTTAATGCTTATCGCTAGCTTGTAGGTCCTTTATCATCAAGTTAGTTTAAGTCGTGAGCTTGCGAGTACTGGGAGATTTTAGTTGTTGCTACCTCACAAGATGTTTTGCACTTGACCATTTTATGTTGTCACACGATCGTGAGGTGTTCGTGGTTAAGTCATTTTAATTTGCGATCATGCAATGTAGTTGGTATCGCAACTTAGTTGGTTTTGTCGCTTGCTCGCAGGTTTTGAAGTTGTTTAGCATTTTAAGTTGCAATCTGGCGACAGGTAAGTTTTGGTCTGATTTTGTGGTCATTGCATGCTCACGGGTTTGTAAGTCTTAATTCAAAAAGTGTTGCGAGCATGCAATGGCGGTTAAGTGCCTTGTTGTCACAGGATCACAAGGGTTTAAGTCAAGTTAAGTTTTGAGTTGCGAGCTTGCGATGAAATAAATTATTTTGTTAGATTTGCAATGGATGCCAGCTCGCAGGTAAAGAAAGAATATCACAAATGTTGTTGTGAGGTTGCGACTGAAGGGATTTATGAAGATCAATGGTTGTCGCTCACTCGTGAGATTCTTTGAGGATTCGTAAAAGGGGTTGCGAGCTTGCGATTAAGAGGATTTGGTAGCATTGTCGCTAACTCGCCGGTTCCTTTCCTAATTGTTATAACCTGTTGAGAGTGTGCGATTAAAGATGGGGATTGACATGTGGACTTGTTTGTCAGGTTCTATAAAAGTTTTGACATGATCGAGCCGAGATTTTGACATTTGTACAATTGCATTAATGCATTCTATCAGTTTAAATGAATTAATGCCACACTAGCTAGTTCATGCAAGTGTTGTAGTTAATGAGACTTGAGAGAAGTGATGGCACCCAAATACCATTTTATGTTGCAAGGTTGTGACTGGTGTGATTTTATGTTATCACAAGGTTGCGAGGTGTTCGCAGTTAAGTCATTTTAATTTGCAATCATGCAATGCGATTAAGTCACTTGCTCGCAGGTTTTGAAGTTGTTTAGCATTTTAAGTTGCGATCTGGCGACAAGTAAGATTTGGTGTGATTTTGTGGTCATCGCATGCTCGCGGGTTTGTAAGTCTTAAGTCAAAAAGTGTTGTGAGCATGCAATGACAGTTAAGTGTCTTTTTGTCACGGGATTGCAAGGGTTTAAGTCAAGTTAAGTTTCTAGTTGTGAGCTTGTGATGAAATAAGTTGTTTTGTTAGATCAATGGTTGTCGCTCACTCACGAGATTCTTTGAGGATTCGTAAAAGGGGTTGCGAGTTTGCGATTAAGAGGATTTGGTAGCATTGTCACTAACTCGCTAACACGTGGACTTGTTTGCCGGGTTCTGTAAAAGTTTTGAATGCTAATCGCTAATCAAATAGAAGGGCATGAATTCAAATTTCACTCGAGTACTTCAGTTTGAAGTTTGAATTAATGCCACAGTAGCTAGTTCATGCAAGTGTGGCAATTAATGAGACTTGAGACTTGAGAGAAGTTATGACGCCCAAATAGTAAATACCATAAATTGCATGATCGAGCCGAGGTTTTGTATAATTGCATTAATGCATTCTATCTTCAAGGTAATCCAGTGAATTGAGCTCTGCAACAACGTTGGAGAATTCAGAGTGTTGGGTGTGAGAAAATTTTAGAAAATTGGTTAAGTTTTTCTCCTGTAGCTAAAATGAGCCAGGTGATGAGTGGTACTGGAGGTTCCAAGCCCAAGCCCAAGCCCAAGGCCATGACAAGTGGAGCAGGAGGACCTGGATGTTCCAAGGCTAGTGCCACTGAGGAAACGATGGTTAAGAAATACAAAGATGAATTTGTAGATTTCATGCCAAGGACTTCCATTGCTTTGAATAAAAATCATTTGGCATGGAGAGATTTATGGAGCCAATGCAGAAAACCTACCATGCTTAATATGACTGGTTATGCTCTATTTCATTATTTCTGGAAAAATAGGATTAAGGGTGTCCCGATGTCAAACCCTTGGGATTTAAATATGGCAAAGTTAATTTTGTCAGATGTGTACGTTGATGTGGATTTGATCAAAGTGTTGACCAAATGCTATTGCCCAGTATCTAGGGTAATCAGAAGAAAGAACCAGTCTGCCCTAGTTTCAATTAATAGAGCTAGCTTTGTTGAAGCTTTCCAGATTACTGGTGCTGCATGTACAGATATAGATTTGGAGCGGATTGCAAAGGATTGTGACAAATACAAAGGTGTTATCAAGAAGCATGCAATCCCCAGATACATTCCTAGGGTGAATAGGAAGCCGGTTATAATTCCAGAGAGTTTCGAACCACCATTTGACATCACACCTTTCCACCATTATATGCATTGTACAATCTATGGATTATGCAAAGTGTTGGGTTTTGATGGAGATTCAATAGTGTCAGCTGAATTACTGATGATGGATATGGACATTCACCACCTAGATGTTAACAAAGATTATGATTATGTGGGCTATGTGGTTGAACACATTCATAATGCTCAAGTTGAAATTCAGAGTGGTGCACCTAGCCCTACATTCAAGCATTATTCATTTCTAATGCACTTAATCTTGTTCTATAATGTTGAGTTCATGGATAAAGAATTGGAGCTTTTCAAAGAAGAATTTGGTGTCTTAATGCCAATACAAAGATGGACCCAGGTTTGGGACGGTAGTTCTCCCCATTCTTCTTTCCTTTTCTTTGAAAATTGGATTGTTTTGCCAATTATGGAAATGCTAGGAATAAATAGGGAGCGATTGTCAATTAATGTTAGGAGAGTTTTGAGACCTTACCAGTTTGTTCCAAACTGGTCTATTTCACATAACTGGGGGGACTTTTATTTTTTTGATAACTTTACTATGATGAGAGTCTATGGGTGTCCTCAGCCTCCCCATATTTTACCAAAATTTGTTCCAATTAGGATTGGTTTTATGGAGTTTATCTGGCAATTGACCCTAGTTGAAAAAGAATACCTTGATAAACACAGGAAGGGTTCTCTTCTTCCTAGGCTTTGGGTTGCGTCTGATTTTACCATTGGTAGGAGTTCCTTTGATGAAGTAAACAATTTCCTTAAATAGTATAGGTTGGTTAATGTTGTGTCTATATTCTGTGATCTAGAACAATTTATTAAAGTTGCAATGCCAAAAATGACACCTTGGGCCACAATAAAGGACCATGAACCATTGGATGATGAAGATGTGGTTAGAAATTTGTCGAGAAAAGATGAAGTACAAGAAAGGAGAAGAAAATGGAAAAATTTGATGAGAGTTGAAGCAGAATTGAAGGCTGCTGACCCTAGTTTCTCAGGTTATTGCCCTGATAGCCCATATCTGGAGAGGATTAACAAAATGCTGAGTTTATATGAAACTTTGATGGAACAAATGCCTCAAATTCTAGAAGTGGCTACTCAACAGCAAGACCCCCAAGATGGACATTCTTCACATGGCAAGAGGCCACTTAGTGTGTATGCTGATGATTTAGAGAGTGGGGATGAAGTTCAATCTACCCGAGTGCCAGTTGTAAAGAAACAAAAAACCACTGAGATCGGTACAATTGTGAGGAGAGACCCTGCTAGAGAAATTGTTACAGAACAAGGACACTACTTTCATCAAATAAGGACACATCTTAGAGAAGTAGGGTAGAATGAAGAACAGGGAGAAACAAACGAAGCCCTTGCTCAAGGCTTTGATGAGCGTGTGATGTTGTCAAATGAGTTCATGAAAGATGATGACTTTATTAAGTCAGATGAATTTAAAAGTTTTTTAACAAGGTTGAAACAAAATAAATTAAAACAAAATCTGATCATAGAGGAAGCAAATGAAGAAAAGAAAGAGGAGATCATCAAGGCACTGCAGGAATATGATCCTGACAGGGATGAAATGTCTGTGGAATAGGCAAGACAATTGATAAAGAGTACTGGTATGATTATGTTGCCTCATTGGGATATCCAGTCTATTTTTATTATTGATCGGATTAGGAAGCAAGAGGACCCAATGTTTAGAACTGAATTTGAAATTGGAGATGTAATTAGAGGATCAAGATTTAATCCTAAGTCAAAGACACTTGTTGTTTGGTCTTTGGCCCCTTCCAATCAAAAGCCCCACCTTCTAAATATCCAAGTAGAAAAGAAAGCTGATAGAATGATCTAGAACTTGCAGAACACAACTGACATGGAGATTGCCTCATTTTTTACTCAAGTTTCTTTCATGAATTTATCAAAAACAAAGGATTTGTCAAGAAGATACACAAAAACATATACCCAATTGATTGGCTTGTCTAAAAAATATGAAGAGACACTGATGAAGAAGGGTGCTCTGGAGGAAGAGTTAGTGGAGTTGAAAGAAAAAATTGCAAATGAGCCCCCTCCAATACAGATTACATAACAAGTACAAGAAATACCAACTGATGTGACAACAAAAATGGAGGAATACACAAGGAAAATTGAAAAGCTTGAAAAGGAACAAAATGTCAAGGCTATCTCTGTTGTGTTAGGAATTCTGAAACACGGGATTAGTGTATTGAAAGACAAATTGATAGTTGTGCATGATTTGCACCTTTTTTTGAAAGAGGCAAGCAAAACATCCTCTGAGGCTGTCGCTTTTATTGGACCTTTGTTCAATGTTTGGTCAGGAAGAAGTAGATTAATGGATAAGCTAGATACTGAAATGATGTATAGTGATGAGTTCCCTCCCAAGATCAGTGACACTAAAGACATGGTGGAGGTAATGAATGCAGCTTATGCATTTTTCACAGGGAAGGATGTGCTTATAAATGAAAAATTGCAAAAATTTGGGGAAGGTTATAATAAATTGGTGCCTTCAATTTATGGTAGTAATGGAGATTTGAAATCAGTTTCTGATTGGACCAGTGAATTTGATTCGATTCTGGAGCAAGAAGAAATAATCAAGCATGTAAATGAACAGGTTGATGTTGATTTCCTTAACGGTCTGCTTGATTCACTGTTCAAGGTTGAGGTTGACCATGCAAAGTTTATTATTGAGTCCAGGGTAGTTACAAATGCCAGATGAATAGATTCAGTTGCAAAGTTGGAAGAGGTAAAGGCATTCAGTTGGTCAATAGACAAAGAGGTGGACAGGTGGCAAGCCATGCTAAAGCCAAAGAAGAAATCTCAGGTTGAGGTTGCTACCCAAGATTCCTCATAGTAATCCTAAGCTTGTTGAATCCTCAGGTTGAGGTTGCCACTTTTATTGATCAATGATGTTGAACTTGAAAACTCTTATATAGCTATAATAGCTCAACTATTCAAGAATTTGATAAATGCATAGTTGAATCGCATTGTGAATTTACTTTCTAATATCATTATGAATATAATATCAATATCATTTGTAGTTTGAGCAATGAGATCTTCACATAATTGTCTTTGTGTTGAATTTATGTTTTCACTGTGAATTGAATAGTCAAGGGTTTTTTAGTTTACATATGAATTTGGGTTGTGTATGTAATGACATTATTCATAATTTGAAATTTTCATTCCTATTTATCTGCAAATGAATCTTATTGAAGTTTATTATAAGGTTGTCTTGAATTGTAAGTGACTGAGACTCTATGCCCTAGGATAAGGCACTGGTCTGTTGTCTTGATGTTTTACTAATTATGTTGTATTCCTATCTATTGTGGTGTTTAATACTTTCATTCTTAATACTCTTATGATTTTATATGCTATGGATGTTTATGTAATATATATGGAGGTGTTCTATGACTGTCTATAATCCACCCACCAATTACAATGAGGTGAATCCTTAATATGATTCCAGACTAACATAAATTTTGCATTCCTAGGCATAATAGGATTAGGAAGCATTAAATGAAAAATTACATACACCATAACAATGCAACAAATGAAAAAAGTTAAATCTCATGATTCTGATCATTTGAAAGAGATAGAATTATACACAAAATAAATTTATATATAACTCCTTCAAGAACCTGCACAAAGCTTGACACTAAATGCTTTTCACTTTCTCTATAAATGACTATACAAGATACAACTTTCTCCCTTCACCTAGAGTCTAGAATCACTACTGGAACCAGAAAAGGAACCCCAATGACTATACAACTTGCAAAACTGCTTGAGCCATGCCATTATCACCATGATGCCTTCCGATGGAATGTGAGATGTTACATTCTGTTCAACAGATCATTTCCAAATAGAGGAGGAAGCCTTCATGCCCAGGAACAGAGAAAATGGAAAGAGGAGCCCAAGCCTTCATGCCCACGATCAGGGAAAGTGGAAATAGGAGCTTTAGGGTAAATGTAATCTATTGGGGAGGGGTTGCAGCTTCCTTGTCATCACAAAGATGACTGGCTACCACTCCCCACACAAACAAATCCAGCCTATGAGAGAGTAGAAGAAGAGGATGTGCCATGCTTAGCCTTTCTTGACAAGAAAAGGCTTTGACACCCCCTCTGGCAATCCTTCTCACTTTCATAACCCCTCTGACAATAAACAAACTCACACATAAGAAAACAAAAAAATACCCATCTAGTATCACAGAGAACACAACAACTCCATGCACGATCCTGCTCAAACATCATCTTCCTTTCTGAGGAAAAAACCACTCTTAGAAAATGAAAAAGGTTTCTTTTCTGAGTTTCTCTTCTACAAATTAAGTCACCACTCCATTATATTTATAACATTTTCACACTTCATTTGGTGATGCTCATTCACATGAAAAATCATCATTTTGGTGTTTTTCAACATGACTGTAGACTCTTGAAGGCATGCTTATCAAATCCATTGCATCCTGCTAAGGCTCATCTATTGTGAAGGATCTTGTTCTGATTTTATTCCTCCTTGATTGGACAAATTATGCTTCAAAATCCCTGACAACAAGCAACCTGAGCTCTTATTTCTCAAAGAAATTCATGATCTCCCACCTCTAACTCAGAAGCTATCAAATCCTTTTATGCCTCTGAAACTGTCGTCCTTGCTTGTCTAATCAACCTCGACTCAAGAGAAACCTTCAAACTAGTCCCTCAAGAACAAGTCAGCATCCAAGCCTTAAAAATTTTAGGTTGCGAGCTAGCGACTAGATAGTTTGTGGTTAAGTTTTATGGTTATTGCCAGCTCATGAGGAAAAATGTCTGAAGACGTGATCAAGCCGCAAGCTAGCGACAAGTTGGTTTGGGTTTACATCGCGAGGTCTCTAGCTTTTTGGGTGTTAGCATTTTATGTTACCAAGCTAGAGATTGTTAGTGAAATTGCTTTGGTCGCGAGGTCTCGAGTTGGTCTGATGTCATACATTATAGCTGCGAGAGTTAGCGAGTAACTCATTTCATATAGTTGTCGCTAGCTCTCATGTTTGTTTAATGCTAGCATTTTTAGGTCATGAGCTAGCGACTAGACAGTTTGTGGTTAGGTTTAATGGTTATTGCCAGCTCATGAAGTTAAATGTCTGAAGACCTGATCAAGCCGCGAGCTTGCGAGTGAAGTTAAATGTCTGAAGACCTGATCAAGCCACGAGCTTGCAAGTGAAGTGCTAGCGGTTAAGAGATAAACAGTTTTATGTTGGTGAGTATGCGACAAGGGTTAAAGTTACCACTATCTCCAAGTCGCTGTGGTGACGAGGACTTAACATTTGTGGTCAAGAATTGGCGAGTGCTAGTTCAGTTTCCCTCAGTCGCTAGATCTCAAGGTTAAGAAGGTTTAGCATTTTCAGCTTGCGAGTTGGAGATAGAGAGAGTCGTAAGGGCTTATCGCTAGGTCACAAGATTTTCTAATGGGCAATCTTCCAGGCAGAGAGTTGACGACTATGTGCCACGTGTTTTAATTACTTAAAGTTAATGTCTTGAAATTGCCAATATTTTTTTTTATGGTTTGAAAATAGCTTGAAATCGCCAATATTTTTTTTTTATGGTTTGAAAATAGCTTGAAATCACCAATTTTTTTGTTTTATGGTTTGAAAATAGCTTGAAATCGCGAATATTTTATTTTTATGGTTTGAAAATAGGTTGAAATCGCCAATGCAAATATTTTTCTAGTTTTAAAAACATTACCATTCACCCATGCAACTATTTTTTGGGTTTTAAAAACAATACAATTCACCAGGATTTTTCACAAACTTTGAGCGATCATGGCTAATTCGCCAATGGAGATTATTATTTTTCTCCGTAAACTGCAAAAATTCACCAGTAAAATTAAAATTTTCCTCGGAATTATACAACTTTCGCTAAGTTTTTACACCTTGTCCAATGGGGGGTTTCTTAAAGTTTTCCTTGATATGACCACTTAGGACACCATACAACCCATAACGACACCATATGGTGTCTTAATGGGTCATAGGATGCCATATGACCCCTTAGGTGTTGTTAGGGATCATATTGTGTCCTAAGGGGTCATATGGTGTCCTATGACCCCTTAGGAAACTATATGACCCCTTAGTATGCCATATGGTGTCAATATGGTTTGTATGGTGTCCTATGACCCCTTAGGACATCATATGACCCCCTAGTGCACCATATGGTGTCAGTATGGTCCTAGGTGTCCGATGATCCCTTAGGACACCATATGACCCCTTGGGACACCATACAACCCACAATGACAACATAAGGTGTCCTAAGGGGTCATATGGTGTCTTAGGGGGTCATAACACATGACCCGTTAAGACACAATATGATCCCTAACGACACCTAAGGGGTCATATGATACCATATGACCCCTTAGGACACCATACGACCTATAATGACACCATATTGTGTCCTACGGGGTCATATGGTGTCCTAAGGGGTCATAGGACACCATATGACACCTTAGGACACATATGACCCCTTAGAACACCATACAATCGATAACGACACCATATTGTGTCCTAAGGGGTCATAGGACACCAAATGACCCCTTAGGACACCATGTGACCGCTTAGAACACCATATAGTGTCGTTATGGGTCATATGGTGTCCTAAGGGGTCATATGGTGTCCTATGAGCCCTTAGGACATCATATAACCCCTTACATGTCGTTAGGGTTCACATTGTGTCCTAAAGGGGTCATAGGTTGTCATATGACCCCTTAGGACACCATATGGTGTCATTATGGGTTGTATGGTGTCCTAGGCGGTCATTAGGTGTCTTATGATCCCATAGGACACCATATCACCCCTTAGGACACCTTATAACCCATAATGACAACATAAGGTGTCCTAAGGGGTCATATTGTGTCTTAAGGGGTCATAACACACCATATGACTCGTTAAGACACAATATGATCCCTAACGACACCTAAGGGGTCATATGATGTCCTAAGGGTTCATAGGACACCATATGACCCCTTAGGACACCATACAACCCATAATGACACCATATTGTGTTCTAAGGGATCATATGGTGTCATAAGGGGTCATAGGACACAATATGACCCCTCACGACACTATAACCCTTAACAACCCCATATTGTGTCCTAAGGGGTCATATGGTGTCCTAAGGCATCATAGGACACCAGATGACCCCTTAGGTAGCCTTGTGACCCCTTAGAACACCATATAGTGTCATTATGGGTCATATGGTGTCCTAAGGGGTCATATGGTGTCCTAACAGGTCATATAGTGTCCTATGACCCCTTAGGACACCATATAACCCCTTACGTGTCGTTAGGGTTCACATTGTGTCCCAAGGGATCATATGGTGTCCTATGACCCATTAGGACACTATATGACCCCTTACGAAACCATATGGTGTCATTATGGGTTGTATGGTGTCCCAAGCGGTCATTAGGTGTCTTATGATCCCTTAGGACGCCATATGACCCATAATGACAACATAAGGTGTCCTAAGGGGTCATATTGTGTCTTAAGGGGTCATAACACACCATATGACCCGTTAAGAGACAATATGATCCCTAACGACACCTAAGAGGTCATATGGTGTCCTAAGGGGTCATAGGACACCATATGGCCCCTTAGGACACCATACGACCCATAACGACACCATATTGTGTTCTAAGGGGTCATATGGTGTCCTATGACCCCATAGGACACCATATGACCCCATAGGACACCATATGACCCCTTAGGACACCATACGACCCATAACGACACTATATTGTGTCCTCAGGGGCCATACCGTGTCCTAAGGGGTCATAGGACACCATATGACCCCTTAAGACACCATACAACCCATAATGACACCATATTGTGTCCTAAGGGGTCATATGGTGTCCTAAGGGGTCATATGGTGTCCTATGACCCCTTAGGACACCATATAACCCCTTACGTGTCGTTAGGGTTCACATTGTGTCCTAAGGGGTCATATAGTGTCCTATGACCCCTTAGGACACATATGGTATCATCATGGGTCGTATGGTGTCCTAAGTGGTCATTAGGTGTCTTATGATCCCTTAGGACACCATATGACCCCTTATGACACCATATGACCCATAATGACAACATAAGGTGTCCTAAGGAGTCATATTGTGTCTTAAGGGGGCATAACACACCATATGACCCGTTAAGACACAATATGATCCCTAACGACACCTAAGGGGTCATAGGACACCATACGACCTATAATGACACCATCTTGTGTCCTAAGGGGTCATATGGTGTCCTAAGGTGTCATAGGACACCATATGATCCCTTAGGACACTATACAACCCATAATGACACCATATTGTGTCCTAAGGGGTCATATGGTGTCCTAAGGGGTCATAGGACACCAGATGACCCCTTAGGACACCATGTGGCCCCTTAGAACACCATATAGTGTCGTTATGGGTCATATGGTGTCCTAAGGGGTCATATGGTGTCCTAATGGGTCATATAGTGTCCTATGACCCCTTAGGACACCATATAACCCCTTACGTGTCGTTAGGGTTCACATTGTGTCCTAAGGGGTCATATGGTGTCTTATAACCCCTTAGGACACCATATGGTGTCATTATGGGTCGTATGGTGTCTTAAGCATTCATTAGGTGTCTTATGATCCCTTAGGACACCATACGACCCATAATGACAACATAAGGTGTCCTAAGGGGCCATATTGTGTCTTAAGGGGTCATAACACACCATATGACCTGTTAAGACACAATATGATCCCTAATGACACCTAAGGGGTCATATGGTATCCTAAGGGATCATAGGACACCATATGACCCCTTAGGACACCATACGACCGATAACGACACCATATTGTGTTCTAAGGGGTCATATGGTGTCCTATGGTGTTCTAAGGGGTCATATGGTGTTTTTGGTTGAGACCTAAAAAAATAGAGTTTGACTTGAATGATCTTGAATTAAACATCGTCCTTCTTTTATATCAATGATTATTCCTTGATTTTTTCTTTCATCTTGAAAATCCTTCAATATCAAAAATCTATACAAAATAGAACAATGAGCACCATTGTTATGGTGCAAATTTTAAAGTAATGTCTATTCCTTTTAGTTAACCAAAATTAGAGACATAAATATTTAATATGAAGTTATGAATATTACAAAAAAATTACTACAAATAGCTACATTTTTCCCACAAAATCTTTAAGCAAAGGCTACCTCTATTTAGGTCTCAATTAATCGAAATTAAAAACACAATTACTTTAATATAGTTCTATGAACATAACCTAAAAAATGTTGTTCAATGGCTGAAGTAGAGGATATTTCAAAGGCTGCCAATGCTATAGTAATAGGGGAGATGACCTAGTAGTTGAGCACCCTAACTTCGCACTTCTGAAAATCCTACGTGGAAATTTCAAATCACTCCCAATTTTTTCTCAACAACTTACTTGGCAAGTCCCCTGCTTATAACTAAGGTTATAGGGCCACATCATCATATATGATGCCACATCAGCATGATTTTTGCCAAGGTGTCCAAAAGAGCCCAAATAAAATGTAAGACCAATACCTGTGCATTAAATCATGTTTTATTTGTGTGCTGATGTGGCATCACATGATTGATTGCTTTTTATTTATTTAAGGAATACATTTCATTCAATTATTGTTAGTCATCATTAGAAATAACAACTTTAAAGTCACAACTATTGATGCAATATTGTCAAAAATATTAGACAGTAAATCAACAAGTGTTATAACAACCATTAGAACGTGCTCGCCTACTAAATCCTTTCTCCTAATTAATCAAAATACAGACACTTTTTTGGTATATAATAACTTGTAATCACCGTACCAGCTATTTAAGTGGCCTTGAGCAAAAAGATTCACTATCATGAATGGACATAATCTCATTACCTAAACAGGAGTTGAGTATCATTCTCATTACCAACCTCTGCCAAGCTGGGGATAAACAGTAAAGTGAGTAGACATAATCTCAGAAGAAATTAAGCATCTGCTATGTTGTATTTTCGACGTTTTGTCGAACTAAAGTAGACAACTTAGATTTTTATTGGTGCATGCAACACAGTCGGGTCATAAAAGAGAGGTTGTGGCATTGAAACTTCCAAACGCAATACAGACTATAAATATAGAAACACCGATAATATTAATTCATTTCAACAAATGCTCTTGAATATTAAATATAGAAACAAGAACATGAACTAAACCAAATAGTTTGTGTCATCCCTAGGGATAAAGAATTTATATAAAAAACAGATCATGTGTGCAGAAATGTACTTGCAGTGGTTGAAAGAGAGCTTATATTGTTTTCTAGAGGTTTGCCCACAATTTGCAGGCCTATCAGCGCTTGCTTTGTACATTTTAGTTATAACAGGTTATGTCAGATTATTTATAAAATTGGTGAAAGGTGATATCAGGTCAAAATCTATTTTCAGTCAATTAGCCAACATAAATCTTATTACAATCGTCGGATCATATTTTGATTGATAGTAACATGTCTAAGTAAATTATCCCATCCACACTGTGTGATTTAGTCCTACTTGGAGATTGGTTCAAGTTCGGCAAGCTAGACCAGAGTATCCGACAGAGCTCAGTATTTTTATTGGTACATCTTTTCAGGTTATCATTTTGTATTGCAGATTTCAGGGAAGGTAGATGGATGTCTGGATTGCACTATTCCATATTTTTAGCCTTCAGTGGTGATTGGTTTGTGAGTTAGAAGCCTCTTTGCATCGGTTTTCTGTTTGGCAGAGCAAAATGATAGTCTTGTGTTGATAATCCTTATGCGGATTATGTGGGTCAATTTTGGTGGTGGTTTTTGTGATCTAGGTATTTTGTCTGAGGGTTGAGGTAGCATGTGGAAAATTGTTTTGGTCTGCATTGGTATTTGAGTTCGGATTGAGTTGATCATGTGGACACATTTCAATGTTGTTCTAAGTGTTCTTGAGTAGACTAGCAATGGATGTGATTTCTTGTTGTGGATATATAAGATCGATTGTTATGATCATTTTGGATATTGGTGGGTATGTGAAAGGTGTTGGTGATCGTTTGTGCACAGGTTAGAGATTTGTGCTCTGGATTATTGTAGAACAGTTAATCAGAGCAATATAAGGCCTAATATGAAATTTTGGTAAAATTTGCTTAACCAAAACTACAATCAAGCATTTGTAGATGCTATTATTTAGTTCATGTACTTTAGTGATCTATTGTAATTCATTTGTAGGCAACGAGCCTCTCTTTCTTGAGTGGTCAGATCTAAGCATTGTGTTTGAATGCATGCGCATTCTCATTGTAAAACTTTATATTCGAGTATACTCATTTGTGGGTCTCATCCCCATCGTGGCTTTTCCCTTGACCAGGTTTTCCACGTATTCTTTGAGTTATGGTGTTGTGGTTGATTGCTTTGTGTTCTTGCATCTTTCTTTTGGTTCAATGTATTAAGTGGTTGAAAGAAAATATTAATAAAGTTAAAGATTGCAAAACAATAATTCATCCCCCACTTCTTAGTGTTCCTTGATTCCAACAGTCCTCTCATAGGAAGAGTTTTTATAACTCCTAATTCTTGGGCAAGATATTGATGAGATCACACATGAAGGAAGAGTTCAACATGAGAAGCTTTTCTATATACATGTTAGGATAAGATTCCATTTTTTTGCTAAGGAGAAGAATCTTTAGGAAATGAAGTTCTTGGTTATGTTCTAACTCCTTAATGAACTTGATGTTGTCCATTATGTTGTTTAAATGTGAGTGAAACTCCTTGAGTTTGTTAAGATCATATAATCAACTTAGATTTACATTATCAACATATCATGTCCACCATCTTAACAACAAATAGGATTAATTAAGTGTGTTTTCTTCAAAGTGTTCCATGAAGAGACTAACTAACACTGGGGATAGTAAGGACCCCATAATTCATAGAAAACATCTTTGAAAGTAGAATGGTTAAAGAAAGTTCAAGCAAGATAAGTAATCCGCTTTTCTACAAGCTTATTTATAGTCTCGTTATTGCATCATTAACACAAACTTTGATAAACAACACTGCATTGAAGCTGACTAAGATTTAATCATCATCGACCTTCATCCTTAATGAATTATATAATCAAAATTTAATCTTTAAAATATTTTTCCTCCACACTAAACATTTAATTTTTTTAACATGAAAATAAACGTATCTAATATGTAAAAGACTTCTCACTAACTGTAATGAATTTTAATAACCTCATATATCCATTTTCATTTCTCTCATAATAATGAAAACATAGTTTAAACCCTAAATCCTAAATCCTAAATTTTGTTAATGTTATAGTCCCATTATTTATTAGGTAATCAATCATCTCTATATAATAATCATTTTTATCTGCAACTACAACTATAGTCCCTTTATCCACTTTTATGATGAGAGTGACTTTACCTAAACTTAATTTCTTTGAAGATGGTCCACTCTTCTTTAGGGACGCTAGGGAAGGGTGGTTTGACATACCTTAAGACAACAATGCATTCTTCCCTCTAAAGCAAATCATTTGGTAGGAGCAAGTGAAGATCTTACAATGCACCGACTCTTCACATAGAAGGTGGGCCCCATATAAACGGGAAAGTGATGATGATTGAGGAATTGAAAAAGAAGCCGTCCCGTAACCGTAACGTATGTCTTGTAGCTTTAGCTTTAGCTTAGGATGGGACATCATTAGGAACCATCCAAGTCCGTAACGGTGTGGAGCCAGGCCGTCCAGGAATCTTACAAAACCCCCTATAATATGTTTCTTTTGTTTTTTATAACCTGCACATATTCATTTCTTGGATTCTCATATATATAGAGATAGAGATTTTTACAATGGGTTGTGCAATTTTGTACTGCACACTAATTCAATTGGAACACATTTAAAAATATATGATTAAATTATTTAAAACAAGACAGCCATCTTGGATGTCTGAAGTACTTGATTATTTAAAAACGTTTTGTATATTCTTCATCAATAGACTTTCCAAGGAAGTATACAATTTTTTCAAATTTAAGTAATACATGAAAAATCATTAAATTAAATGATTAAGAAAACTAGTCAAAGTTCACATAAATAAATATTAGCAATTACATCTAAATATGTGATGGGCGTGCCAATAGAAACTCCACAAAAATAAATAGTAGCAATTACATCTAAATATGCAATAGACGTGTCAATAGATGAAATGCAATATTTGTAGACTACGTGTGAAATAAGTGTGACACATTTTGGTTTTACTATGATTTAATTTAAGTGTTTGAGGATACTTAAGCCTTTGCAACTTGACACAAACATCTAGAAAATATAAGTGGAGTAGGTGTGAAAGGTTTTTAACTACTTTGATTTATAATTTTATTATTGCTCTACTTTGTCTAAAACATTGAAATATGATAACGAATGTTTTGAAGCGATGCAATTTCTTTATTCTTTTCCCTATTTCAATTTTATAGAAAAGAGATTGGTTTCAACATATTTTAACTCTAGAATTAGAGTGCTTGGAGGGTCTATTCAATATTCTACGACAAGTTATCTTTTTGAAGTAATTGTTGTTAATTGTGGCCAAACCTTGTTATATGACTACTTTCAAACTAAGAAATGCATTAAGAAACTCTTTAGATTATTTTTGCACTTGTAGAATTGATCTACATGCATGAATTTGATCTATGTAGTTTTGGTCACTTGAACCTTCTCACCTTGCTTGCTAGATATGAATTTGTACGAAAAGTAGGTTGATTAATTTTTTTTGAGAATGTGGTTTGTTCAAGAGCTTTTGCACATTTAGAATGCTCGTTAGGTCAAGATATTCACCTTTAGCCAAACACATAAGGTTTGATTGAACAATTTTTGACAAAAGATTGGAGACATGACACATAAACATATAATATGTCAAATAGGCTATGATATAGATGCAAAATAATAATCCCATTGCAGTGTTTAGTATCTCCTTGTTGTTTCATAATTTATTATATTTTAAAATGCAAACACTTTTGTCATCCATTTAAAGTAGAATACTCCACTGCCATTTTATTTTGGAGTGTTGCAACTATTATCAATTACATTTAATGAGAGATAGTGCCTAAGGAGGAAAGAGTGGTAGATTTAGGCATCTAATAGGAATAAATTTAATGTAGCTTAAATATATGATGATAATTTTTGGCACTCAAATAGAGAAAAAAGAGAAATAGCCAAAAACATACATTATTTTGGTAGAAGAAATGATAGCTATGGTTACGAGGCTATGAAAGATATTGGAAGTTGCAAGTGAAAAAGGGAAGGTTGCCAATCCAAAAGGAACAAGAATTTTACCCTTGTTTTAGAGAAGCCACTTAAGAGAAAAGATAACACAGGGATATTACATAGGGATATTTGTCTCTTATGTAAGATTAAGAAATAATAGACTTTTAGATAGGATTTAAGGGAAGTTACTTTTTTCTTACATTTTCTATGCAATTCCATTCATTGTATGTAAATGAAAGATTGGAGAACCATTTTCCTTGTGGTTATTCATTTTTACCATGTTAACATTTTTGTGATTTGGGGTTTAATTTTTTTGTTTATTTTTCTCAAGTGTAATACTAGTCAAACCCTATGTGTGAATGTTGTTGTATGTAGTCTTTTATGTATTAGTGTATGTGTATGTGTGCATTTTTTTCCCATTAAAATAGAACAAAAAGTGAGTTAAGTATGAACTCCTATAAAGTGGTTTTGATAGTTGTAGAATAAATTGTAGTGTAAAAATTGTTTTACTTAAGGTTACATGAGTTCTTTCTTCAACATATCCTCCCATCATTTAACCTACAAGGATGGTGAGTGAAAGTGGTTTATTTTAGCATTGGAAGGCCCATGGAACCATCATCATGGTATTATAATAGGGTATAGCTTTGGAAATGGTTTGTTGACCTTGGATTAGGGTTCTAAAGAATCTAGTGAGGAAATTTTTTAATGTGTGAGTGTGTCCTTTTAACAAAGTAGATAGAAAGTAGAAGGGTTGTAATGAGAAAGATGCCAAAAAGATTCCTCTAAGGAGAAGAGAAACAAATATTAAATGGTAACAATATAAGTTATATGTAGAATGAATTAGGTAATGGACACCATATAGAGAGTACAAAGAATGATAGATGCCCTAAAAGGGTATAGGATAAAAGTGTTGATAGTGAGAGTGAAGAAGAAGAAGAAGCAAAAATGGTAGGACAAGAATGTGAAACTATAGATGTAGAAATTGATGCAAAAGGGAGGATACTAATAAAATCTATCTTCAACATTGATATTAAAAGGATGAGGATGGAATTGTCACGCTTCACAAGAACTTTAGAACCTAATAAATTAATTTATTGGCTAACTCAAATTGAATAATAATTTTAGTTTGATGAGGTACAAAACCCCTAAAGAGTAAAAAATTCTCTAAATAATATAAATGAAATGCAATAATTTGGTGGAAGGGGATACATGGATAAAAGATAGAGAGAATTTTATTCAATGGGATATAATGATGAATAATGTGAAGGATAAGTTTCTACTAGGTGACTATTAACTTAATTTACCCAATAAATTATAGATTTCGTGTCAAAGGGAATTGGGTGTTTACTAGTACACTACAAAATATTATTGAATTTGCAATAAGATAGTTCATAATGAGATAGATCATGAAAAGGTATCCCATTGTCTTAATGGTTAAAGGACGACTATTTAGGATGGATTGAGAATTATAAGGTTGGGCACTATTAAAGAAAAGACACATCAATATTCTTTGAAAGAAAGAAAATGCTAGAAAGGAGATAATAATGAGTAACCAAAGCTAGAGATTTATTTAGTTGAGGAAGAGGACATGTGTAAGGAAAATACAATCATGAAAACAGGTTATCATTCCCTATAGATTAAAAGACAATAATGAATACAAGTAATGGTTTTATATCTATATCATCGCAAATTATACACCTTTCATTGGGGTGTCTAATTTCACTCTCCTAACATTCATTTTAGTATTTTCCATTATTCTATACATTATTAGACCTTTTATTGATTTAAATTAATATTTAATTTAATATTATAAGTCATATTTCACTTTAATACATCAACACTTTATTATTTGGGCCCTTATTTTAAGTGTGCACTTTATCTTATTTCATTTCATGCTTATATGGGTCCCATGCCATTTAAAAATTAAATGAAACTTTTTCCCCACTTAAATGTTATAACATTTCATATAAATTATATTTTTGTATTAGGGCCCTTGTAGCTCACATCCCTAAAAATTGAGGCCTATTTTGTCAGAACAATGGTGCTCGAGCAACATTATTTGACACTTTTTTGGCTAGAATTTCAGAAGGATAATATGTCAGTCTTACCATTTTTAAAACTATCCTTGATGTAAAAATATGATAATTCTAAGTCAGCCAAAAGATTATTTTACTTTGGGACCCCTATATAAGACATCACTCCTAATTCATTTCGTGATCTCTCATTATTATCTCATCATTATGCTATCAATCCAATTCAAGAGCAGATTTGAGCATAGGGAGCAACAAGTTATATCAAGGCATCTTGAATTAGATTTTGATTATGGTTTCACGATGTTTTTTAATGTGATTTATCATGTTATTGTATTAATATATGGATGACATCCTAAAAGCATTGCCTCATCAATTGAAGATGTAATCAATTTAGTCAATCATTTCAATTCAAGCATTTCCAATTCAATTCAAGGGTTAATTCCAAACCTAGGGTTTGAACATATAAAATCTCCTATATAGCATTGAAACATCATGTTTGTCCTCTTCTGTTTAGATTCAATTTCAACTAAAGTTGTTTGACAGAGACGAAAGATGAAAAGGTAACTGGGACCCAAAGATAGAGGACCCTTTGAAAGCTCATTAGAAAATACCTAGCCAAGGGTGTTTGGGACTCCACTATCCTAGACAAGGACATTTTGGGTTCCATTTTCCTAGAAAATAGCTTTCTAGCTGTCACCGTCCTCCCAATTCATGAACATATTTGACTTAGAGCCTGTGTAGTGTTTTAGAGACCCAATTTTAGACTAGTGCTTAAAAATTAACTTGTTTGGATAGGAATTCCCTAGGCACCATTGTCCTCTCAATTAATTTTTTAGGCACAGTTGTACTTTAAGTTCCCTTTTCATTTTCATACATGTTCTGAAGAATCAATTTCAGTATTAGATAGTATAAATAATTCAAGTTGCTAATTCATTGTTAGAAGTATGGTTATTGTTGCACCAAAAGATTGACCTGTTAATGCTCTATACAACCACTAGACTTATAAAGTCCATAGGAGGTAGTTGAGAAATGTCACAAACCCAAGCGTTGTGATTCACAACACAAAGAGACCAAGGGTGCACACCTTGCAACAATCCTCCCCAGCACAAGCGAGGGGGTTTGAACTTGTGACCCAGGCTTTGATGCCACTTGTTATAACTACGGTTATTGTTGCACCAAAAAATCAACCTGTTAATGTCCAATACACTCAATAGACTTATAAAATCCATGAGAGGCAGTTAAACCATGTCACAAACTTGAGTGCTACGTTGCACATCACAATGAGACCAAAGGTGCACACCTTGCAACATTCATATATGTACCTTCTTACCCTATTTTTTGTATTCATTTTAAATTTTATAGTTCATTTTCAACTCAAGAAAGGGGTACTAAATTCACCCTCTGCTAAGACCTTCCCTAGTAAGTTTGAGGTTGAGCCAAGTAAATCTATCCTTCTTCCAATGTAATCATTGTCATGTATAGGTTTAGTTCTTATCTTGCATGCATGAAATTGTGAACCTTATTTTCATCCATTGCAATATCTTAATAGGTAGTTGGAGACTTTAAAGAGGTTGAAGTATACAATTTTACTCATTACTTGTTTCAAATTTGAGAATTATTTTAAGATTTGGTTGTTAAGATATACCTAAAATCCAAATAATTGAAGAAAAGTAAAAACAAACAAAACCATAACAATCAAATAAACTATATTCTATTGAATAGGAGTAGAAAGCATACAAGCTTGATAATGATTACAATGTGAAATATGGGTGAGCGTGTATAGGATATATCACATAGGAAACTAAAACACAACGAATGTGAGAGAATATGTAAATATACCATAAGTAAGCTTAACCTAGTGTGAAAAGGATCTAAGTGGATAATCTAGCTAAAAAATAGACTAGTTAGAAAATATACCTTGTTCAGACTAGCACCCCACTTAGGCTCAACTTAATGGGAATACAAGACAAAATTATTAAATATGGGTGTAGATGCAATAATGCATGATGAGGTGCCAATGTATAAAGATCCCTTGAAAATAGAAGAGGAGGATCCCTAGTGGAAAACAAGCTACCCATATGGGAAGAAAAGGTAAGAAGAGCTATATGGCTCCCATGAAGAATTGTCACATAACACCAAGATAGATTGAAGATGGATGTAATTTCTCAAAGATAATGGTTTGGTGAAGATATATATATTATGATGTTATAAAACAATAATTTAAATCAATGAAGTACCCATGAATTGACTATTTATGCACATGGATCCCAATTTTTTTGGTTCATTCATGATGAACTAAAACCTTTAAAATTTTAATGGTTATCTGGTTGTTGTAGTAGAAGGTTGATGAATTTTGAAGTGTAATGCCAATTTTAGTGAGGATATTTTTAAATGAAATAGCCTTATTGGTATCATTAAAACTCCTCAATTCTAAATCTATTTCTACTACATAATGAATCATATAACTATGCCTGTCCTTTATTTAGTGTAGAACACATTTAAAATATTTCTAGTGAAGCTCATGTGGCTTTGTAAAGAAGCATGAAAATATTTCAACTACAAAGGAAATGTCAAGGAAAGTATGAGCTAAGTAACTAAGGCTACCAAAATTGATGATATGAAGTGACATAAAAAAGTGAAGTGGGACACATTTGTTCAAGATTGAATGCAAAAAAAATGGAGTTAGTACAAGCTTACAATACACCATATGAAAATGAGATAGGAGATCAAATGAATACTTCAGATGGGAGAGATAACAAAAGAATATAGAGTGATCTTGAATAAAAAAATAAATAGAAGAAACCAAACTCAATTATGGAAATTTAACCATGCACTTGAGTCTTATTATTCATGATCATGGACGAGGTTCTCCTTGTGAAAATCACATCATCAACATAGAGAATTAATTAAATAAGAGCATACTCTTAGCTTAATCTATATATATTTGGATTTGAGTAACATGTAGAGAACCCAACTCATAGCATTCCATCTTGACAACTATGTTGAATAGCTTAATGGTCTACATGATCAATTTAACAAGGGGAATTTATTGATAAACTAAGTTTCCATAAAATTGCAATCTCTAATTTAACCAAAGATAATTGATTCAATGTATTTAAAAAATAGGTCATCTATTCTTGCATGTATTAATGAAATTTTCTTAACGCTGATTTGTAAACACTCCTTTGTGAATGTAATGAAAATCAGGAATATCTAAAAGAAGATCATAGGGTTTGGATAGCATGGGTAGTCTCCCTCCTAGTTTTAAATGAATTATGTCTATAAGATAGATACCAAGAGGTAGAATATTAAATGCAATAAGGTCACATCTCGAGGCTAGGGACTTTATTAAGGATGGATTTTAATGTAATGTGAAAATTCTCTATCATAAATGAGGAATATTGATCATAACATGGTCAAGGAGAGTATTAGTTAAGTAGACCTTAATATTGTAACTAAATATTACTTGTATAAAATTTTAGTGTACTATATCCATGTGTTATTAAAAGTATTCTTTTTAGGCAAGAAGCCCCTAAAATTAAGTTAATCTTGCACTTTTTTCCTATTGTCTTTTGAGGCATGTTTTTTCCTTGGCACTTTTTCCTCTCTAACAGAGAGGCATTAAGGTTCTAGCCATTGTGTGGGCTTTGATGATGCCTACAAAACAATTGGAGGATGGCCCTTGTTTGTAGAAGAGGCAATCTACTATAGATTACTGCCTATGCTAGATATGAAATAAAGAATATGAAATAAAGAAAAGAGAATCGCAACAAAACCATTTTTTTTGTTGTGTTTTATTTCATTTTACATTTATTGGGAGGCAATGTAGTTGCAATTTTACAAATTGCAGTAAGAAGGCTGCAAAGGGTTAAATTTGGATTCAAGGTTGAGAGTGGAAGAAAGCCTAGTGTGCCATAGAATGATAATAATGAAGGGGAAGAGGAGAATTTTCTACAATCCTAAAGTAAGTCATGTAAATCTCACTGCCAAATACAAAAACTACGTGATAATGAAGGTAATTTTAAATTTTTACTAGAAACCTATACCCAAGAACATAGGACTCATGGCTTGAAGAGTTTGAATTATTGTAAATATATAAATAAATGTATGCAGGTAGGTAAAATCTAGAGCATACAATATCTCGCTAATCCTTGAGATGACTGCTCAGATTGCTTATGTTCTTGGACCCATTCTCTATTTGTTTCTTTGTCCACTAATTCTATTTGACTTGCATGAGATTTTCTTTGTTTCAATACGAAGCCTATTTAAGGTGGTGTATAAAACATGTGGAAGCCAACAAATTTAACCACAACCATAAGTGAAATAGATACATGGAAGCCAAAAAATTTAACCACAACACCCATCATATCATGCAATAGTTATTGTGATAAATCTCCTCCCAAGTGCACTATTGGTTTTCCTCCTCATGTACCTCTTGTTGGATTTTCCTTTTCTCTCACTAAGGTTAGGTGTTATGTGCTTTCATGTGCATTAACTCCCCTAGTAGTAATTTTGGGAGAGCTCTTTGAAAATGAGGAATATTTTTCTTAGAAGGTTTTGATTTGTATATATAATAGACTATGGGCTCATATTTTGATCTAAATTATTAAAAGTTTTTTTAGCAACAATAGTATAGAAGAGAAAAATAAAATTTATCATTTTGTTAAGAGTTTCTTTGATGTTCGTTTTGTCTCAATCTCATATTGAGATCCTTTGTTTATCATGGTTTTGTGACCAACACATCATTCCTTTGTTTATCATGGTTTTGTGACCAACATATCATCTTGTTGAATTCTTGGAATTCTTCTTTCAATATCATCACTAAATATTTCAACTTGCTTCTTGTTTGGTTTCACCTCCCTAATCTAGCTCTCCATTTTTTGTGTGAATCTTGCCATGTGGGTATTGGTAATTTTGTGGGTTGTTTCATTAAAGTGGATAATGCTTCTACAATTTTCTTTGATACAACATTCATTTTTATCCTAGTGGAATTAAATTTGTCCAAGTCTCTATAGGTGGAGATTTTTTATTATGTTGAATTTCTCTTAGAGTCAATCCTTGGACTAAGAAAACATTCCCTTCCATTGTAGATGGTAATTTTCATGGGACATTTAGTTATTTCCCATTTCTTAAGGTCTCAATATATTCCTCATCATGGAAGAATACTCTTAATGAACATATTACAATGAATTTGCATGAGATTCATGTTAATTCAAAGGCTCTTTAAACCTCTTTCTATTGATGATTGGTGGTTCGTCCTCCACTTGTATCTCTTGAAATTCCTCCCATGGCTTCTTCCCATTTTTTGGTTAGTGGTGTTGGTGTAACTCCTTTAATTAGTACATAATGATCAAATTGTTAAATTGGGTGCAATTCACCACGTGTTGTTTTTAGTTGGAACCTTAAAGAGAGTTTTTCCTCTCCCCTCTCTAGACTAAGTGGATTTGGATGATGGAATTTCTTAGATTGTGTTTCAAATGTTTTTAGAAGAAATGTCTTCTAAAACAAGTAATTTTTTCTCACAACTTAGGTAAGGGACTTGCTAGGTTTGGTTATAGAATCATTTAATATTTTATTGTGGTTTATTCTTGATAGACTTGCTATACTTGTGTTTTAGGTGAGCACTTGTGTGTTAGCAACTTTCTTAAAGATTAGGGCCCTTTCAAAAACCCATTTTAACTTAATAAAAAGCATACACAAAAACCAATAGCACTCTAAACTTGTTTAATAAAAAAAACAGATAATTAATGTTCATGTATTATAATTAAATAATATCATCTCAATATTTAAAAATATTTATTGAATCTAAAAAAAATAATAATAAATTTTTAGATTGATACAAAAATTTACACTTGCAAGTTTTGAATTGAATGTCGTCCTTCTTCTCAATAACATGATCAATCCTTGATTTTTCCTTGAATATTAAAAATCCATACAAAATAGAACAATTATGTTCAAACTTTTAATTAAAGGCTACCCCTTTTACTTAACCAAATCTAGAGATATAATTACTTTATTATAAATTTTGATGAATATTGCAAAAAGTTACCACAAGTAGCTACATATTTTCCCACAAAAGCCTAAGTAAAGGCTACTTCTATTTAAGTCTCTATTAATCAAAATTGATATAGAGTTCTATGGATATACTATTGTAGGGCCTAAATAGTAAAATGAGTAGACATGGTGTTTCTTCTCAAAAGAGGTTAAGCATCTGCTATGTTGTATTTTCGACTTTTTGTCGTAACAAAGTCGACAATTTAGATTTAGAAAGTTGGGTAATTTTGTCGTTATGGCATTGAAAGTTAGCCCTAGTTTTTTGAAGAGCCATTGATGTTTCTATCATCAGGTGATTGTTGTACAACTCGCCCACAGTTTTCGTCTTACAGAGGCCAAATCAGGCCATTGCAATGATCGTCCAAAGACATTTTTATCTGTAAAGTGATCATAATGATTATTCATTCCTCCCTAAAGATAATGATAACACTGTAACAAGTACGACGACCAAGCTGAAGTGAGTATGGTGTCTCAATCTGTGATAATGGAGCTTACTTTTTATCGCTGGAATTGGAAACATTTGTCTTTTACCGTTGGCTAAATTCTATGTACCTTCTACTTGATATAATATGTTTTTAACATTATTTGTATTATTATAATTTATTTTTTACAATTGTTCATTTGAAAACAATGAGTTCATAAAACCTTCCTCATTTGTTTGTTTATTTAAGAAAAAATGATTTGAATAAGTTATTATAGGTTAATTAGATAAATGCATTTATTTAAGGGCAAATCAATTTAAATAATAGTAATATTTAGTATAGGTGTGTTAAATGAAAGGAAATTAGGTGACGAAATACAATTTTCCTACATTGATCTATACAAGAGAGTGAATATGAAAAAAATTCTAAATCCTTTAACATTACATATTGACATACACATCTAATTAAACATAAGTAGATATTCAAAATAAAATAAGCTCATAACACAATATATATGTTGGAAAACCCTTTTGAAAAAAAACCCACACTCCAAACACTCAACTCAGTTGTATTAATTAGCAACAACTATAATTACAATATAATCTTAGAGTTGTGGTCTTTAGGAGCGTTCACGCTATTACAAAATTCTAGAATAATTCCAGCAACATAACAGTGTCTTTGATAATATTCAATGTGTCATACGAAATGAGCCAAGGCACCATGTTGAAGGGCACACAATATACTAAGAGGAGGGGATGGGGGGAGGGGGTTGCGAATCATATATCCCAAAATCAACTTAAACAAAAAATAATTTTCATTAATAATTTCTCCAAAAATTAATCTTAAAGTATCAATATAACATTAATAGATCCACTTAATGATGCAACAATTAAAAAACACAAAAGATCACACATCCGCATAATAAACACTTGATATATGTGGAAATCCAAGATAGAAAAAATCATAATGAGAATAACTACTTGAATCTACCGTCCAAATATTACATTACAAAGAAATGAATCATTTACAATCTGAATCGGACATTAACCTACCAAAAAAATCAATCCCCTATTGTGTTTGCAGACATCAATCCATTGAAAACACCAGTCACTAACACAAATATTCGAACACCAACTTAATAGGTAACACACCAATCCTACCAGATTACAAAAAAATGATTTGTGGACCTTTAGAATTGATAAGTCAACTTGCACTTATCTTATTGAACCCATTATCCAATAATTTGGTCCAAACCTGTTTTTTTTCATCTTTACGAAAAAAGAAGGTAAAAAATTCTCTTAGCAAATCATTTGATATTATTAGATTCATACTATTGAATCGGTTCGTAAATGTTTAGCGATTGATTAAATATTTTGTACGATTGATTGAACATAGTCAAACTTGGGAGATAGGTGTTTTTTTATCAACTTGTAGTTTTTTATAATACGAGTAGTTTGGGATCTTTATTTTCAACTTGTATGTTTGGTAAGATTTGAATCTTGTGGTGAAGATCGTGCCACAAATAATTAAAAATAGCCAGATCTTCATGTTTCATTTGTGTATTCTCTTTATCTTTGACTATTTCCACTTTTGCATAATTAGATTCATTAAATATTTCATCTTTGATGAGCATTAGGTGCTTCTTTGAATTGCTACACCAAGAATTTTCGTGATGGGTGACAAAGTAATCAACAAATTTTGAGCATGTAACTTCTTTCTACAAACCTATGGAAGGGTGCTTATAAAACTAGTCAATATCTAGTTCTATTATGAGGTTGGGAGGAGTACTTTTCTGATGAATCTATCACTGCATCAAATTATTTCATCACACCTCATCTGAATAATCAAACATTGAGGTTCAACCTTTGGAATTTTGTGTTGCGAAGTAGAGGTTGTTAGTATTGCCTTACTTTTAGTCTATTTTTATGTTTTTTCTTTTATTTGCTAGAACATGCTTATGTACCTGAATATCCTTCATTATATTTGTAGATATCCTTATAGACAAAAATCCTTCACTATATTCATAGTAATCTCCACAGGCATCATAGATGTTATATAGAATTTTTTTTTACAATTATTTATTCTAATATTTCAAAGGTTTATACAGAAAATGCATATCTCCATTTTGCAATGTGGGATGATCATATTTGAAATTTAACTCATTAGATTCATAATGTTATTTTCTTTTATTATAAAGATTTTCTTGTTGTTATTGAGGAAGTTACTTGTGGAAAAACTATTTAAATAATCAATATTTTGATGTAATCTTTAAGTGTAAATAGATTGACCTATCATGATGACATCATAATGTCACCAAAAATCTTGTGAGGCTTTAGAAAAAAAAGTAATCAAGCATTAATGTGTGAAGTTGTTGAATTAACTACTCAAATAAAACAACTTATGTAGGAAGATCTAAGATGAAAGCGATTAAATGAAGTAGAGTTAATAGAAAGAAATAAAAGTTCAAAGGAAACTAGGCATAAAGATAGATGAAAGAACAAAGACAAATTGAAAAGCAATAGTAAGAAAATATTAGGGTGGCTGCAAGAAGTTGAGTCCCACTTTTGGGCAAAAAGTGAAAGTGTTTTCTCTATTTTTCAAATTTTCTGTCGATTGATGTCAAAATTTGATGCACTTAGAGATTGAATCTCAAAAAACTTCAGTAATAGAAAATGTAGTTCTCGGAGTCTACTTTTCAAATATATAATTTATTTTAATACCCACATAGTAGAAATCACTTTTTAGTAGGCATGTTTAAAAACCAGTTTTTCAAAATCCCTGTTTCAGGACCATACCACACATGTGTACGACCAACCTTTTTTGATGCAATTAAATGAATTTTTACAAATCCTTCTAGGAAACGATACCTAAGACACCAAATATTGATGAGAATACTTTTTAAAATTTTTTTATTAAATATATATTTTTTTATTAATTTTTAACTGACAATAAAGTATATTTTCAAAACATCGGGTGTACGACCACCATAATTTGATGAAAATTTAATATTTTTCAATTTTTTTTTTTTAATATTCAAAAGAATTGTATGTATATCGATGTCATATAATTTATTTTTCTAAAATCCTAAAAACAAAAAAGTTATTAAAGGTTTAGTGAACCTTGGTATTTTAGGTTTAGGTTCCACTTTTGAATAATAAATAATACAAAAATAGTAAAAATAATCTTATCACTATAAAATTTAAATTTCTAAAATCAGGACGCTGAAAACTCTAATGGGTTTTTGTTTCGTCGAAAAATTCAATCAAAAAGGCCCTCAAAAAATTAGGCCAAGGTAGAAATCTAATGTCGTTTTACCCTAGTCATTTTTTTGGAGGTCCAAGCATAGACTTGGTGGGACCAAGCCTATCCCGAAGCAAAAAAAATGCTAAGGGTTGTTTCCCGCCCCTAATTTCAACAAACGGGCGCCCATTTTTTAAATTCAAAAAACAGGCGCCCGTTTCGCTTTGTACTATTGAAAGCGAAACGGGCTCCCGATTCTAAAACGAGCACCTGATTTGAAAAAAATGGGCGCTCGTTTAGCTTTAGGCACCCGAATTAAAATGGGCACACGTTTCCGAAAAACGTGCACCTGTTTACAATTGTTCATTCGAAAATAATTAGTTCATAAAACCCTCATTTGTTTATTTAAAAAAAAATGATTTTCATAAGTTATTATAGGTTAATTAGATAAATGCATTTATTTAAGGGCAAATCAATTTAGATAATAGTAAGAATTAGTATAGGTGTGTTAAATGAAAGGAAACTAGCTGACGAAATACAATTTTCCTACATTGATCTATACAAGAGAGTGAATGCGAAAAATTTCTAAATTTTTAACATTACAGATTGATAAACACATCTAATCAAACATAAGTAGATATTCAAAATAAAATAAGCTCATAACACAATATATATGTTGGAAAAATCTCTTGAAAAAAAAAACCACACTCCAAACACTCAACTCGGTTGTATTAATTAGCAACAACTATAGTTACAATACAATCTTAGAGTTGTGCTCTTTAGGAGTGTTCACACTATTACAGGATTCTAGAATAATTCCAGCAACATAACAGTGTCTTTGATAATATTCAATGTGTCATACGAAATGAGCCAAGGCACCATGTTGAAGGGCGCACAATATACTAAGAGGAGGGGAGGGGGGGAGGGGGTTGCGAATCATATATCCCAAAATCAACTTAAACAAAAATTAATTTTCATTAATAGTTTCTCCAAAAATTAACCTTAAAGTATCAATACAACATTAATAGGTCCACTTAATGATGCAACAATTAAAAACGCAAAAGATCACACATCCACATAATAAACACTTGATATATGTGGAAATCCAAGATAGAAAAAATCATAGTGAAAATAACTACTTAGATCTACCGTCCAAATATTCATTTACAATCTAAATCAGACATTAAGCTACCAAAGAAATCAATCCCCTATTATGTTTGCAGACATCAATCCATTGGAAACACCAGTCACTAACACAAATATCTGAACACCAATTTAATAGGTAACACACCAATCCTACCAGATTACAAAAATATGATTGGTGGATCTTTAGAATTGATAAGTCTATTAATTTGGTCCAAACCTTTTTTTTTTCATCTTTACGAAAAAAGAGGGTAAAAAATTCTCGTAGCAAATCATTTGATATTATTAAATTCATACTATAGATATCATTTTCTTTCCCAATTGGGTGCTAATTGAATCGGTTCGTAAATGTTAGCGATTGATTAAATATTTTGTTTTTTTATCAACTTGTAGTTTTTTTTAATACGTGTAGTTTGGGATCTTTATTTTCAACTTGTATGTTTGGTAAGATTTGAATCTTGTGGTAAAGATCGTGCCACAAATAATTAAAAATAGCCAGATCTTCATGTTTCATTTGTGTATTCTCTTTATCTTTGACTATTTCCACTTTTGCATAATTAGATTCATTAAATATTTTATCTTTGATGAGCATTAGGTCCTTCTTTCAATTGCTACATCAAGAATTCTCATGATGGGTGACAAAGTAATCAACAAATTTTGAGCATGTAACTTCTTTCTACAAACCTATTGAGGGGCATATAAAATTAGTCAATATCTATTTCTATTATGAGGTTGGGAGGAGTACTTTTGTGATGAATCTATCACTGCATCAAATTATTTCATCATACCTCATCTGAATTATCAAACATTGAGGTTTAACCTTTGGAATTTTGTGTTGTGAAATAGAGGTTGTTAGTATTGCCTTATTTTTAGTCTATTCTTATCTTTTTTCTTTTATTTGCTAGAACATGCATATGTACCCGAATATCCTTCATTATATTTGTAGATATCTTTGTAGACAAAAATCCTTCACTATATTCATAGTAATCTCCACAGACATCATAGATACTATATAGCTTTTTTTTTTACAATTATTTATTCTAATATATCAAAGGTTTATACAAAAAATGCATATCTCCATTTTGCAATTTGGGATGATAATATTTGAAATTTAACTCGTTACCATAATATTATTTTCTTTTATTATAAAGATTTTATTGTTGTTATTGAGGAAGTTACTTGTGGGAAAACCATTTAAATAATCAATATTTTGATGTAATCTTCCAGTGTAAATAGATTGACCTATCATGATGACATCATAATGTTACCAAAAATCTTATGAGGCTTTAGAAAAAACTAACCAAACATTAATGTGTGAAGTTGTTCAATTAGTTACTCAAATAAAACAACTTAGGTAGGAAGTTCTAAGATGAAACCAATAAAATGAAGTAGAGCTAATAGAAAGACATAAAAGTTCAAAATAAACTAGGAACAAAGATAGACGAAAGAACAAAGACAAATTGAAAAGAAATAGTAAGAAAATAATAACATCATTTGATGAGGATTCAACTCTTGATGATAATACTTCTCACACTTCTAAATCAAAATCCCTTGAAGAAAACACAAACGGAATCAAAAAAATTTGCCTGATAGATTAAGTTACAAGTGTATTGTTGCAATACTAGTACATTAAAGGAAGCAGAATAGTGGATAACCAATTTAACAATGTTTTGATTTTCAAAATAGTAGTAGCTATGGTAGAACTAGAATCACCACTTATCATTTAAAAAATAGTGCTTTGAATTGGTGGCAAGATAGTATCCAATTCTTGAAACTAAAAGCCAACCAAGTAAAGTGGCCTTAGTTCGGTAAAAACATATTTCATATTGTAATATACAAGAAAAGAGAAATGAATTCTTTGAATTAGAAGATTATTTCAATCTGTAAATGAATATAAACAAATTTTGAAAGACTTACTTGATTTGTACCTTTCATTGAAGGACACAATCAAGTAGTTTGATTCATTAATCATTTACGACATGAATACCCATTTCCTATATGATGTGGTAAGACAATCTCAGTGGATGAAGTAGTTCAAATTGTTAAAAAATTTAAAACATATAATCAAGTTACAACTTAGAAAATAGAAAAATGTACAAGAAAATAAAATGCATCAAGTAAAAATAATTGAACAAGCAAAGGAATTTCCATTATTGATCCATAGATATAGTTAATCTTAATAGGCATAAACTAACACCTCTTGAGATACACTATTGGACTTGTGGTGACAACCTTTATCAACGTAATTGTCCTTGCAAATGACAACAACATAGACACAAAAATAATAACACATCTTCTACTCCTTCACAACCTAACATGAAGATTTATGCAATCATTGACACATGTATGATACATTTCTAAAACCTTGCCTAATTGAAATTAAAGGTTTCATACGTGGCCACCCTAGTTTTTATTTGTTGATTTTGATAGAAAATAATTTTTTATCTCTCCTAAAATTGCTTCTATGCTAAAAATTACATTTATGAAGATTTACCCTTTAACTGTTGAAATGGCTGATGGAAGGATAGTTAAGCAAATTGGTTCAATTGTCAAAATCCTAGAATTTGAATTAGATAACTTTGTAGCACATGATCATTTCCATATGTTGAATCTTGGCAGGTATGATGTTATCATATGTATGAGTTGTTTAGAGAAACATAATGCCTTCCTTGGTTGTAAAAAATAAAGTTATCTTAAATTCTAACATGAGGACATATTGCATATTATAGGGGGAGAAAATGCCTCTTGTCATTAAAACTATTTCAACTATACAAGTCAAGAGTAGTGGTAGAAAAAATTACAAATTTTTTTGTGCTATGCTTTTCCAAATGGGTGATAAATTTAAACTAGGCATTGCTATCAAACTTATAGTACAAGAATTCAAAGATGTTTTCCTTGAGGAGATAAATAGTTTATCCCCTTGGAGATCTATAGAATATGCAATTGATTTGCATCTTGAGGCATAACCTATTCCTAGAGCTCCCTATTGTTAGTCTATCCCAAAATAAATAGAACAAAAATATCAACTAACATAGTTAGTTAAGGTAGGAAAAATAAGACCAAGTGTCTCTCCTTGGGGTGCACCAATGTTATTTGTTACAAGAAAAGATAACACTATGAGGTTATGCATCTAAACTACTAACAACTTAATAAATTAACGATAAAAAATAACTATCCCTTACTTTAATTGATGATCTTCTAGATCAATTACATGGTGCAAATACTTTTCCAAAATTTATTTATGATTATAATACCATCAAATTATATTAAGGAATTTGAGATTGCCAAACCTACTTTTCGAACATGATACATGTGGCCATTATTAATTTGTAGTAATGTCTTTTGATTTCACCAACACACCTACAACTTTTATGACCATGATGTGTGATATTTTTTTATCCATTTTTGGATATATCTATGATCATTTTTCTAGATGATATCTTAATATATCAAAAATAGAAAAAGAGCATGAGCACCATCTTAGGATGGTACTAGAAACTTTGTGAAAACGTGAACTATATGCCAAACTCAGCAAATGTGAATTAAAGTTTGAACTATATTATTTAGGTCATGCCATCTCTAAAAAGAAAATTTCACCAAACCTTACTAAAATTAAAGCAATTCAAGACCAGATGCTCATGAAATCAATTTCTTTTAGGATTATCTATGGCTCTACAAACATTCCCTCTTTGTAGATAATATGGCCTAAAATATTGCCATAAGGAATCATGAAAATACATTTTTCTAGGTTTAACATAATATAGCTGAGGGTGGGGATAGTGGCATAGGTCGAACATTAGGCTTAGCTTGTCTAGAGAGTTAGTTACTATTCCATATATACTCCAATCATCCAAATAAGCTTGTAAGAACTCATGGATGAAGTCTTTGAATGTGCTTGCCACTATCTGTGAGAATTCTACTAGCACATTCTCGAGTCAAAATGGCATCACATTATAAGGAAACCTGGCCTATTTTGTAGTGAAGGTTAATTTTGTGTCATCTTCTTCAACTATTTGTACTTCATGGTATCCAAATAATCTATCTGTAAACGTATGTACTTCTCTTTCTCCTCCTTCCAATAACTCTTTCATAAATGGTGTAGGGAAAGGGTAAGTGATGCAGGCATCATTTAGTGCACAAAATTTGAGCCATATCCTGATGCGTCTGTCTTTTTTAAATGAGATGACCATGTGATTGACCCATTTTTACTATTCACAAAACAAGCAATATTATCTTTAACATTAGAAATGATCCTATTGGAAATTTATTCCCAGCCGCACCTCCTTTCTCTAAAAATTATGTTATTGTGCTCTTTACATAAACTCCGGTTAGAGTGAAAAAAGGTTTTCCACCACAACTCCTTAGTTGAGGGATGAGAGGAAGGCACATTCCCACTGAGAAGATTATTCTTAGCATCTTTATTCCAGGCCTAGTCAAGAAGAAACATGCCAACAGTGTTCTGTCCGAAATTCCAAGAAAAGGGGAAATGAAACAAAACATGTTCAATACTTTCCTCTTCCTTTTCACAAAGCACACATCTATTGGGCATCTAGAAGCCAATCCTCTTGAGATTATCAATGGTTAGAATTCTTCCATGATAGATGGTCCACCAAAAGAAGCAAATCTTGGAGGTCATCTTAGTTCTCCAAATGTAGCGTCATTTGAACATCGGCACTAGGGAAGGCGATGAGATCTCATGGTCAAATCTAACCGTGTAATTTACATCTTTAAAGGATGCCCAAATGAGAAAATCCTCATCTTCTCTCCTGTAAAACTTAATAAAGTTAAGGATTCTGAGTAGTTATTCCACCGCAATCTTCTTCTACCAAATGAAGTCGTGTGCCTTAAACCTCCATTCTAGCGGGTGAAGAATGTGGTACCCAGTAATCACTAAGGAAGATCCCAAAGCTCATGGAAAGATCTTCTTCAACCATTGCACAAATAGGATGAAACTCTAGTGGAATGGGGGAGACCTCGAATGTACCTACGATTCCCAGGTAGCCAGATCATGCCTTTATGAAGAAAATCATGGGTCTTGAGGAGATTATTCCAAAAATGGGATCCTCTAGGTGCTCCATCTGAGTCTAGGAAGGACAAAGCTCTTCCGTTTAGATACTTATCTCTCATCACTAAAATCCACTTCGCATCCCTAAAAAAATAAGTCCCTAGCCAATCTTAGCCATTAAGGCTTCATTAAGTGATCGGGATTGTCTGATACATAGACCCTCTAGAATGCTTGGCATATCATACCTTCTCTCAGTCCATGAGGGACATCCTCTTATGTTGTTTCACTCTAGCCCAAATGAACCTTCTTTGGATTTGGTCCAACTTCTTAGCCCAAGAAGTAGGAATGTGAAAAAGGGAAAGAAGGTAGACAGGTGTGCTCCACAGGGAGGCTTTTAAAAGCTATAGCTTCCCTATGCAACTAAGAACCGCTCCTTTCCATACTACAAATTTCCCCTGAATCCTTTCCAAAACACCCGACCAAACTAAATTATCAACCTTACCAGGAGTGAGAGGGAGACTCAGGTAAGTAGTAGGTAAAGGACCAACCTTGTAGTTGATAATATGCCCGTTCTTGTTCTAGAGCTACTGGTTGGTATTCATAAAATAAAGAACGCTTTTGTCCAGGTTGATTTTTTGACTAGAAGCTTTGGCATAATTAGAGAGGATAGCCATTTATCCTTTGGCTTCTACAATAGAGGTCTCACCCATCAAAAGGGTGTCATCAACGAATTGCTAGTGAGAATTCACAAAGGGAGCCAAAGATGGTTTGATACCATTTATAGCACCATTTTGCAGAGCTAGCCTAAAAGCCCAGAACCTTCACCATAAGAATGAAAAGGTAGTGGGATAAAGGATCCCCCTTCCTCAAGACGCTACAAGAGTTGAAGGGACCATATGGAGCTCCATTAATTAGCATCGAGAACATTGGTGTTTTAAAGAAGGCCTCAATAAATCTCAAAATTTTGCCTTTGACCATTTAAAATGTGACTATATCAATTCTTTCTCACACACATACACATAGACACGCACACAAAAATACATATATATAAAAGATAAACTAAGATTGTTTTGGATGTAGATTATTTAAGAGTTTTGTTAGAATAGACTCTCAAATCCATCTTGTGTAACAATTTGAAGTTGAACACCTACATAATTCATTCAGTACTCTCATATATATCATAAGTCGCACTACCCAATCAGTCTGTCAAGTATAACATAAAAATATAGATACATACATACCATCAATAAAAATGAAACCATTTAATTCGTAACCTTCAAATAATGCCCCAAATTGTATCAAAACGTCAGACGATTAATTCAATATAAAATATGGAGCTTATGGGAGTGTGGGACTTCTCCCCACCAACAAACATATGTGAAATACTCTCCCATCCTTTGAAGAGCTTACGGCCTGCAGCGTCTTAATATATAAGTTCTAGACATCCATCTAGCTCTTCCTAAAGCAATTCATTACGGAAATAAATGAAGACTGCTATACACTCACTTTGACTAAAGAGAGAAAAATTTAACAAAAGAGCTTTCTTTGCTCCTAATCATCTCAAAAGAGTATCTGAATTTTTGGTAATCACAGTAATCTAGTTTATAGTGTTAGAATTTTATAAAGAAACAAAATATTAGTATAGATATCTTAAATATATTTATCTAATTTAAGACTATTTTATTTAATTTAAAATTATTTAATTTTATTTTTAAATTACATTTATTACATAAAAAGACCTTTAAATTTTATTATATTTATATTGTTTATTTTTTATTAATAGTTTTTTTTTTTTATTTCTAATTCCATTTTCACTATTTAAAAAACTATGAATTTTTTTTTATAAAATATTAAAAAATAATTGATAAATTATATTTTTCATCTAAATTAGTTATTCTTAATATCTAAATTTTTAAAATATCTTTACTTTTTTATTTATACATTTATCTAAATTTAATAATTTCTTTTCATTTTACATAGTTTGTTTATTCTCAAAATATTATGTTTATAATTGATAATACTTTGACATATAAAAAGTATAATTTTTTGTTAACACACTCAAAACATTACACTCCACTCCTTACTGCCATTGTAGAATGCCTTGAAAAATTAATAAGTTAGTTGATAGTTAAAATAAATAATTGTTAGTTGTTAATTATATTTTTAAGAATGGTGTAATTTGTGTTTGAAATTTAAATGTCATTTCAATAAGGTATTAGAACATTTATCCTTCATATATCTCTAAGTAATTTAGTTTGTTGGTAAATTATTTTAATTTTAAAATGATTTGTTTAATACAAATCTAATTAATTCCAATAAAACTATGATATGTTTCTTAATTCATAATTAAATTTTTAAAATTTAAAATGTTGCAGAAAACAAATAAAGAGAAGAATAAAATTGATAAAAGTATATAAATATTTTTTCGTAAATAGAAAAAAATATTATTTATGATAATGAATTGACTTCTGAATTATTATTTATTTATTTGTTTATTTATTATTTATTTTTTACTAATTCAATAATACCTTTTATCTTTCTTTTTCCTTGACCTTATTTAGTTTTTAATCATTCGAGTGTCATTGATAATCACAACTAATTTTTTTAGTGTAAGAATGTTGTTATCATATTGATTAGACTATGATCATTTCTACTATCTGCTAGTAATTGGTTTGTTCATTTCTTCGAAAGGCACTAGTTCATTTCCTAAATGCTTTTTAGTATAATGTTTTAGTTCCTTCTAGATTTGTTATATTTCTCCCTTTAACTTAGATATCAATTGGAGATGTTTCTAGTTCTAAGTTATATATTAAATGATACTTTATTGTGTTCCAAAATTGAAAACTAAAATACCATTTCACAACAAAGGATTTAATATCATGTTAAAATAATTAAATAAATGAATAATTTAAAATTTAATGTAAACAATAGACACCAATAAATATTAAAATATAAATGATTAATTGAAATCAAAATAGCACTATAGAATCATAGAATTAATATAAGAGCAATTGAAAAATATTTTCAAAATTTTTCACTTTTCTTTTGAGATAATAATATGTTGAATTATTTTGGCTTCTTTTTATCATTTGTATTTAATAATATCTATCACTTATATTACTTTCTATATTAATATCCACTTCACATATTTTAAGATAGGATAGATAAGTATTGTGTTAAATTTAATTAAATATAATACAATTGAATGCTTATCATTTATTTTTGATAAAGATAAACAGGTTTTACAAGGACCCAAAATCAAAAGTTTTACAAAATCCAGCCATTAGCCAAATAGACATGAAACAACAACAAAATAGGGGAGCACCCCCGAACAATCACGAAAGCAAAAGAGACACAAACAAACAAGACAAAATAAAAGAGAAACTCTCAATTAAGAGAGAGCACCGGATCCTTTTTCTTCTGAATGGAAATGTTGTTGATTTCCTCCAGCTCCTCCATAATTAATCTGGAGGTACCCTTGTTGTTGCTCCTACTCTTGGTTCTGGAACTAGTACCAGTGGTTTTGCTGTCTCCAGCAGCCATATCTTCCCCTACAAGGTCTTTCACCAGTTCACTGTGGTAGGATTTGTAATCAACAACCATGGCATTGATCTTTTCAAGCCCCTCTATATTGTTATTCATGGCTTCTTTACTTATGTCAACCAGGTTCTTGAGATTTTTCTTAATCTCTGCCATAGACTATTCCACCTTTTCAATTCTTTATTCATGATTGCATTTCATCACCTTGACATTCTGGGAGAGCTTTTGGGTCATAATCATGAGTTTTTCAGATTTGCTGGGCTCAGGGGAAGCAGTGAATATATCAATAATCTCTTTAACTCCCATTTTGAGGGTATCAATTTCTCGCTCCACCCACTTCCATTAGCTCTCTTGGCTTCTGGTAGCTTCCATAACTAGGTTCATTAGATTGCCAGTCCTCTATATCCCACTGTTCTCTTCCTTGGCCATGGTCCCCTATTTTTCTTTCAGGACATTGATAGGGATGTCAAATTTAATTTCCTGCTCTGAATTCTTCGGACCATAGTCCTTAGCCACCAACTTCTTCTTTTTAGAGAGGGGCTCGGCCTTAGAGATTAGTTTGCTAGTGGTTTTGTATTTGCTGTTCGCCCATCTGGGAGGATTCATACTGCTAAACGTCCTAGGGGTGACCATCATCTCCCCTTCTTCTAGAGGTTTATAATCAGGGTCATCTATGGGAACCCCACTATCCTCCAAATCCATTTCTAAGTTAGAGACATCTTGGATATTAGTTTGTTGGCCAGTCTCAGTTAGAGATGGCACAACTTCAAGGGATTTAGCATACTCCATGATGAGAACAATAAGTCCTTCATGGAGAACAGGGTTGTTTGGATTCTCCAAATTTTTTCCAGGCTATTTTCTAAAGAGGAGGCAAGATAGAAAGGAACAAAAATGATTTTACCATGCCTAAAATGATTTAAAATGGTAAAATGATAGGAAAAGATGCTGGTATATCTGCCATCGAGTGTAATATACCTCATAATGAACTCGACCATGTTGGCCCAGGGAGCCATAAGATCTTTCCTGTTGTAGTCACCGTTAGCCATCTTGGTAACTCTAGAGCGCTCCTTATCTTTGTCAAAGAAACTCATCATGTCCTCATCTCCAGTTTTCCTATCCCTATAAAATCTTTTTCCAGTCGTTGCTAGACCAGTGACCATCACCACTAGGGTTTCATCAATCTAATATTCGGTGCCATAAGCCCTTAGGCTCCCTTTTTTCCACCCGATGAAAAAGGCCTCCATGAGCAAAGGAGAAGGGCCATGAAGCCGATCCAAGAAGGGGATGATTCCCCCATCAACAACTTCCTTCTACAGATCCTTGTTTTTCTTCCATTTCTCGCAAGTAGAAGGTTCTTTCTTGTTCTTTTCCCCACCCATTATGCTCCTGGTCGCCGAGTAGCAAAAAATGGGCCACACCAGAGAAGACACCAACCAGTCACAGGAAATGAGCCTCACCAGAAAAGTCTCCAAATAGTAGCAAAAAAAGGGTCACACAATAAGATAGAAAATCCAGGCACGAGGGAAGTTTCTAGATCTTCGGTTAGGGTAAACAAAAAAGAGTCATTTCCCCATCAACTCTATCAAATCATGATGAACGATAATTGATTAATGCAGGTGGGTGTAATCATCATGGGCCAGCTCGCACAGATTTTTGGGGATTGCATCCCTACTACTCCACCATTTAGTTGCCATGCATCCCACCACCAGGTTGGCTAGTAGATTCGTTGCTTTATTACCTTCCTGGTATACATGCAAGATTTTGAAATTTGCCAGCTTATTAATAATATCTCAGTAATCCTTGATCAGGTTAGCTGTCATTCAACTTGGATCCGTGCATCCACTCAGATAGTTGACAGTGTTTAGCGAGTCAGACTCCAACCAAACTTTAGTAAAGCCTTCTCTTTTAGCCATGTGTAACCCAATGTGGGCAGCACTGGCTTCCGCATAATAGTTAGACTGGGTGCCCTGAGGGAGCGCCATCGCAACAACCAACAGAATAGAATGATTCCTAGCCACTCCCCCACACTCGACCGACCTAGGATTCCCTTTAGTTGCCCCATCCACATTGATTTTGATCCAACCCGTAGGGGGAGGATGCCAAAGAACATTTTGTCTCCAGTTCTTGGTTTTGTGCACTAGAATGGCAATATTCCAGTCAATTTTCCACTAATTGATAGTATCCCAATCATCGTGGAGAGTAGGGAGGGGATGGTCATTCTTTCTGCTAGGGCAAGAGTGAAGAAAATTCTCCTTGGTAGCAATGCGAATTTTAGAAGCCACAACAAAAGAAGGAGTTTACAAATCCCTAAAGACTATTATTTATTTCTTTCCAGATGCCCCAAGCAATATGTGGAAGAGATAAATTGTAGAGAACTCTAAAGCTTGATTATCAGAGGGGCATTTCCATTCAAACCACATCCGATGGACAGTTTCAAGGAAGCCTTAATCAATATTCCAAAAGTTGAGGAAGTGAGTCCAGATATCCTCGGCAAAGGAACAATGAAGCAATAGATGGCTAGCATTTTCCTCTACCTCTTTACAAAGAAAACATCTATTGATAAGAGGAATACCTCTTCTACAAAGATTGTCAATGGTAGAGATCTTACCTTGCATAAACAAGTAGAAAAAAATGTTAATTTTAGGAATTAAGTGCTTGTTCCAAATACCGGCCCAAAAGGGGGGGGGGAAGCTTCTAGAGATGAAGTTATAAGCATCAACAACCTTGAACTTCCCAGAAGAGGAGAAATTATAGAACACTTCATCCTCCCCTTGAGAGTGGGGGATATGAATACAATTCAACCAGGGTTGCATAGGTAATAGAGCATTATCCACAAAATTGAGGTCCAACTAGACTCCATTTCTAAAATAATCAGCTACCCAAACACCATTTTTTCTAAGACATAATTCTTTGAAGGGAGGAGCCCAGACATAGTCCGATAGGGGGCCCAGACATAGTCTGATAGGGGGCCATCACTAGTCCACCAATCATCCCAAAAATCTGATTTTGGTACCATTCCCCAGCATCCATCTGCAACCATGCAAGATAATTTTGGAGGAGCCAAAGAAATTGCTCCATAAATCAGAAGTCGCATTGGGAAGATCATAAGTTTCCAAAGTGTTTTGGATATCCAGAATGTGGTATTTGTGTTTGAATATGTCAATCCATTCATTATTCTCTTTAAGATATCTCCATAGTTGTTTGGCCATCAGGGCTTTATTGAATTCTCTCAGATTCTGGATATCCAGTCCCCCCATGGATTTGGGAAGGCAAACTTGACTCCAAGGCACAAGATGTAATCTATTCTTAGATTTAGTTCCAGTCCACAATTTATTTTTTTGAATTCTTTCCAGTTTGTCAGCAATGTTGGCTGGAATTTTGAATAAACTCATGGCATAAACTGGGAGGTTCTGAAGCAAGGCTTTGAGCAGATGGAGTTTGCCATCTTGGCTTAACAAAGCGTCTTTCCACCCAGCCAATTTGTTCTGGAATTTGTCTATAAGATTCACCCAAAAGGAGTTAGGGGCCAGACCATGGCAGAGAGGGAGACCTAAATAGGAGTCAGGTAAAGTTCCAACTTTACATCCAATAATTGAGGAAATCTTCAATTTCCTATGTTTGAGGCTGTTAAAGAAGAAAATGGAGCTTTTAGATAGGCTATTTTTTTGCCCCAAACCATGTTCGTAGATATTCAAAGTCTTTTAAAAATTCTTAGCTTCTTTAACTGAGCCTTCCCCCATCAATAGAATATCATCGACAAATTGTTGGTGAGAGAAAGTGGAGGCCTGAGAGGAGGGCCGTAAGCCCATAATATTGCCATTTCTAACTTCCCTTTGAATAATTTTACTGAGAGCTTCACTTATCAGAATAAAAAGGAAAGGAGATAGAGGATCTCCTTGTCTTATGCCCCTAGATGCAGAGAAGAAACTAGAGGCAAATCCATTAATCAACACATAAAATTTAGGGGTGGAAACACATTGCTCAATGATCTGGATGAAGTTATCTCCGAATCCAAAATCCCTAAGGATTTGGAGGAGAAAGCTCCAGTTGACTCTATCAAAAGCTTTCAATAGATCCAATTTCAGAAAAAAAACTAGGTTTTTTACTGATAGAAAGGGAGTGGATATTCTCATGCACCACAATAATAGAATCCAGGATCTACCTCCCAGGGACAAACCCATTTTGATGTTTAGAAATTAAAGAGGGGATGAAAAAATTAAGCCTGAGCACTAGAATCTTGGTGAAGATTTTATAAAGAGAATTGCAAAGGCTAATAGGTCTAAAATCCTGAAAAGAGCAGGTGACAGGTTTGTTAGGGATGAGGACTAGGAAGGTAGTGTTTAGCTCCTTTAAGAGAGAGTGGGATCCAAAAAATTCTTGAGCCGTGGTGACCACATTAGAGCAAATAATCTGCCAAAAATTCTGAAAGAAAAAAAAGAGGGAAATCATCAGGGTCGGGGACCTTGTTACCTTCAAAAGAGAAGACCACATTGTGAACTTCACTAGGAGAGACAATTCTGGTAAGCTCCAAGTTCATGTCCTAAGATATGATGGAGGAAACCTCCTACAAGATTTCATTTTGGGCTAGAGGATCAAGAGGGTCATCCACAGAAAGGAGATTAGAGAAAAAACTAATGGATTCCTTGCAAATCTCATCATGCTTATCAACCCATCTCTGTTCGATTTTAATCTTGTTTATTCTATTAGCAGCCCTATGCTTAAGAGTCATCATATGAAAGAACTTAGTGTTTTTGTTGCCACTTTTAAACCATAAATCTCTAGATCTCTGCTTCAAAAATTCCTCTTCTTTGGAAATAATATCATGTAATTTAGTCAAAATATCAATTTCTTTGTTCGAGACATCTTTATCAAACCTGTAAACTTGAATATGATTTTGAACTTCCTCAAGTTCTAGTTTTAGCTTCTCTTTAGCTTGAAGATATTTCCAAAGTAGGATTTATTCCAACGTTGAATATTAGACTTGACATTAGAAAGCTTCTTTTCTATATGAAACATAGTTGTGCCCTAAATATCAATATTTCACCACTCCATAATTTTATCTTGGATTTTAGGGACCATCAACCACATTTTCTCAAATCTGAAGGGGTACACCTTTCTGCCAGACAACAGAGTAACCAAGAGGTAGATGGGGAAGTGGTTAGATCTAACATGGGCCAAGGAATTGAGGTGACATGAAGCCATCCAAAGCCAATCAGGAGAGACAAGTCCCCTATCAATCTTAACCTAAATAAGATCCTCCCCGTTGCATTTGTTGGACTAGGTGAACTTGGCACCAATAAGATCTAGATCCAAAAGGCTTAAAGAGTTGATCATGTCAGCCAAGTCTTGTCTACTATCAATAGAGATAGGAATACCCCTAGATTTCTCTAGATTATAGAGTGGGGTATTGAAATTGCCCAGGAGAACCAATTTCTCATTAGGGAAGAGTGATCTAGCAGGAGGAATGGAAGACCAGAGGGCCTTCCTAGCAGATCTCCCATTAGGAGCATAGATGTTGGAAATAACCCAGGAGGTTCCATCTTTAAGATTAAAGAATCTAGTAGCAATGTGATTAGGAGAAGAGAGAACCACATTACCACTTAGTAGTCTTGGATTCCAAAGGGTGACAATACCTCCTGAAGCACCATCTGCATCCACATAGTGAACACCACAATCTCCAAAGACTGCCAGTTTAATTTTTTCCACTTTGCTACTAGGCATTTTTGTTTCTTAGACAAGGCAAATATCAGGTTTATGATCTCTGACCAAATTGGATAGCAGATCATGCTTGTGGGGGTGGTTTAAACCCCTTATATTCCATGAGATAACTTTAATTTAGCAAGAGAGGGGGATCCCATCCCCATTTCTAGTAACATTCTCTAGACTCCATCTGCAATGGCAACCTAACTCTGGTTATCTCTACTAACCATATTGGGTGGTTTCCCCACCCCCCTTTATTTCGACCCATAGTTCACTTTTTGTTTATTTCTGGTTAAGACCCCCTGAGAGCGGAGTGTTTTGGCCAATAGGGGAGTTCCTTCTTCTATTTTTGGGTTTGAACTCAATAAAAAGAGTAGAGTCCTCAAGAGATGATTCCTACAAAGTGGAGGTCAGGGGTATCAATTCAATAGAGCTATCCATATCAACAATCAACTGAATGAGAATATCTTGGGCAAATTTAGAAGATTTTGGGAGTACCACATCAATATAGGGGGCATCCACAATAGGGAATTCCTCAATATTCTCCTCACGAGATGAGAGGCTCGGGTGAAGGGAAGTAGGAATGATTGACATAGATATAGGTGGAGAATCATCTAGATCAATGCCCAAAAAATCTGAGGGAGGATTTGTAGCTAGGGAATCCATCTTCTCCAAGAGTGGAAAATCATTCCTCTCCCTCCATTCTTTCTTTGGCTTAGCCGGACACTGCCTGGACAAGTGACCCACTTTTATACAATGGAAACATGCGAAGGGGATGGATTCATACTCCACTTTTTGCACCCATCTGCCTTGACACAGAGTCTGGCATAAACCAGTGTTCTTTTAGCTGCAGTCATTGGGTTGACTAAGATTAGCTCATCAAAGCAAGCTATAATACCTGCAAATATTTCTTCTCCCCAAAATTCCATGGGTAAACCTCGCAGTCTAACCTAGATAGGGGCTTCATTACATTCCCAGTCTTTGGGATTAAAGCCTGGTTCCCACTTCGTAAGGGCCAGGGAGGCTTTGCCTAGCATCCAAGGACCTCCTACCAACACAAATCGAAAGTCTTCTTCACACGCAAATAAAAAGGAGAAGAAGCCACCAACCATAGCCACAACATCAGTTTGACCTTTACATTTCCATTTCCTAGCCACCCAAGATCTAACACCCTCAATATTTGGGCATGGTCCAATTAATTTTCCAACTAAGACTAAATACATATGAACCATATTCTGATACACAATACAATCTAGTATAGAGATGGAGCAAGTGCCAGAATCCTAATCCAGTTTATGCAGTATCAGCGAAACGACCTTGCCATTAAGTTTCTTTGCAAAAAGAGAGGCCCATTTCCTATTGCATTCCATAGAGGGAATCTTATTATTGGGGGCCCTCAACCTCTCCAAATTTTTCTAAAGTGCCAGATTAACCATTGGCAGTATTCTAAGTGGTACCACCATCCCATGTATCATTTGAGGCCCCATCCAAAGGATCAAAGACCGATTTAGTGGGGCGAGTCACGGGGGAAAGCTTAGGGCTCCCAAAACTAGCGTCAAGCGAATTCAAACTTGAACCTGTTCTTGCGTAAACTCTTGCTCCCGCTCCTGCTCCTAAAAAGTGCTCCATTGTTACTATTTTCCTATTCTTCCAGTCATGAGTGGGGCTACTGCGCGCCTCTGTCGGAGACTGCAAGGCAGACTCGCCCTCATGGGAAAAGGTTTATACAAGATGGGAGATTAAATATATATAGTACAGATAAATTTCATACATGACTGGAGAGTAAATGTATATAGTAGATAAATAATGGTGTAAAGCGGAAAATCGCAATCGAACCCTAGTTGCACTCCCCTCTTCCAACTCCGAGGAGAGAGAAGGGAGGTTGCTAGGGTTGATGGTTTTCACTTGGGAGACTTTACATTCAAAAGAGGGGTTGAAACCCACAAGATCCAATCCCACACAGTGCAAGATTGGATGCTAAATGCGTTTCAAGGGTTAAGACAACAAGGCTACCCTCTTTTGTAAAGAATGTGCATAGGAGAATTAAGCTAGGAATGCATAGAAAGTGACAAAGATTCGCTTATAAACTGAGATAGGGATATAGTATGAAGCTGCGGACCTGGAATTAGTAGTAAAATGTCAATACGACACTGTCCTGCAAATTTGAGCAAAAGTTGACGGGACGATGGCGCCCGGCGCCATGGTCCTCCGAAAAATCCGCGAAACGAAGGGGGATCTGTTCGTCTTTGCACAAGGATTTCAGATCTTCAATTTTAGCCGTGTACCTGCAACCTACACACAAAAAAGCGAAGACGATTGGAGGGGTTAGGAATTAGGGGTTTGCCTTTAGGTCAAACCCCGGTTTTGGAATTAACCAAGAAATGAGAAATGCTGTAAATGTAAATGACTGTAATGTAAAACAAGTACTAATACCTTGTTCTAAGGATGTTTGTATCCTTATGTGCGAAGGTATAGATGTTGTTGTTTGTTGTATATTGTAAGTGCTCTCCTCTTCAATGGTTGAATCCTTGACTTGAATGCAACACTTAGCCTTGAATGGAGACTTGGAATGAATGCTTGAGTATAGTTTCCACGTTTTTTCCGTCATGTATATCTCCAAATGAGAGAGGAAAATGTAGTTTATATACTTGCCAATTAGGGTTAAAAGACTGATTTTCCCAACCTTAGGCCAACCAGGAAAGTTAATTTCCAATTTGCAAACAAAAAGACCCGAGACCCCATAGGAGACCGGGCCCAAAATAGGCCCAGGGACCAGGGTGTTGGGCACTCTGGTCCTGGGGGACCAGGGCACTGAGCGCCCTGGTCCTGAAGGACCAAGGCGCTGGGCGCTCTGGTCCCACCTCCCGGGACAGCAGGGTGCAAAGGAGGTTCAGGCCAGGGTGCTTGAAAAATGTAGTTTTTGATGTCGTGGACAAGTTTCGGGGTCTCCATTAAGGTTGCGTGTTGCGTCGCCATCGTGAAGACCGAAATGCAGTTGAAATTGCAAGTGTTACAATTTTAGGACGCTACATTTAGCCCCCACTTTAGCGGGAGTATGTATGCTCATACTTCCGGTAAAGTACAAGGAAACAACATTGAAAAACTTTCACCACGTCAAGGAGGCAAGACACACCAAGCCCCCAGTGGACTAAGGATCTTACGACTTCGATTGACAAAGTAAAAGGGAAGATCATGAGGGAGAACCATGACTATCAGTAGTAAGGTTCCCTCACTATGAGTCATGCAAGAGAAATACCAAAAATTTTCAAGGCAAAGCTAAGTTCGCCAAGAAATTTTCAAGTATCTCGAAAGGATAGACAGGGTGTATGCCCCCCTACGTTAAAGTGATCGCACACGCCTCAACGGGGGTGATTGTTTTAACGTAGTGATACACATAAGAAATGAGAAGGGAAGGGAGCACGTTATCACAAATATTTAGCCCCCAAGTGTGAGATAAACCCAAGGATAATAGACACAAAACACAAAGCACTAGGTGACTTTGCTTTCCTTGGGGTCAGTATGCTGTATGATAATTCATGTATATATATCATATGTATGTATGCATAATTGTTTCTTCATTCCCCAATCAAGGAAGGTCACCTAGAAGAAGGGAACACATGTGTCTTTTGAGTCAACATGAGAAAGACCAAAAGAGATCTCAATGCTTTGCATCGTCCTCAAGTAGACAACACTAAGGACAACAAATAGAAGAATGAGAATAACACATAGAAGAAGTAACAAAAGAGAGGAGGAGAGAATCTGCTATGCTAATGTAACTAGTCTAGCACGTCATCTACCCCCCGATCTTGCTGATCAATGTTTCGAGAAGGCAGGGAACACGCTAGAGGAGGAACATCCAACACAGCAGATGGAGCTATCACAAGATCCAAACAAGGGCTATGTTCATGTTCCAAGCCACGTTGTTCTTGTCTAGGAGCTAGGATAAGTGCTTTAGAAAATTCATTAGATAAATGGTTATCAATATCAACATATTCATGTTCACTATCAGAAGCAAGAGGAGTAACATGTTCATCATGAATAACATTTTCATCCATAGCATCATCAAGATTTATAAAAATAGGGTCTTTAACCCGCACAGGATCAAGACCATCATGCATCTTATGTTTAGGAGATTTTGGAGAAAATGGAATAATGCTTGTTGAAGGTGTTTTTGGAGATTGCAAAGTTTGAGAAGCAGCTGCTTGAGCCCTAAGACGACGCTTTCGACGACGTTCACGTGCAGAACGATTTCATCTAGTCTTAGTAGGAAGTGGAGAAGATTGAGGAGGAGGAATGTTCTCATCCTTATCACTTGGGTGTTTAGGTTGTGGTCTCTTAGGCTGGATAATAGGAGAAGAAGAAGGTCTCTTCTCTCTATAAAAGGAAGGAAGAGGAACTACTCCATATAAAGGAGGAATTTTTGGTTTAGGAAGAAGACCAAGTCCATCATGACGAGGAGGTATAGGTCTACTTTTAGAAGGTTTATTAGGCATAGACATAGTCACATCCATAGGGATGGGTTGGGAATCTTCTTGAGGAAAGACATTAGTTTTATCTTTCAAAGGAAGAACTTCCTTCTCAAGAACAACAGGAATATCAAGTTTAGGTGTTCTAGGTTCACTTAAAGATAGGATCATATCTGTTTTCCACTTTTGATAAGATTTGAAAAGATGATCACTTCGCGGAGGAAGAGATTGGAATTGTTTAGGCCAAAAGTAATCAATAGGAACACTAGAAGTTCTTTCAGTTGGTTTAAAGAGACTATGATTGACAATAACAACTTCACCATTATGGGGAAATTTTAAGCACTTATGTATAGGAGAAGCTATAGCTTTCATGGAAGATAGCCAAGGATAGCCAAGCTTCACACGAAATTGTTTGGATGAAGGAATAATAGCAAAGCTCACATCAAGGGATTTATTATGGACCTCAATAGGCAATGTAATACAACCAATTGTAGGAGAAGAAAATGCATCAAATAATTTCACAACCACATCTGTTTTGTCATAGATCACTTGATTCAATTGCAAAGTAAAAAGAAATTCTTCAGTAATAACATTAACCATGCACAAAGGATCAATAAGCACTCCACGGCAAGGTGTATTCTTGACTTTTGCAACTATGTATAAAGGACCATCAGGTGCCCTAATGGTTTCACTAGAATCAAATGTGATGGAAGGTTCTTTAGGGTTTTCTTGCTGCTCTACAAAGTTAATCACATTCGGAGTCATAGAGACAAGACCATCAGATGAGAGAGAGGAATCATTAGCCTCAATTGCATTAGAGGTATGAGAAGGTAGTGGATCAGTAAAAATCTGAAGATTTTGGTTAGGAGGAGCTATAGATGTATTGCCTTTATCATTCACTCTAGAAACAGAAATAGTATTATTATCAATCAAATCTTGAATTTTACCCTTTAAAGAAAAACATTTTTCAGTATCATGCCCAGGTTGACGATGAAATTGACAGAAAGCTTTGTTATCAAAATAAGGTGAAGTAATCTTTGCAGGATCAATTTGTCTTATAGGAGGAAGAGTAAGCACATTTTGTTCCAATAACTTATTCATAATACTATGCAATGATTCATTCAAAGGAGTATACTTTCTTTCTTTCTTGAAAAATTTAGAAATAGGAGGCACACCTGATGCTGCATTCACATTGTTGTTGATGATGTTTTCATTGAATTTGATGGAATCTCTGTTCGATTTAAACTTTCCAAATGGTTGTTGACTGCTATCACCCTTATCACTCGGAGCCATAGGATGTGAATGTTCCATTTGAATCACAGTCAGTTGATAATTGTGAAGAGTTGCACACAACTATTGGAAAGAAGTAAACTCAGAAAACAAAAGTTTGTCTCGAATATCTTTTTGCAAATTAGAAATAAAGATTCTTTGAATATCATTATCAGGCACTGGAAAAGAAATTTGAGCATACAAATGTTTATATCTACCAATGAAATCAGTCACTTTTTCTTTAACACCTTGTTTACAATGCATTAAATCAATCAAAGTAACTTTAGGACTTATATTGTTTTGAAATTGTTGAATGAAAGCATTTGCAAGTTGTTCGAAAGAAGTAATAGAATAAAAAGGCAATGAGCAATACCATTGTAGGGCTTTATCTCTTAATGTTCTAGTAAACAGTTTTGCAAGCAACCTTGGGTCATAAGCAAAATCAGTACATATTGTTTGAAAAGTCTTAACATGTGTTAGAGGATCACCTTTACCATTATAAAGCTCCAAATGCTGAATTTCAACATGTTTAGGAGGGATAGCTCGAACAATGTCAAATGGGCTCGCAACATCAAATGTGGGCACACTAAACTTAGATTGATTCATAGAGGCAATTTGTTGCTGTAAAGAAGAGACAGTTTGTGCAAGATTATTAATGGTCGCTTCAGTCGAAGAATTCATATTAGATGTGTTAGATTGAGATGGAGGTGTTGTGTTATTGAAAGAAGGTAAAGAGTAAGGTGGTGGGACACTATGATAGTTAGTCATAGGAGAGGATTGGACAGGAGGAACACTACAAGGAGGAATGGAATGGTTAAATGAATTGCCCCCTTGCGTCATGTTCATTTGTGAAGATATAATAGGGACACTCATTGAAGGAATGAATGAAGAAGTCGGATTGAATGAAGGAAGAGGGTTAACTGAAGAAGAAGGATTGCCCCCATGACTGGTGATCATAGGAGGAATGTTTTGTATAGAAGTAGTCATTATGTTTGATGTAAAGGTAGGTATGCTAGCAATAGAAGTTGTCAAAGGAATAGAATGATTGACTTGTGTAGGAGGTTGTGTATAACCTAAAGTTTCGGCACAACTTTTCATAGGCATCACATTCGAATCCACAATGTGTGCAATACCACGCAAGATATCAATTCCATTCTTATCACTTTGAAGCATGCGTTTTAGACCCTCAATTAAAGGAAGAGCTTGACTATCGGGATACTCATGAGACATCCATTGGTGAAAATCGTCAAATTGGTTATCCAATTTCGAAAGTTGTTCTACAGAAACCTCATGGAGAGCTTCTTCATCATTAGGAGGATTAGAGGAATTACCCATGTCCTCATTAAAAAGGCTATTCAAATTAGGTTCCATCTCCTCAATAATTAAACCTCGGAAAGACTTAATTCTACGGCTTCGTCTAACGGGAATAGTGTAAGTAGGGCTTGTTGTTGTAAAACTCATGCACTAGAAAGGGAGAGAAAATTTTGAATTTAGAGGTAGCAATTTTCAGTAAAATCAGCCAATCTTCTGGATTTAAGCTGTTAAATGCAATCACGACAGTCTCCCGAAATTTCGGAAAAAATGTCTGGGATCATGGCGCTCTGAGTGCACACGGTCCTTGCAAGTTTTTTCGAAATTTGCAGGGATGAAAGGTATGATGATTTTAGAGCTAATTTGAAAAAATTGAGTGATTTTACGATCTGTAGATAGGCCAAATTAAAGTTGCAATCTCAAAATTGAACCCTATCAAGATTGTCGAAAAATGCAAAATTTGAATTTTGGAAAAGAGAGGGAAACTGAAATTTTGAATTTTATGGTTTTAGAGGGAATGTCAAAAGCAATGCAAGTTTTGAAATTTAAAAATTGACTCAATTTCACGCAAAATTCAATTTTGAAAGCGGAAATCAAAGTTGTTATAATTAAGCACTTAATTTCAAAAGTCACAAATTGCAAGAATTTGAATAAAGTACTGAAATTTTGAATGAATGCAAACACACTTTTCAGATTTAGGACAGTAAGAACACAATTTTTATACAAAATTTCAATTTCGATGATTTTTGAATGATTAGGAGCCTTAAACCAAGCAATCACAAGACCAACTTTGACTGTAATTTTGAAAGTGTTATAATTGATAAAATCAGCCAAAATTCTGGATTTTAGCAGGAAAATACAGTAAGATCTAGCTCCCGAAATTTTGAAAAAAATGTCGGGGACGATGGCGCTCGGAGTGCACACGGTCCTCGCAACTTTTTTCCAAATTTTCAGGGATGAAAGATATTGTGATTTTATTGCGGAATCCAAAGTTACAGCTGATTTGGAGATGTTTTGATCAGTGAAATTGTCGGACAAAGGTTGAATCAAGAGGGTTTCAAAAATTAGGGTTTTGACACTTAACCACTTAATTTTCAAAATTAAAGCACAAATATGAACTGATAATTTATAATAGAAGGGCAGATCTGAAGCAAGCATTAACAATTAAATATTTCACAAGTTCAATTACTAAAAGGAAATTTAGGGTTTTTATGCAATTAACCTCTAAAATTTTGCAAAAGATCAAACATGGAAATGTAATCAAGGAATCAATTTTCAGATCTAATCATGAATAATCAGAAAGGATGTTCACGTCGGGTTCACCAAAATGTAAAGCGAAAAATCGCAATCGAACCCTAGTTGCACTCCCCTCTTCCAACTCCGAGGAGAGAGAAGAGAGGTCGCTAGGGTTGATGGTTTTCACTTGGGAGACTTTACATTCAAAAGAGGGGTTGAAACCCACAAGATCCAATCCCACACAGTGCAAGATTGGATGCTAAATGTGTTTCAAGGGTTAAGACAACAAGGCTACCCTCTTTTGTAAAGAATGTGCATAGGAGAATTAAGCTAGGAATGCATAGAAAGTGACAAAGATTCGCTTATAAACTGAGATAGGGATATAGTATGAAGCTGCGGACCTGGAATTAGCAGTAAAATGTTGATACGGTGCTGTCCTACAAATTTGAGCAAAAGTTGACGGGACGATGGTGTCCGACGCCACGGTCATCCGAAAAATCCGCGAAACGAAGGGGGATCTGTTCGTCTCTGCACAAGGATTCCAGATCTTCAATTTCAGCCATGTACCTGCAACCTACACACAGAAAAGCGAAGATGATTGGGGGGGTTAGGAATTAGGGGTTTGCCTTTAGGTCAAACCCCGGTTTTGGAATTAACCAAGAAATGAGAAATGCTGTAAATGTAAATGACTGTAATGTAAAACAAGTACTAATACCTTGTTCTAAGGATGTTTGTATCCTTATGTGCGAAGGTATAGATGTTGTTGTTTGTTGTATGTTGTAAGTGATCTCCTCTTCAATGGTTGAATCCTTGACTTGAATACAACACTTAGCCTTGAATGGAGACTTGGAATGAATGCTTGAATGCTTGAATGCTTGAATGCTTGAGTATAGTTTCCATGTTTTTTCCATCATGTATATCTCCAAATGAGAGAGGAAAATGTAGTTTATATACTTGCCAATTAGGGTTAAAAGACTGATTTTCCCAACCTTAGGCCGACCAGGAAAGTTAATTTCCAATTTACAAACAAAAAGACCCGAGACCCCATAGGAGACCGGGCCCAAAATAGGCCCAGGGACCAGGGCGCTGGGCGCTCTGGTCCCACCTCCCGGGACAGCAGGGTGCAAAGGAGGTTCAGGCCAGGGTGCTTGAAAAATGCAGTTTTTGATGTCGTGGACAAGTTTCGGGGTCTCCATTCAGGTTGCGTGTTGCGTCGCCATCGTGAAGACCGAAATGCAGTCGAAATTGCAAGTGTCGCAATTTTAGGACGCTACAAATGGTATGAGATACAAATTTACTATTTTAAAAGAAAGAGAATGAAATGTTTATAATAATGTTAAAATATGTTTAGTGGATGGAAGGAGTTGTTGGATTGTTTGAAGCACCAAAACACACATTTTGCATTGAATTCTAGAGTTTATAACATAGATTTTATAAAACCTTAAAATATATGAATTAATTGATTGAAAATAGTCTCTTAGTATAGATAAGAAATTTGAAACAATATAGAGGGTAAATTCCTCAACAACTTGTGATAAATTACAACTTGCAATCCCCTTCTTCTCATGAATTTTACCTCTTCTATGGCTTCCAATATAGTACTGTAATTTTTGCTCCCTCCTTACTAATGAGCTACCACTCTTATATTTCTCTTCCATACCTTAGAAATTAAAAAAATATTACATAAATTCTATTATGTCAACTTCCATTTTGTGGAAAGTATAATTTCCATATCAAAATATGGCTCAAATTTTTGTACTGTTGTTTTTATTTGGACATCCAATTGAGCTAATTTATTTTAAGAATATATTTCTTAGAGTTATCTATCCTCCCCAAATTGATTAATCCAATTACATATTTTTTTGGGCTCCATTGCATTGTTTGAAGCCTCAATACTTAATTACAATACTTGTTAAGATTCCTCAAGTTATTGTCCTTCCTTTTTTCATATGTGGTTTTCATTGGTTCCTTTGTAATAATGTTGAGCCAACCATGTGATGGAAAGTAAAATGTGGTTCTTATCATTGTCATTCTTAGGTCAAGGATCTCTAAACTATAGGCATACTAATATCTCTTAGTTTAAAGGTCATAATATTGTGCAATAGTGAGGACCAACTCAACCTATTTCACTCCTGAAGGGAAGGAATCTACATGAGATAAACCAAAATTTTCTATATTTTGGTACTTAGGGATTATATTTTCTCCTATTTTATCCCTCTTGAAAGAATCATGGTCATGTTTGGGTTTCCTCCCAAGAACACATGTGAAGACAAACATTCACAAGAAAGAGAGAATCAACACCCATGATGATATTTCATTAATTACTAAAATGTATTGAGATGAGGTGAGAAACAATGTATAATAGCCTTTCTTATAAATGCAATAATGGAGGAGAAGAGAGCACAAGATATGCACGTGTCTCAATCATAAAGGAGAGTAGTTAGATTGCAACCACTTTTAACTACACAACAACAAATATTAAATGCTTGTTACCTATGTGAAACTTAAGTAAATGTAAGTGGTATTAAACCACATACACCAACAATCCCCATTAAGTGCAACTCAGGGAGTGAAACTATGCAATATGAGATTCATTATGGGTCTTAACAACAAAGCCATGTTAGGTACCGTGGCATCATAAATTGTAACTGATTTGCACCTAATGTTTGTGCTTCCACTTTAATGTGTCTTATCTCCATCCCCTCTCTAGGTTCGATTTGATCCTATTCTCCAAACTCAATGTCATGAACACTTGTTGGTGGGTCTTATAACAAGATATCCTCTCCCTTGGATGCTTATTTTCATCCTATTTGTAGAAAGACCAAGGTGTGGGATGCCTTGGTCTAGAACACGGTGCACCAAAATTCATTGGTCCCTCTCAAAGACGCCCCAATTTAAAATGGGGTAGGTGCTATATGATCCAAATAGAATTTGATTCTCGGGACTACATATGACTGTTGGAGGTTGGTCCAATTAGCAAATTACCTAGGGAACCTTGTATTAAGACATCTTATCAATTGATTATAGATCAAAGACTCCATCCATGTTATTTGTGCATTGAGGAAGCATTCATCATCAAGCATATTTAGATATTCAGGGATGCATATTCCCCATTTAAGCATTGTGGAGCACATTTACATGAATCTTCATGCAAGCATGTGTGTGCGATTAGGGTTTTTCATATCCACATGTTTTTCATGACATTACATTCAACATTTGTGATTACATTCAAAGAGAATTGCATCATCATCAATAATTTTAGATCTAAGGTATGTCTCCTTAATAATTATTTTAGTATTTGCATTACTTCATTTATGGTTAATTCCAAAATTGGGGTTTGACATTGACAAACCCTTATCCCCAACATCTTTCCTATTCTTTCTAGGTGTAACAATAGGTGTAGGAGGTGTACTTAGGAAATCTAACAATTTCAAGAATGATGAACAAGTTTAGCTTTCAAAAATAGAAAATTCAAAGGACCAAAGGAGATTTGTGCTACTTGGTCCTCAAAATCAAGAAAATTTTTGAGAATAGGTTCTAAACATCTTATTTTGCCCAGATCCCAATTGGTTTCTCCATGGGACATATTTAGCTTACTGTTTCTATCAATTTATCTCAATTATCTCATATTTTACCCTAATTTAACAATTGATTCCAAATTCAACCTAGAAATAATGAGACCCACAACCCACAAAAAATTAGTTATGAGACTCCTTGCATGCTTATTTTTTATTTAAGGTTTTAGATATGATTTGTAGACATTTGAAAAATAAATTTTGCACTCATAGATCATAATAACATAAATTTAGTGGTTAATTTTATAAAACCCTAATTTATTTTGCTAATTTTGGCTTGTGGGTTGCATAATTTCTTACTTATATTTTCAAATCTAAATTTAGACAATCATAATGGAATTTACTAAATATTTTTTTTTTCTTTCTATTTTGCACATGATTGCATTACTTTTTAGTTAAATTTATCACAATGCACATAGAACAAACTATGGCCATCATGAACTATGCACATTTTTTAATCCTTTTTTGAGTCACTAGTCTACTAGCAAAAATAGTGATGTTGTTTGTAAAGTCTTGTTATGACTTTTAAATCTATGTGAATTTTGACTATTTTAAAGAATATTGTACAAAAAAGATAAATTAGAGACTCATACCCTTGGTGGGTTCTTATCCATTTTGCTTCCATGATACTAGTTTAGAATCTTTTTGATAAGGATTTATTGCAGACCATAGTAAAATATTGAATCCACTCTAAATGCAGAAAAAAATGATATTCTCTTATAGGAGAGGAAACTATAATTATATTTGTTTTATGAAAATAATTTTCTAGTTTGTACATGCCAACTGACTAATTTTTATTGAAAACATTCTAAATATGCATATTTTAGAAAAAATATAATATAATAAATAAGTGTTTCCATTAAAAAATATAACATATTAAATTTGAAAGAAGGTAACTATTATAAGAACAATGGAAATATGTAGACAAACTCTAGATCCATAGTAAACATTGCTATCCTTTACAAATCATGGTTTAGAAATTAGTAGTACTTCAATATGCTTTGTGATTCATACAATCCTAGATGGTTAATGTTTCTTCAATTAAGTACCATATATTGAGGGCATGCATTCATGTTAGCCTTAAATCATCCTTACAACCATTGCATTTTGTAGTCCCTAGCTACTAGCTGAAGCTTTTTTAATATTCATAAAGAATAGCTTCATGTAATGTAGATATTTATCAAGTTTCTAAAAAATATAAATCTATAGTTTTGGTATGTTGTAGCAGATTGAAAATTTTAATCAACCATACAAACATATTATTTAATAGGGCCATTTTCTAGAAGTACTCCAAATTTTTCTATTTAGCCTAACTTAAAAAGTTGTATAATTCCTCCTTGATGGATCCATTAAATAATGATTTTGGTTCTATTTTATATGATGTATGTGTTATAAGTATAGACATATAAATTGATATATTGCCTTTTCAACTACAATCAAAACAACACCCACCCATTTCCTCTACAATAGATTAAATAAATATTTATTTATTTAATTCTTTATCCTAATTTCATTGTAATATTAATTAAATAATATGTTATTATTTAACTAACAAATCACTATTGATCCACTACTTATCACTATTCAGTAGACTATATTCCAAACATCAATCATTTGCCATCCATCTTCTATAGTTCAACTTTAGACAAATTAATCTGTCCTCATCCTCATCTCAAGAATTATATGTATGTATATGTACACACCTCTTTCTCCGTCTTTCTTTCTTCAACTTTTGCCCTCTGAAGACTTTCTTTGGTGTCATCTACCCATGCAAGTGACATTAACAACATAATATACAGTTGGAATATGTAGATGCTTGAAAAGCTATGAATGTAGAAAACCAGTGAAAACTATTTGTGATTCATCAATAAAATTCCTTGATAGCCTTGCGTATACTTGCAATTTAATATAAATCAATATCTCTAAACTTTACCTTAAACCAATGTGTATAAAGTGTGTTTGACTCAGCCTGAACTGAAGTCCAGACCATTTCTCATAAATGGTCTCAATCTGACAGAAGTAAATAATTTCTTAAGTTCGTTTATGTTTTCTATCCAAAACATTGTAGCTAAATTAAGGCCTTGGATTTTTTTGATCTTATCTATTGGATTTATAAATTTTAGCCAATTATACTAATTATAAGGGTATAGAAAGAGCAAGGAAGCAATTTTAAATGTATTATGTCTAGTGTTATATTATGTATTTGTTTGTTAAAGTTTAATTAGTAGAGGCATGCTTTATGCTTATTGTTTTTTTATTAGTTTAATTAAAAATATATGGAGATTAATTTTAGATGTTCAAAATGATATTTTGTTAGAGTTTGTATTCTATTTAAAATTAGAGGTCTGCTTATTATAAGATTTGTATTGTTATTTTAAGAAAATATATAATCAATATTGTATTATCTTATTGTTCGTGGAGTCTCAAAATAAGAATTTATATTTCATTATTTATAGTATTCTTTTTTTGCAATCTCTATTTATTCATTTAATGTGCTTTAATATGCCGATTGCATTTCTGAAATTATGTTGTGTAGGATATTATTTGTTTTTGCATACCACTTTATTGCAAAGGATTCTATAATTTATTGGGTCATAAGGATAATTTGATAACGATTTGTTATAGAGTTGGTAGGAAATTTTTGCATAATAGATTTGTTGGAAAAAAATGTCATTTAGTTACCATGATGACCCAAATGAAGATCATATTTATTTATTTGGTAAAAGGAACAAATTAATTTTGGATAGAAAAAAATCTAGGAGATAAAATACTTTTAAGGTTACAATTTTTTGAATATAGAATAAGGCATGAGGAATTTGAAGAGAAACTTGAAATTCAAAGGGACTAGGCACTAGGTTGGAAAAATAAATTTGGTAGCAATAATTGTTGAAGATGTGTCAAAATAAGGAATAAAATGATAGTTAACATCTCTTATTTTAAATTTAAATAAAAGATTATTATGCTCATAGATCAAGGGCTCAAGAGTTAGAAATATACTTTGAGATAGATGGTATTGAGGAAGATAATACAATGGGAGTTAAATTTGTAATATAAAAGAAAGTGATGTCTCATACTTCCCCATGGAAAGATAACCTATAGTTCACGGTACAAGAAATAAACGAAAAGGATAAAATTAGGTTATGAACTAATATTGTAATGCATTTAAAGGCTAATATCTACAATAATTTTTAACAAACATGTTTAAGGAGTTCCAAAATCTTAGGTAGAAAGCACAAGGCGTACTAGCTTCTATGAAGTAGATTTTGATGTGAAAATTGAATTTACAAGAAGAAGAGTAGGTATTCACTAGATATATCTATGAGCCCAACTTCCAATTGTAGGATGAGTTATCCCCTCTCAATATCAATACAATTGATGAGTCCTAGTAGTATTCCTTGAATGTAGAAGGGAAAGTAGATTGGAGCATTATTTAAGAAAGGTGATGAAGTTAGTAAACTTGTATCATATTATGTTTGATCATAAGAAACTAAATAATTCCTCTAATTTCATTTCTACCTCTATAACCTATTTAAAAACTCTTTCTTAGTACTTTTTCAATAAAAATATCCCCTTCTTCCGACTAGACATCTTGGCTACCTATTTTTCTAGTGATGTTATTTATGTGCCTTTTTATTTACAATCATTGTGTTACCCCTATTTTAAACTTGGCAAATTTTGAACTTTCTTGTTAAGCTCCTTGAACTGATAACCTCTTTGTCATCTTGAGGTACTAAATATCTCATGATGGTGGAGAAAAATTATTTGTCACCTTAGTCAAAGACCTTACAAAGTGGTGATGGAGTTTGTCAAAATCACAAGTAAAACAATGAAATTGAGTGACGATATGTCATCTCATAGAAAATAATGATCATGAACATATGCAAAATGTATTTACTCTAAAAATATATAGAGACTTTCTATGGAGGGTTGACAACCAAATGTTTCGAGCAAATGCATTTGGGAGGTGTCAAGCAAAGGAATTCATAACCATAATAATGTTGTATGTTATAGTTCCAATTTTTCTCATGATCAATTTTGCTATTAATCCAGGAATGACAAGATATGAATATTCATCAAAGTGTGATTCAAGTGCTTTCAAATGCCGATGAACTATAAGAAAGGAAGTGGAGAATCATTAAGCCCTTCAATAAATTTTGGTTGTTAGATACAGGTTGGTTTAGTTTACAAAGATGCTGATATATCCAAAAAGGTCAATGCCCCGTTCTCTTAACTTTTCGGTGAGCTAGTTCCTTTGGCAAAAGACCCAATGCACTCATTTATCGGCAAGTTGGCCAACTTTTCAAATATGCCAAGTTTTGAAAGCCATTGGTGCATTCTCATTCATTAAAGAATTAGTTATTCTAACCCGTACATTGGCAAGTTGTGAAAGCTGAACAAAATGCCGATGGAGTTGTGGGTGCTCATCAATTCACCGAATGAGGAGGAATTGTTGGGAACCGACAAGTTTGTTCTCGCTACGTGGGAGGTTTTGAAAAGAAGAGAAAGTTGTTGATCACTAGAGGAAGGAACTTACTATAACTAACCATTCTACAAACTAAATGTCGTGATCAGAGGCAGAGGCAAAATGAACTTGGCAAAAATACTTTAGAAACTTTCAAGCAAGTGCATCTCATGCCAGGTGTAGAAGATGCTCGAGAATTGTTTGTACAAATGCCTCTAAGAAATGTGGTCTTATAACATGCTATGTGTGCAAGCCGTGGCATCTACAATAATTGGATGAACTGAAATGCATATGAACGTCTACCAAAGTGTAATGAATTTGGGATTCTTGTCACATATCTTCATTATGTCTGTAAGCCTATGGAAACATAGATAAGCGCCTGAACCGGTCTAACATAATGCATTAAAGAGATGTTTTCTTATGGAATGCGAAGGTTGCAGGTTATGTACAAAATGTATTTGTCAAACAAGTTTGTAGTTCTCCAGCAAATGCAATCGGCAAGCATAAAGCCAAATTCACCCACGCCTCTGCCAACTCTCTATCTGCGTGCCAAAGTAGGAACTTTGGAACATCAAATAAACATCCATCAAAGCATCATGTACAGTGTTTGACAGTGCCTCAGACAGATGTCGTCTCAACGAATACAATGATAGCAGGGATCGCACAAAATATATTTGTCGAAACGCTTTAGAAACTTTGAAGCAAAACAAAGTGATATACTTAAAATCAATTCCATCACATTTACAAGTAATGGAGAGCACATTATAAATTTTATCACGTTTATGGTTGGAAAATGCTCTGACAGTCATGCCTGCAAATCGTTGAAGCATGGTCAAGGCGCAAAAACCGATTCGGAAAGATGTCTTCACATGGAATGCAATAATTGCAAGATATGTACAAAAATGGATGTGGTATATTTGAAACAAATGCAATTGGCAGGCCTAAGAGAAGAATTAAAAAACCTTTGAAAACATACTCATTGTTTGTACCAAACTGAGAGCTTTGGAATAGGCTACAAATATCCATCAAAACACAAAAGATAGAAGGATTTTACGAGAAGTTACAACCGCGACTACTCCAACTGGTATATATGTTAAATGTGGAGTCATAAATAGTGGCTGAATTGTTTGACAGAAAGCCGTGAAGGGATGCTATCTCAAAGAATAAAACGAAAAGGTATCAATGACCATCAAAGTACATAGTGAATTGACCCTCGACCTTATAATGCCTGTGCATGGAAATTTATCAAAGTATGAAGGATGATGAGTTCTTTTGAATCGGAAGTTCTCAAAGGATAACAATTGGATTCAATGGAAAGCCGAGAATGACATGGAAATTGGAAGACTTACGTTTGTGACATTTTAAACTAGAATTCATGAGAAATGTGAATGGAATTTATGTCTTGTGAATACAGTTTCAAGTCCTCCAATATACGAGTGCTTCTAGATGTAAATACACAATCAAGGGTACACGGTGGACAAGTGATACAACAAAACCCATAACTTGGTTTTCATCAAAGTCATAAGTTTGAAGTTTTTTTTTTTTTAAAAGTGATTTAATTCACCACTTGTAACTAAAGTTAGCTTTTTCGCTTGAGCTTTGTAAAAGTTAGGTAAATCCTAACTTATTTCTAAAAGGGCAGTTATTCTAAGTGTTCATTTATGTTAGTTATCCTAAGTGACTAACTTAGTTATTTATCTTAAGTAGTCAAGCCAAGTAGTTATAAGGTAGTTATTCTCTCTAGCCTATAAATACAAGGCTTTTGCATTGTAAAAAGGGACTCTAACAGAGGGGAAACTTCAGAAATTGTTAGAGAATCTTGTAATGAATTTTGATTTTACACTATGTACAAAGAGGTTTATGAGATTGTATAATCTCACAAAGACAATAAAGAGTGCTTTCAAGTTTGTATGTTCTTTATGTTCTTCTAAGTTGTCATTGCTGAATTTTTCCTATGTTAAATTAGTAATTCATTTTTGTGCTCACATTAATCGTCAACAATATATGCAATTGATGTAATGAAACACAATCACTTCCTGTATCAAGATAACTTATCTTTCTGTATGTCAATATGTGTTATCTTTATTTCTTCATCATTGCATATAAACACTTATTTTGTGCTTAAACCCCCTTTGTAATTGTTATTCATTGTGAATCTCAATTGTGTATTTGTATGTCTGCCATTGGGGTTTCTATTATCTACTTTCTTTCATTTTGTGTTTTCCTTCCCTTTTGTACTTTTAGGTTAAAAGTACACAAAAATACCAAATACCCCTATCATACGATGGAGTTGCCCCTCTCAAACGCAGAGGAAGATTGTGGCTTCACCACAATCTCTCCACTACTCTCAAAACCTAATATTTGAATGTTATAATGCAAAATATTAACTAGAAATTTTTTTACATCTAAACATCAAATTTTATTTCATTGAAACATTTATTTCATATTAAATGTCTCTATATTACACATAATACACATCCATGACTCTCACAAACATGAAAAAAAAACATAATTTTGTATTTTTACACAATAGTGTTGTTATATTTCATTCCAAGAAATTAAATTAAATTTTAATTACCAAATTAGAAATTACAAGGCATTCAAATTGTATGTGTATGCTTGATATTTTTGTGAAAAAATCTATTAGTTCCATTCATTTATTTCCTCTACATGAAAAATTTAAAATTGAATCACTTCTAATTTTTACAATTCATTTTACATTAAATTTTTTTTATTTTTTTTTTAGGGTGAGAAGGTTACTTCTCAAGAAAATACCCTTTTATGAATAATTGTAAATACATCATAATGAAATTATCTATGGATTCCCTCAAAACATAAAGTTTAAGTATATACACAATGGTGAAAGAAGAGGTATAAGCTGATTAAATTGGGACTTTAAAAAATAAAAAATATTGATGCTACATGGAAATTCATATTTAGATGTAGAGGAAGATGACAAAAATATTTTTCTTACTAGAAGGCTATTAGATTATTTTAATTGTGGTTATTCTTACAAGATCTATAACTTAGCTAAAAATATGAACTTTGATAGCAGGTACATAATGGAAGAGGAAGAGACATTGGTATAGCAAAAAATTGAATGAAATGTCTAAGTACTTCTAGAAGATGACAATGCACATAAAATATTAAAATATGTCATAAAAATATTTGAAACATATAAAGAAATTCCCTTTTTGGTAATGCTAGAGTCACACTTAATCTATTAATATCAATTCCAAGTTCCTTTTTGGATAGAATGTGACCTAAAAAAAATCATTCACGGATTGAAAATATGAAAATTTTGGTATTGAGTGACACTCCAAATTACCTACACATTAAAAAATTGCTTAAAGTGAAATAATGGTCTTTCATATGAGCTTGAGAAATACACTATATATTATGATCAAGGTAAATAAACACAATCTTATTAATCATCACACAAAATACAATACCCATGGCTCTTTGGAAAGTTTCCTCTACATTAGAAAAACCAAAATGCATCTTTCCTATAAGTCATTTTGCCCCATTTTGTAGTGAACGACGTTACAAATTGATCGACCTTATTAACCAATATCTTATTGTAACAAAAAAAGTAATCAAGTAGTGATGTTTATTTTGAAATCAATACTACTTGTAATATTTATTCCATAGAAGGAAATGAGTACTGATCCTTCAAATAATATCTATTCAAATCTCTAAAATCCACACATAACCTTAACTATTCTGTCTATTTTTTTTCACAATTACCAAGTTTTAATTCCAAAATGTGTACTCAATAAGAACAATTTTGTTCAAATTAGGTAAAGTGAGATAGGGAAAAAAACCATTTTAAAAAAAAACCATTGAGGTAGAACAGAGGTGTCTCATGATTTGTGAGACTAACCAAAAAAATAAAGATAAACTAACACCTAGAGAGAACCTGAAAACAACAAAAAGAAAATAAGAGAAGACCATATAGTAAGAAAACACACTACAAATTTCTCAAGATATTAAGGCCTTTCATTGCCTCCCACTCTTTGTTGAAAATTTCTAGCCTATCCACAAAGGACAGATCTTTGTGTTTTTATTAGGGGGTGGCTGCAAGAAGTTGAGTCCCACTTTTGGGCAAAAAGTGGAAGTGTTTTCTCTGTTTTTCAAATTTTCTGTCAATTGATGTCAAAATTTGATGCACTTAGAGATTGAATCTCAAAAAAATTTAGTAATAGAAAATGTAGTGCTTGGAGTCTACTTTTCAAATATGTAATTTATTTTAATACCCACATGGTAAAAATTGCTTTTTAGTAGGCATGTTTAAAAATAGGTTTTTCAAAATGCCTATTTCAGGACCATACCACATGTGTACGACCACCCTTTTTAATGCAAATAAATGAATTTTTGTAAATTCTTCCGGGAAACAATACCTAAGACACTAAATATTGATGAGAATATTTTTTCTTATTTTTTAATTGAATACATATTTTTTTATTAATTTTTAACTCACAATAAAGTAAATTTTCAAAACATCGGGTGTACGACCACCATAAGTCGATAGAAATTTCATATTTTTCAATTTTTTTTTTAATATTCAAAATAATTGTATGTAGATAGATGTCATATAATTTATTTTTCTAAAAACTTAAAAATAAAAAAGTTATTAAAGTTTTATTGAACCTCGGTATTTTAGGTTTAGGTACCACTTTTAATTAATAAATAATATAAAAATAGTAAAAATGATCTTATCACTATTAAATTTACATTTATGAAATCAGGACGCTAAAAACTCTAATGGGTTTTCGTTTCGTCAAAAAATTCAATCAGGAAGGCCCTCAAAAAATTAGGCCAAGGTAGAAATCTACTGTCGTTTTACCATAGCCATTTTTTTGGAGGTCAAAGCATAGGTTTGGTGGGACCAAGCCTATCCAGAAGAAAAAAACAAGGCTAAGGGTTTTTTCCCACCCCTAATTTAAAAAAATGGAAGCTCATTTTTTAAATTCAAAAAATGGGCACCCGTTTCGCTTTGTAACGTTGAAAGCGAAACAGGCACCCATTTTTTGAAACGGGCACCCGATTCTAAAATGAGCACCCATTTCATTAAATGATGGGTTCCCATTTCTTAAAAGATCCGTTGGGCCAGAATCTGACCCACAAGCACAAATCACAATGATTGAATGATTTTTCAATCATTGCCCGACAGGTACGATCTGCAAAGAGATTTTTTTGATTAATCATTCTTTTTTTTGTCTTATTATCGATTTGGTAAGGAGATCGAGTCGAATTCAAAATTTGGTGCAGCCATGGGATCAAATCAACGCAGGAAGAGGAAAAGGAAGGTTGTGACGACTGAGGAGATTGCAGCAAATAGGGAGAAGGAGGCAATACGTGAATGAGAGAGAAGAGAAAGAATGAGACAAGGAGCTTCAAGTTCCACAATCATTCCAGAAGAGGAGAGCATCGATGAGACCATAAATGCTGACAAAGGAAACAAAATAGAACCATTTAATTTAGTTGCATCTTCTAATCCATTATTGGATACATGTATGTTTTCACAATCCTATGTTTTTTTCTCATGAAGAAATTGGTGATTTAGTAGAAGAAGATTACTTATTAAATCAAATGCCAATTTAAAATTAAACCCCAAATGAAATTAGAACTCAAGTTGAAATTGAAATTGAAATCCAAATTGAAACCCCAAATGAAACTAGATCTCAACTTGAAACGGAAATTGAAACCAAAATTGAAACTCCAAATGAAATTGAAAATCCACTTGCAACAAAAACCGATAATGTGGATGCAGACATGGAAACACCAATTGAAAATGAAACATGTTTGAATGATAATCAAATGAATGAAAATTTTGAAATTAAAAGTGATTTACTCGACAATCTTCCTGGCTTGGTTTCATGGAGACAGATTAGGACACATGCAAATAGATTGTTTAGACATTTTTTTAATAATAAGTGTATGCTGGAAAAGTGGGTCGATAGAACTCAATATGCGAAAAATGGAGCTCTAGGGAGCCTTGCTCACACACCTACAGGACTTCTTGGTGCAAGCTATGGAGTAGTAAAGTATCACTCAGCTTCCCAAGGTGGGTCCCATGGTTCTCTATCTTACACGGTCCTTCAAACCAATGTTTTTCCTCTTAGATCACTGAGCAAAATGGTTTAGGGATGGCAAATGCAAGAACAAGGGATGCTTTTTGTTGGTTTAATATGAGATGCATCCTAAGCTATGCATGATTCTAGAAATGCAATAAACTAACTATAAGATGATAAGGTTAGTATGAATACTATCCTAACATGATATATTAGTCTATGATTGAGCTAAATGATAAAGAAAGTATTCTAAACATGCATATTTAGACTAATTTCTATCAAAAAGAGAGGCTAAAATGATGAGCATAAAAATGTTATGAAAGCTTGAATGTATTTGAGCATAAGTATGATACTACAAACTTGAATTTTTAAAATGGAGGAATGAGAGCTCTATTTATAGCAAAAATAGGGCAATGGATGGTCAAGATTGAAAGAGTTAATCAAGGGCTAAGTTTGAAAGTTGGGAATCCATGTTTGCAATTGGCACCAATGAAATGGTGACAATTATCAACATAAGACTGGTTGAGAAAAGGGGTTGGAGACATTAAATGCCTGAGAAGACCTCATGGTTATCTAGAGGGTAAGAGTCAAGCCTAAGTTAGGATTACCCATTGGATTATGAGTTAATCCAAGGATAAACTCTTGTGCAAATGATTAAGAAATAATCATGGTCAAAGCATTAAAGGCTTGATGAGACCCTTGGGTTGGATGAAGGTTAAGTTAGGTAAAAAGTCTCTAACCATGTAAGAGGGTTGAATTAACCATTAATGGTTTGGGAGACTTTGGAAAATTAAGTGGTTGAAGACTTGAAGCCTTTAATGGTTATCAAAGACTTTAAGGGTTTGAGAAGTGACTTCCCTTTGTTTAGGGATGTGACAAAGTTTAGAAGATGGGTTAGGTTAATTTAGAATTGATTAGAAGGGTCTAGAAGAAATTAGGAAGGGGTTTAGGAAGCAAGTGGGAGATGTAGGAAAATGCAAGTGGATGGAGGGATAATAGGATTTAATTGAAATAAAGTTAATTTAATTCAATTTGGTTGCAATTTGGAGAAATTAAATAAATTAGATTTATTTAAATTAGGATAAACTATTTAATTAAATTTGAATTTAATTAAAAGTGGATAGGGGGGATTTAATTGAATAAAATGATTTATTCATTAAATGGGTATAGTGAATTTAATTGAGTAATTTACTTAATTAAATAGAGGAATACGGGTAATTTAATTAAATTGGATTTAATTAAATAGAGAAATGAACATAAAATATTCATTTAGGAATATGGTCATTTTTATACATGTACATTTTGTCCCTCTTTGAAGTGACGTGTGTGCACATGTTATTTCAAAGAAAATGATGTTTTATCGTGATTTATGATCAAATGAAATTTTTGTGTTGCTCTTATGATTTGCAAGTCGTGCTCCAGATTTGATTTGATGCATGATGCCCCCTTGGGAGATGAATCAATATTTTGAAAATTTGATTGGATTTGATGATTTGTGTGTAGGGTGTATGATTTTGTCTATGTGAAATGTTTGAAATTGATTCATCTCCCAATAATGTACATTGTGTAGGGTATAAGGGAGACTGCGAGCAAATTACATGCCCGGTTTCCTAACCCTAATTTCATTTTCCTCCTATAAAAGGGGAAAAGGGCTTTGATTTGATTCATTTGTGCATTGTTGACTTTGGAGAAAGAGAATTTGGAGAGAAGTCAAAATGCCTATTCCGTATTCCAGGCATCATTTTGAGCGCGTTCGGAGGTACCGGAGACCTGCTGCATATGGACCACCAGTAAGTCAACACTTTTGACCCTTTTTTTATTTTTGATTTTGTTGTTTTTGGTTATTTTTTGATTTTTGAAATTCGTTTTAGCGTTTTAGCGCGTCAAAGTCGCAAATTAGTGCATACGAAGATTTAGGTAGCGCATGAAGCTTGATTTTAGGGCTGCGTCTGAAATAAAATAGCGTAGCACATAGAAAGTCTAGGTTAGCGTAGGGAGTGAAAATAGCGCATGCAGAATGTAGGGTAGCACATCAGGTCAACAGGGTAGTGTGTAGGGTAGACCTAGCGCATAGGGGTCACAGGGGTTTGCATGGGTAAGGGGTTTTAGCGCGTAGGGTAGACTTAGCGCATAGGGTCAAATAGGTAGTGCCAGCTAGGTATAAGTTAGCACATGGATAGGTTTTAGCGCATAGGGTAGGTTAGGTGGCACATGGGGGGAAAAGATTAGCGCGTAGAGTCAGTCTAGCGCATAGGGTGAATGGAGTAGCGCGTAGGAAAAATAGCTTAGCACATGGGTAGATTTTAGCGCGTAGACAACCTGTTTTAGCGCATCTGGAAAAATTTTGGGAGATGAGGTGATTTGTGAAATTGTTGTGTTTTGCTGTCATGGGTTTTATTGATTTGTCCAATATGAGTGTCGATATAACTTGTTTTGATTTGCGATATTTCAAGTTATGCATAGATATCAATGTGTTGTGTTAATCAAAATATGATTTGTTTTTGCACTTTGTTTCAAGTTCAATGTGTGAAGCCTGATTTGTATTACAAGCTAATATGGGTTGGAAACTTGAGTTGTTTTACAAGCTGATATGGGTGGGAAACTTGAGTTGTTTTACAAGTTTATGTGATTTGGAGACTTGAGTTGTGTTACAAGTTTTGAAATGGTTTTTGATAACTTGAGTTGTTTTACAAGTTGATATGAAATGATAGGATTTTGAACTTGATGTAGATGAGAAAATTGTTTCATGTTGTTGATGTGAGTTTGATTTTGATATCTTTGTTTTGATGTGGAAACTGATATTGGACTCATTTTGCTAGTTGACAGGAGCGATTGGGCGTGGTGTAGTCACATGAGCGATTTCCCAGGCCTTGGACTCTGATACCACAGTTGACACAGGCCGACCTGGATGTCATTAAGAGATGCGGTTTGACATCTCTTTTGGATATGCCTCGGTTCACTGTGAACTAGGGGCTACTTACAGTGCTCGTAGAGAGGTGGCACAACGACATGAACACCTTCCATTTTGCCACAGGTGAGATGACAGTCACACCAAAGGATTGTTATAGGATTTTGTGTACACCAGTAGTAGGTGCACTACTACCATATGAGCAGTCGGAGGAGGGTGGCACAAAGGAACTTCACCACATTTTTCACGATGAGACAGTCTGCGGATATGAGATCCCATGGCAGGAGTTCCTAGACCTTGATTATGCACCACTTCCATCAGTACTGGCAAGGTTTATTGGTGGATTCCTTTGTCTTGATCGTAGGTCAAAGGGATTCTCTGTGGGATGGGGGCTAATGTTAGAGGAGATGGTCACACAGGGTCATAGGTTTGCATGGGGATCGACTATGCTAGCCCCTCTATACAGAGACCTGCACGAGGTGGTATACCTAGGTTATGACAGTTTGTCAGCTGGCGTGACGCTCTTACAAATATGGTGCTGGGAGCACATTCTAGCTACTAGGCCATTAGCAGACAAAGATAGGCTTGTTGGATGCGCATATGCTTATGGATACAGGGGTCTAGTTATCCAGCGGAAGTTGGGCAAACTAGAGAATTGGAGGAGAGAGCTAGATGACATCGATACGGTCACATGGTGATTGTATACAAGGTGTGAGGTGTGGGCAGAGGATGGGCTGGAGATGCCCTATGTGTTCATGATGAGATATCTGATTAGGAGGACCCCATTTGTTATTGAGAGGTTTGTGGTGACCAGAGTTTTGAGACAGTTTGGTCGACAACAGGGTATACCTTGGGGGCTTGCTTATATGCACGACGGAGGCAGGACGTATCAGATTGGGGCCCGACCATTGATAGCGCGGTGGCGGTGGAGGAGTTTGTCGGTTTGGCGGGTCAGATATGGGATTATGCCCCAGAGATATTGGATGCGGGCATGACCGATGAGTTCGTGAGATTGTTTGCCACACGGGCAGTGGCCAGGATATCGGATCCCAAAGAGATGCGGCCGACATTTGATGATGATGATGAGGAGGGAGAGGGAGATGATGAGGATGATGAAGATGGTGCAGGAGGACGACAAGGGAGTGGAGTTAGAGGGAGGAGGGGAGATAGAGGGAGGAGAGGAGATAGAGGTGTGGAGAGAGCAGTCAGACAGGTGGTGATAGATAGGGGGAGAGGCAGATTGGCTATTGGAGCCAATGGAGAGGGGAGGATGGGGGAGGTTCTAGCTGTAGTGGGGGGTACTGACAAGGCGATTCGGCTAGCACAGAGGAGGAGGACAGATGTGCTCCCACCTCCAGCACTGAGGACAGGCAGAGTTAGAGGGGATGCCCCTGCACAGATACCGCTACGGGTTTGGGTCCCTACTCATGTTGAGGATGCATAGATTCGGACCCTGCAGGTGACTGTATAGCAGCTACAGGCACAGGTTTTGACATATCAGTGGCAGATTGCGCAGTTGACCACTGAGCGAGACATAGAGATAGAGCGGAGGAGCTTGCAGCTAGTGTGCAGAGAGCAACAGAGGGTGGTCCGATGAGAGACACCCTGAGAGAGCTATCTTTGAGAGCTTAGGAGGTGGAGTACTACCGTTGGCATTATGAGGCTGCGGTACCCAGGGATCGCTGAGTACAAAGCTTCACACAGTCGAGATCCAGTCGATCTTGAGATACTGGGTCGCGGTCCGAGAGCCGAGGTGTTCCAGGGCCATCGAGATAGGATCCCCCTAGAGATCCAGGGGTGGGGACATCTGGAGCCAGACCATCTCCATCAGGGGATAGCCATACTTGAGAGACGTGGTCTCTATTGTATTTTTGATCATTGTATTCTTTGTACTGGACACAGAGATGATAGATTTTGTACATTTTGATCATTTTTGGAGATATATATATATATATATACGACATCATTATCTTTAATCATGTGGTGCGCTTATATGGATGGATGTGCTTATGTGTTCTTTTCGTTATGTGATGATGATGCAATGCTTAAATATATGATATAATGTATGATGCAGGATGCATGCTTTTATTATGTTTGTGAGATGTATCTTGAAAATGAGATGTACGATTTTATATGCTGTGAAATGTATCTTTGAGATGTATGATAATGATATGCGACAAAATGAAAAAATGATATGCAACTATGTTAAAATGATATGCAATTAATTGTTTTTGGTAGCATCCTCATTCTATATTTGCCATCCAATATAGCCATATGTTGTTTGCTTTCTTTATAGGTATCATCATTGAGCATTGATTTGTTTAGGATATGTTGAAAATTTATACAAGCATAATGGTATAATGGAACCATAATGACCTAAGAAAAATTTACATGATGTTTGATTTTGCAAGATAGCACAAGCGTCAAGGTATAATTGAACCAGGATGACCTGAGTGCGTATTGCATAAACAGACAAGATTAAATCATTTGTATGCGTGAAGTGGAATTAGGCCTTCAGTGATATTCGACGTATCACGTCTCGAGGAAAGTATTCACATAGTACAAGTGATCGCTTCCTAGACAGAAGACTAAGAAAATATTGGAAGTTCCCCATGATCTCTAGCTTTGAAGCATTTAGTGAGAAGAGAATCCAATAATTGAAAAAGTTCAAAATGCAAGACTAATCAAGATTTTTATGCGACAATGCAACATTCAGTACTTCAAAAAATCATCCTGCCTTGGTATTTCTGTGAATTTTTTTGTTTTGTTTTGCAATGAAGTGTAGTTTTGGTTGTTGGATGCCATGCTTTTGAATTTTGTAAATAGTTTTGATGTCTTGAATGGGTGCAAGTTTTGGATGATTTTAATGCCCCTAGATGAGTGTGCCTCTTGATGTGAATATGTATAGTGATTTCCAAGCCATGGTGGAATGTGTTAAGAGTATATATATGGATAAATCAAGATAGTGACTACGCTAAGTATGTCCTAAATGGATATGTGCTAAGTGTCGGGCGATGGCCGATAGTGTTTGTACGGATAAAATTGTATGGAGATAGATAGAGGGGCCATTCTTTCACAAGAGCGCCTGTTTACCGGGTTTTCACCATTTGTTTTTTTTTTTTTTTTTTTCTTTTTCTGTGCACTAAGCTACTTAAGTGTAGTACTTCTTCAGATGGATGTTGTTAGTTGGTTCGTCGAGCACATCTCCTTCTGAAGTTGTTAGCTGATAGGCACCTGATCCATAGATTGATATGATGACATAGGGACCCAACCAGTTAAGTTCAAATTTCCCTTTCTTTTCTTGATCTTGCTAATTTCTTAGATTTTCTTTGAGGACTAGGTCACCAACTTTGAAGTTGCGAGGGATGACCTTGTGATTGTAGCTCCTGCACATGCGTTGTTGATATGCTTTGAGATGAGTGTAAGCATACTGACGTCTTTCGTCTAATAGTTTGAGTTCTTGTAGTCGGTTAACTCGATACTCTTCATCTAGGATTAAACCTTTCAAAGAGACTTTGAGAGATGGGATTTCTACCTCCAGGGGTAAAATGGCTTCTGATCCATATACCAATGAGTATGGTGTTGCTCCTGTAGGTGTGCGGATGCTGGTTTTGTATGCCCAAAGTGCTGGATTGAGTTGTACGTGCCAATCTTTGCCTGCATCATTCACTATTTTCTTTCGGATTTTCAAGATTGTCTTGTTGGATGCTTCTGCTTGACCATTTCCCTGTGGGTAGTATGGTGTAGAAAACCGATGTTGGATTTTGAATTTTTCACATAGTTCTTGTACATCTTGGTTTTTAAAAGGTCATCCATTATCTGTGATGATTGAAATTGGAATACCATATCTACAAATCAGATAATTTAGGATAAAAGAGGCAATTTGTTTCCCAGTCACTGTGGTCATGGTAACTGCTTCTATCCATTTGGTAAAGTATTCTATTGCAGTTATAATGAACTTGTGTCCATTTGAAGATGAAGGATGAATTTTGCCAACTAAGTCTAGTCCCCACTGACAAAAGGGCCAAGATGTCGTGAATGGCTATAGTTCCTGTGTTGGTGCATGTATCAGATTACCGTGGATCTGGCATTTAGGACATTTCTTAGTGAAGTGATATGAGTCTTTCTCCATTGTAGGCCAGTAGTATCCCATCCTTAGAAGTTTTTTAGCAAGAGTAGTACCACTCGAATGTGTGCCACAAATACCTTTGTGAAGCTCGTGTAAAGCGGAATCAGAATCATTATGATCAAGGCAACGAAGAAGAGTACCATCTAGACCTCGACGATACAAGGTATCAGCGGTGAGGGTATAATGGGCAGCTTGTCAGATAAAGTTACATTTTTGGTTATGGGATTGGTCAATTGGTAAGATATTGTTCTTGAGGTAGTTGTATATTGGTCCATATAACGGAGAATCTGAACCAGTCAAGGCATAGATAACATGGGATTCAGAGTGGTCATAGGCTGGGGAGAACGGTTTCTCTACTAGGAACTCGTAACGACTCTATTGCTTTGGAATTTGTAGTAATGAAGTGAAAGTAGCCATGGCATCGACTGCTTTGTTGTTCAACCTTGGTATTTGCTCAAAGGTGATGTGCACAAAATACTGTTTGAAGTCATCTACCATTCGCTTGTAGGGTAGTAGCTTGTCATCCTTTATCTGATAGTTGTTGTTGATTTGATTGATGACTAGTTGTGAGTCTCTGTAGACTTTTAACTCTGTGATTTTCCATTCTATGGCCATTTTGATGCCTATAACCAATGCCTCATATTCAGCCACATTATTTGTGCATGGGAACATAAGCCTATATGATCTTGGTATAGTGTGTCCTTCAGGAGTGATTAATAGAATGCCAACACCTGAACCATGTTGTGTGTAGGATCCGTCAAAGTATAGGGTCCATTGTTTGGTAGAAAGAGAAAGAACGTCTCTGTTTGGAAATTCAATCTCCATGGTTTGTTTTCCTGGTAGCGGTGCTTCAGCCAGTTGATCTGCAATTGCTTGTCCTTTGATGGCTCATCTTTCTGTGTATTTGATGTTGAATTCATTGAGAATCATGACCCATTTAGCTAATCGACTTGTAAGAGCTACCTTGCTGAGTAGATATTTGAGAGGATCAATTTTTGCGACTAGCTTAATGGTGTGTACTAGCATATAATGTCAGAACTTCTGAGATGCGAAGACCACTGTTAGGCAAGCCTTTTCAATGAATATATAGTTGAGTTCATAACCATTCAATGTCCTACTGATATAATATATGGCGCGTTCCTTTCCTTGTTGATCTTCTTGTGCCAATAGTGCCCCTAGCGATATATTTGTTGTTGAGATATATAGGATAAGAGGCTTTCCTGCGACTGGTGGTACTAGAACTGGTGGATTCATCAGGTACTGTTTGATTTGGTAAAAAGATTCTGCACACTTGGTCTCCCATCTGACTGGTACATTTTTGTGTAGTAAATGGTTAAATGGTAGACTTTTATCTGCTAGCTAAGCGATGAATCGCCTGATTGATTGAAGTCATCCTTGTAGAGATCTGAGTTGACTGATATTCTTTGGTGGTGGCATTTCCATAATGGCTTGTACCTTTACTGGATCTACTTCAATACCTTTAGCTGAGACTATGTAGCCTAGTAACTTGCTTGATGTAACCCCGAAGACACACTTCTTAAGGTTGAGTTTGACTTGGAATTTCTCCAATCGATCAAAGATCTTTGTCAAGATGCTGAGATGTTTTGCTCTAGTGAAGGATTTAGCTAGTAAATCATCCACATAATCTTCCATAAATGTGTGCATCATGTCATGAAAGATTGTTGTCATTGCTCTTTGATAAGTGGCCCCTGCATTCTTTAAGCCAAAAGGCATAACATTCCAATAGTATGTTCCCTAAGGACAGGTGAACGCAGTTTTATCTTGATCTTCTAGGGCTATTTTGATTTGATTATAGCCTGAGAAACCATCCATTAGTGAGAGCATTGCATGCCCTGCTATGAGATCTACAATTATGTCGATACTGGGCAGAGGAAAATCATCTTTTGGACAAGCTTTGTTGACGTCTCTGAAGTCAGTGCATATTCTGATACTACCATCTAGTTTTGATACTGGAACGATGTTGGAAATCCATTCTGCATAGTCAATAGGTCGGATGAATTCAACATCTAATAGTTTCTTTAGTTCAGTTTTGACCATGAGTGCTACCTGTGGATTCATCTTTCGTAGCTTTTTCTTATTGGTTTAACTCCTGAAGAGATGGACAAGTGATGCATGATTAAGTGTGGATCCACTTCGGGCATATCAACATATGACCAAGTAAAGTTAATTTGCTGTTCTTTAAAGAAAACGATGAATGCTGATCTTTCTTCCTCTGTCAGAGATTCTGCAAGGTGTATGTTTTTGACTACTTCTGTGGTACCAATGTTGATTGATTGAGTGGGCTCAATCAATATGGGTGATCGCTCATGAAAGTGCTTAGGAAGAGTGTCAAGTCTCCCATCATTAGGTGCCTTAAAAAGGTTTTCACCCTCAGATGCGTCCTTTATTTTTACTTTTTTGTGATCTAGAACTGCCATTGACTGGTTTTCAGCATCAGATCTTTCATTTGGTTTATTTTTGCGACTGAGAGACTTGGCACTCCCTGATTGGCAGACATCGTTACTTTGTTCACTGGTAGAGCTTGTTTTCGGATTTATGGTACATAGGTAGTGGATAATAGATTCATCATCTAGGAAAATTGGTATATCATGGATTTCAGGTTCATCCCAGTTGATGAGGTCAGGAAAGACAAGCGGTGAGGAATCATTAGGTGGATCAAGTTCTGCTACTGTAAGTGTTAAGACAAAGTTTTCATTGTTATTGTTCTTGGTTTTAAAGAAGTCCAGGATTTCATCGAGGTCTTCGATGGTATTATCTTTCGTATAGACTTATTGATAATGTTTCTATTCACTTTCCTTGGCGTCATAGATATTTTGTGGTCCAAATTCAAGAGGTCTATCTTCTACATTATGTTTTTCTTGAGAAAGGGATATGGAATTAATATCATTAGGGATATATATAGTAGCATTGGAGCAGGTACCCCATTCATATTCATTGGAATCAGTCTTTGAGGCATCATCCCAGATTCTATCAGTGCTGTAAATAGGTATGTTGTATGCTAAAAACAAATCTTTGATGATGGATACCATTTTAATACTTTTTGTTGATTCTGTGTCAGATCCTGCTTCTACTTTCTGTATTTGTTCATAGACTGTGCTTCCTCAGGGAGGAATAATGGTATCCAGAGATGATATTATTTGTTCTTGAGATATTGGTGTTTGAATATGAGCTACTGCTACAGATATGGCCTTCTTGTGGCTTAGAAGCTTTCCCTAATGTAACTTCTGATCTTGACGTTCCCGTGCCTTGCAGATTGTTTCTGTTGATTCAAAGAGTGTTTCTTGCCAGGATTCTTCTTTGTACTTCTTCTTTACTTTCCATTGAGGTTTTGCAGTTATGCGGGGTGGTTTTCTTAATAGGAAAGTGAGCTTACAACCCAATCCTGCTTTGTTTCTACTGGGTTGTGAAGGAAGATCTATGGGTTCAGTGACTCCTTCTTTGCATTTCCCAATAGGTCCTTTACTGTCATATCCCATTTTCTGCATGATTAAGTATCCTTTTCCATACAGGTGTGTAGGTAGAACAATTTCTAGAGTAGCTGCTCTGTTACCTTCTTCCTCAGCTTTGTATAACCAGCTAAGAACATCCCTGTCTTCTGATTCATGCGCTAGAGTGCCCAATTGGAGGAAGGTACCATCAAATTTGGTGATGGGCTGAGTGGCCAGATGTGTTGATGTAGTAGGCAATCCATGAGATCTAGGTGATGTTGGTAATTTGGCCAAACATAAAGGTTCCAAAGAGTATTCTCCCATACCTTGGTCTTTGATTTGCATTTGCTGCTTGAAATCTCCAAATAAGGAGTTGGGCTTTGTTATTTGTAGATTTGATATTTGTAGATTTGATGTTGAAGATCACTGCTTTTCTCTATTATGAGGAACCAAATTGTCTTGGGATGCCCCCATTGCGTTGCAATGTTGAAATGGATTGTGATCAACAGATATGGATATTTCTTGTCCATCATAAGGAAATTTGACACACTGGTGATATGTAGAAGGCACTGCTTGCATTTCATGTATCTAGGGTTGCCCTAACAAAATATTGTAGGCGAGACCTATGTCTAAGACCTGACACATAGTATCTTTTTGCACTAGTCCCACTTGAATGAGTAACATCACAGTTCCTTTAGAGGACCTTTCCTCATCATCATATGCCTTTATCGTAATCTTCTTGCAGGGATCAATAGACTCTTCTGAGAAGCCTAATGCACAGATAAGCTTTAAAGTACATATATTAAGTCCGGCTCTTCCATCTATTAAGACTCTTTTTACTCAGTGTTTGCAAACAATGACTTCGATATGGAGAGGAGTATTATGCGGATGACTCAAGGAAGCATTGTCATGCTCTAAGAAGGTGAGGTTATGAGGTCCAGTCATATGGGCGACCATGGCTTGAAATCTGTCTGTATCCAGATTTTGAGGTACATTGGTTTCTAATAGAGCTTGTTCCAATATGTCTTTGTGCTTTGGTGATAGTTTCAGAAATTCTAGTATAGATATCTTAGCTGGAGTTTTGCATAGTTGGTTAACCAAGTCATATTGGATTTTTGGTGTAGTAGTTGTAGGTGACATATGTCCTTTTAAGACATATTTTTGAGTTCGGGTTGTTACATTGATAGATTCATGATCACGTCAATCTCAGAAGGTGATGACATTTACTTGATGATCTTCAGCTGATATGTGATTTATGGTGTTGTTGTAGATATGGTTGATACAAGCTTTGCGTGTATCATCTGAGGTTGAAGCTCCATCTTTGTTGTAATTTGGGAGAGGATTTTTAAAGGCTCCATGATCACCATTTGTTTTGAGACCATCTACTGTTAAGTCACCTCGATCAATCATGTCTTGCACCATGTGTTTCAATCTTATGCAATCGTTCGTCCGATGACCCTTGTTACGATGGAAATCACAATAGTGTGAATCATTCCACCAAGGTGGTTTGATTTGGGGTTCATAGTTGCTGATTGGAGGAAAAGAAAGAATCTTGTTTGCTAAAAGTTCTCTGAATGCTGATTCTAGTGATTGCCCCAGTGGTGTGAAGATACGCTTGTGGAAATTGTTCATGTTGTTGCATGAATTGTTGTTAGGTCCTGGATTCATGTTTTTGCTTTGAGTATCATTGGTGTTGTTTGGGTTGAGTTGTCCCTGATCAGTGTTTGGTGCATATGTGTTAGCATTTGGATTAGCATTTTTAGGATTTTTCATATTTTGAGGATTTCCGGATAATGCAAACATTGGTTGCTTAGATTTGGGATCATGTGATTCCTTGTTGCCTTCATTTTTGTTTCGAGTCCAAAATTGAGATTTGTCAAGGTTGGTGTTGTTCTGGTTATTGTAGTTTGATGAGTTTGTTCCTTCCTTGTAGAATTTGAGTGTTCCCTTTTTGACACATGCTTCCTTTACTTGGATGCCATTTTTAATCAATTTAGCGAAAGACGGTATACATTGAAGTTTTAGCCTGTAACTCATTTCACCATTCAAATTGTCAATGAAGATTTCTATTTTCTCCTTTTCAGGAATATCTCAAGGATATCTGGAGACCATACATCGCCAACGTTGAAGGAATATCATGAATGTTTCGTTGTTTTTTTGTTTGGTGTTGCAAACATCTAGCATGGTTATGGCATGTTGGATGTTATAGGAGTATTGGGTTATGAATTTGTTAACCAATTCATCAAATGATCTGACAAGTGGTGTAATTTTGGATAACCATTCCATTGTTTGCCCTTCTAGGCTTCTTGGGAATAACCTCATCATGTCATCATGAGAAAACTCAAGACTCATGGTACAAAATTATTTGACATGATCACAGGGATCACTTTTTCCATCATATTTGTCAAATTTAGGCACATCTGAGTTTGGAGGAAAAGGGATCATGTGTAATCTCCTATCGAAAGGATAAGGACAAATTTCGTTTAAAGAGTACCGTACTGTTGTCCCTTGTTGCATATCCTGTATTTGCCTTTGTAATGTTTGCATTTGTTGAGTAAGGGCAGCCGAAGGTACATTGTCTTGTCGAGGGAAAAGTTCTTCCCTTGTATTAGTTCTTAGCTGAAAAGGTGTGTTAAATGGTATGTTTTGCTCTGGAGTTTCTAGCTCAGGTATACGCATTTCTGGTATATGTTGTTCTAGAATGTGTTGCTCAGGTATGTGTTGTTCAAGGTTACAAGTTTCTTCTTCTCTTTGTTGTTCTTAATATGCATATTGTCGAGATCTGGTTCTGAAGATGTTTGTGTCTAAATCTTCGGAAATTTTAATGCCTTTACTTGTGAGCATGAGCAGATACTTTTCTTTGTCATTTTCCATAAGCCTTTCTACAAGTTTTTGGAATGAAGGGTTTTCCTGACATTCCTGAAGAAGCATTTCAAAAATTTTAGTCTCTTCTAAGTGTGGAACTTCAAAAGGATTGGACAATCTTCGATTCATGCTAGACTCTGCGTGTGTCTCGCTTTGTTGGTTTCTTTGAGAGCGAATAACAGGCATTTTAGTAAAAAATTTCTATGACAAAGGGAACAAAATCCTCTTCTATGTGTTTCTCAAGGGTGGGTGGTTCTGGTCGAGATGTGTTATAAGTGATACACTCGTCGGGCAGGAATGCCGGATTGATCTTTCCTCCGCGATTTATGATTTGATTAAAAGCAGACTTTTGATAGTATGCTCTTGTTTTTAAGGGTTCTTTGTCAAATTCATTGGATTTGTTTTGGATATAACGTTTGACATGATGAAGGAATACCCAATGACATTTGAAGAGTATATGATTGATGTATAAAAACTTATTTCTCTTGATGAATTTGGAAAAACTAGGTTGTTGTTTCTTCAACGTGATATTACGATAAAGGTTCTTTCTTCTCAGAATATGGGAATTAGTCATGCATGAGTGATCAATGGTTTCCTTTGATTTGTTTGGATTCAATTGATCTTGTTTGGAAAATTTCAAATCTTACTCTATCAAAGTGAAGTTTTAGATGCCCCTTCACGACAAAGCGTGTCAAATGATATGGATAAAAGCCTCCCGATATGGAGACTTGATTTGACAACTTGAAAATTTTAAACAAGTGTTTTTGAGGTAAGATGGTAAAGAATTTTGTTGATACTGATGATGAAGTTTCCAGATTATGATAAGATAGACATGTTTTATCGTGTGATCAGTTTAGGATTTTTACAACGTTTGTTTTGACACAAATTTAGCTCAAGAAATAGTTTTAATAGTTTGTTTTCACTACTCCGCTTTGATGAAAAATGTTGTTGATAATGAGAGGCTTTTGAAAATGTTTTCAAAATTTTTAAAATTCCTCTCTATTTTGCCCTCTGTTTATATGTTTTTGATCACGCGCTAAAACAGGGATGACATACGCTACGAAAATTACTCCACGCGCTAAAATAATGACCACACACACTAGGTTGCCCCCAGACACGTGCTAAAGTTTTGACTGTTCAAAAAAATTGTTTTCTACCTTTTAAAAAGTCATGCGCTAGCCTGGGCCTGCGAAGCGCTAACTTGTGAACCTGATGTGCTAATATTTAGCTTCCATGCGCTAAGCTGATGCTTCCAAGCGCTAGACTATTTTTCTGATGCGCTAAATATTTTAACACTTTTTTGATTTTGGGATAAAACGCTACTATTTGGAACTAATGCGCTAACTTGATGGTTGGATGCACTAACAAAAGTACCTCACATGCTAAAAAGTTGCTCTTACGCGTTAATTGCCTTGATTATTTTCTTTGGTTGGTTTTTTTTGTAAATTTTGGAGTTTTGTTGTGAATTTTTCAGGTTTGATGGATGATTTTCTGAAGTAGTATATGCAAGCACGGCACAAAAAGTACAACTATTTTGCCTAATCTAACAAAAAGTGTATGTTCTGCGAGGATGTGTTCAAATCCCCAATGTTTTAACAGGTTTGGATACGAATAATACACCTCAGAAAGACTCTTTATTAAAAGGTGATAAATAACATCATAGCCCACTAGTCTTCATACTCCGTCAGCTCAAACAGCCATGTCACCCCATAGAGGGCGCCCGTTTTTTTGCCTTTTTCCAAAAATTAACTCAAAGTGAATCGCTTCACAGTTGAGTAGTTATCTTGGGAGATATATGGTGAGTAATCTTGGGGGTAGATTCTTCCCCACCCTTGCACTATGATGTTATAAATGTCTGACTACTGACTCGATTCAAAGCTTCTATTTCTATGGTTCGTAATCAGGCTTCTTGTTCGACCGTCAGTGATAAACTCTCTCAGGAGGCTTCCCAACCTTTAGAACAAAGGCTTTACATATCTCAAGGATACTGGGGGAAGGCTAATCGCTGCGCACAACCGTTGAAAAGGACTTTCATCACTTTCCACGTTTGATTATAGTGGGTTGGAATTCTTGGTGTCAAAGACGTTCCCCACTTAAGTCATTCCCTTCACACCGGCCATAAACGGCTTTAAGAGTTGATTTCAACTCCTCGGGAAGGTAGGCCTGCTAAAGGATGTAAAATGCTTTTGAAGGAAAGAAAGCTTTTTAAGAGAGGTCTGGTTTTTTGAATCACCCAGTTAAGGGGAGAGCATATACCTTCCTCTTTCGATTCAAGGCAATCACAAATTCTTTTTAAACCTTTAATTCAGTGATTTTCTAACCTCTACTAGGAGATGTTTCTCCAAGAAAAAGCATGGTGTTAATTTTACTTCCTCAAAGCAATGATTATTTAATCTAAGGAAATAACCATGTCAACAAAGCAAAAGATTCAATTTGGTCAACAAGTAAAAATCGGTAAATAAAAGGGGAATCACTTCCACTTTTGTGGTGAGGTTCTTTCCTTTGCAAAAATGAAAGTGGATCCTTTTATGCAACAAAGGATGGTGAGGTTATTTTTAAGCTCTATTTTTGCGAAAAAGAAAATTTTGTGTTGTTATTTTTAGAGCCCAAATTGAGAAATTTTCTCTTAGGAAAGCAAGAAAAGATTTTGATTTGTTGTTCGTTTTACTTGCCCAAAATAAAAGTGAGTTCAATTTTATTTAAGAAAGAAAAGAAAGAAATTTGAACTTTTTCCTAACTTATAAAAGTTAGTAAAAATTTAAACTACTTTAACTCTAGCCTAAATAAAATGGATTTGAAACCTGCAGTCAACTGTTAGTAACCTGCAGAAAACTAGTCAATTTGTTAGCAAAAAGGCGAATTCCGTGGACTTCCACAAGTCTAAATTTTAGTTTTTGTTACAAATTAGTTTTCTCTTTTCTGTCTGTGATGCACTACAGAACAAACTGTACGCGCTACAATATAATAGCGATGCGCTAAAATAAGGTTTCAACGCGCTACACTATTTTCAGGATGCGCTACTCTGTGTGTCGAAAGCGCTGCTCTATTTTTCTCCTGCGTTGAGACCTACAAGAAAAATTAGTAATCATATGCGCTAATAAATGGACTTTATGCGCTAGATGATGGACTCCACGCGCTGAACAGTAAACCGAATGTGCTAAGCTATTATCTGAATGCGCTAAATAGTTAACTTAACGCGCTAATTCATTTTTCCCGCGTGCCTGCAAAAGTGGTTAAATTCAAAAACTGATTTGATATATGGGGTTAAGCCCTACGATGGGCACCATAAATGTATGCTGGAAAAATGGGTTGATAGAACTCAATATGCGAAAAACGGAGCTCTAGGGAGCCTTTCTCACACACCCACAAGACTTCTTGGTGCAAGCTATGGAGTAATGAAGTATCACTCAGCTTCCCAAGGTGGGTCCCATGGTTCTCTATCTTACACGGTCCCTCAAACCAATGTTTTTGCTCTTAGATCACTGAGCAAAATGGTTTAGGGATGGCAAATGCAAGAACAAGGGATGTTTTTTTTTGGTTTAATATGAGATGCATCCTAAGCTATGCATGACTCTAGAAATGCAATAAACTATCTATAAGATGATAAGGTTAGTATGAATACTATCCTAACATGATATATTAGTCTATGATTGAGCTAAATGATAAAGAAAGTATTCTAAATATGCATATTTAGACTAATTTATATCTAAAAGAGAGGCTAAAATGATGAGCATAAAAATGTTATGAAAGCTTGAATGTATTTGAGCATAAGTATGATACTACAAACTTGGATTTTTAAAATGGAGGGATGAGAGCTCTATTTATAGCAAAAATAGGGCAATGGATGGTCAAGATTGAAAGAGTTAATCAAGGGCTAAGTTTGAAAGTTGGGAATCCATACTTGCAATTGGCACCAATGAAATGGTGACAATTGTCAACATAAGACTGGTTGAGAAAAGCGGTTGGAGACATTAAATGCCTGAGAAGACCTCATGGTTATCTAGAGGGTAAGAGTCAAGCCTAAGTTAGGATTACGCATTAGATTAAGAGTTAATCCAAGGATAAACTCTTGTGCAAATGATTAAGAAATAATCATGGTCAAAGCATTGAAGGCTTGATGAGACCCTTGGGTTGGATGAAGGTTAAGTTAGGCAAAAAGTCTCTAACCATGTAAGAGGGTTGAATTAACCATTAATGGTTTGGAAGACTTTGGAAAATTAAGTGGTTGAAGACTTGAAGCCTTTAATGGTTATCAAAGACTTTAAGAGTTTGAGAAGTGACTTCCCTTTGTTTAGGGATGTGACAAAGTTTAGAAGATGGGTTAGGTTAATTTAGAATTGATTAGAAGGGTCTAGAAGAAATTAGGAAGGGGTTTAGGAAGCAAGTGGGAGATGTAGGAAAATGCAAGTGGATGGAGGGATAATAGGATTTAATTGAAATAAAGTTAATTTAATTCAATTTGGTTGCAATTTGGGGAAATTAAATAAATTAGATTTATTTAATTTAGGATAAACTATTTAATTAAATTTGAATTTAATTAAAAGTGGATAGGGGGGATTTAATTGAATAAAATGATTTATTCATTAAATGGGTATAGTGAATTTAATTGAGTAATTTAATTAATTAAATAGAGGAATACGGGTAATTTAATTAAATTGGATTTAATTAAATAGAGAAATGAACATAAAATATTCATTTAGGAATATGGTCATTTTTATACGTCTACAATAAGTAATTTGGGTTTCAATGTCAATTAATGGTACAACTAATTAAAATGACTAAAATGCGAAAAGTAATGAAGAAGTTAGGATTTTATGTCAAACCCAAGAAGAAGGATGAGTCTTTAAAACAAGTTGTATCGACTATTCCTAGTGCCTTTGATACAATCGGAAAGAAAAGTCATTCTAAAGATAAAATTGTGGCACAACGGGCAATAACAACAACTTTAGTAAGCCAAACAACTTTTGATAAAATAATGATGAGTAACATAAGTGGACATCTTAATATTCATCGTAAAAGTTTGTCAAGAGCTGTAGAAAGAAGAGTTAACTTTGAAAGTGATCCGACAAACAATTTGTGGAATTTTAGTGGTAGACTACCAAGTCCTGATATGAAAGTTACTGGTGAAGTCAAAACTTTGATCGAAACATTCTAGCATGATAATACGAGAGTATCACCTAATGCTAGAGATGTTCTTAAATTAAGAGTTGGGTCAAAAATTCGTGATCCACAGCCAAAACACCTACTGGACATGACTCAAACTGAATTGTACAAAAAAATTTGGATGATAAGGTGTTGACTATTAGAATTTGTCAAAGGTCTTTTGAAAAGTGTAAACCTTGGTATGCTCGAATTAACAAGGAAAGAGTCACATGTTGTTGCAAAACTCATGTTCAATTTTGCTACCATTATGATGTATTTCGATATATACGTGTTACCATGCATAGTAATGGAATGTTGCAAGAATGTGGTATAAATATACCACCTGAAACTATAAAGGAGTTTATATCAAGTTTGTTTTGCAACCCACCAAATGAGCAAAATTTTCTTTTCAATGCATGTTTCCGGTGTATGTGAGATATGTGACAATCTTGCATTGTTGGATGAATGTTTGCATGAAAATATTTCAAATGATTTTGGACAATAATTAGTTGATGTTGAAATATTTAAAACTATTGAGTATCCACTAAAGGATGGAAAGGTTGGAAGACGGTGTGATCAAATCACTGAAAAAGTTAGTGTTCATGCATTTATGAATGAATTTAAGAGTAAGATCCTACCTAAATATGTTAAATACTCTCAAAATGCTAGATGGCTCGATGGTCAATTTCGAATATGTAAGGATACATTTCCTGTTGGTAGTATACTTTTGGACATTGAATTTGCAAAGAACTACACGCTTGCACCACAAGATGAGGTCCAATCACAATACTACAATTCAGTGCAAGTATTGATTTTTGTCCATATTGTCTATAGGCATGCACCAAATAGTACAAAAGAGGATCGTAAAATTTTGAGAGAGTACCATTTCTATATGAATGATAATAAATTATCCGAGTTTGTCCAGTATTGCTTCAAGACCTTTTTTGAGTTCAAGGGTGGCTGCAAGAAGTTGAGTCCCACTTTTGGGCAAAAAGTGGAAGTGTTTTCTCTTTTTTTCAAATTTTATGTCGGTTGATGTCAAAATTTGATGCACTTAGACATTGAATGTCAAAAAACTTCAGTAATAGAAAATGTAGTGCTCAGAGTCTAATTTTCAAATATGTAATTTATTTTAATACCCACATGGTAGAAATCCCTTTTTAGTAGGCATGTTTAAAAACCATTGTTTCAAAATGCCTATTTCAGGACCATACCACGCATGTGTACGACCACCCTTTTTTGATGCAAATAAATGAATTTTTCCAAATCCTTCTGGGAAATGATACCCAAGACACCAAATATTGATGAGAATATTTTTTCTTATTTTTTTATTGAATATATATATTTTTATTAATTTTTAACTGATAATAAAGTATATTTTCAAAACATCGGGTGTATGACCACCATAATTTGATGAAAATTTCATATTTTTCCATTTTTTTTTTTAATATTCAAAAGAATTGTATGTAGATTGATGCCATATAATTTATTTTTCTAAAATCCTAAAAACCAAAAAGTTATTAAAGTTTTCGTGAACCTTGGTATTTTAGGTTTAGGTTCCACTTTTGATTAATAAATAATACAAAAATAGTAAAAGTAATCTTATCACTATAAAATTTACTTTTCTGAATCCAGGACGCTGAAAACTCTAATGAGTTTTTGTTTCGTCAAAAAATTCAATCAGAAAGGCCCTAAAAAAATTAGGCCAAGGTAGAAATTTGATGTCGATTTACCTTAGTCATTTTTTTGGAGGTCCAAGCATAGGCTTGGTGAGACCAAGCCTATCCCGAAGCAAAAAAAAAATCTAAGGAATGTTTCCCGCCCCTAATTTTAAAAAACGGGCGCCCGTTTCACTATGTACTGTTGAAAGAGAAATGAGCGCCCGTTTTCAAAAATGGGCGCCCATTTCTGAAAAGATCCGTTGGGCCAGAATCTGGCCCACAAGCACAAATCCCAATGATTGAATGATTTTTCAATCATTGGCTGACAGGTATGATCTGCAAAGAGAATGTTTTGATTAATCATTCTCTTTGTTTGTCTTATTGTCGATTTGGTAAGGAGATTGATTCGAATTCAAATTTTGGTGTAGCCATGGGATCAAATCAATGCATGAAGAGGCAAAGGAAGGTTCTGACAACTAAGGAGATTGCAGCAAATAGGGAGAAGGAGGCAATGTGTCAACGAGAGAGAAGATCAAGAATGAGACAAGGAGCTTCAAGTTCCACAATCATTTTAGAAGAGGAGAACATCAATGAGACCATAAATGCTCACGAAGGAAACACAATAGAACAATTTAATTCAGGTGCATCTTCTAATCCATTATTGGATACAGGTATGTCTCCACAGCCCCATGTTTTTTCTCATGAAGAAATTGGTGATTTAGTAGAAGCAGGTTACTTATTAAAAAAAATTCTAATTGAAAATCAAACCCCAAATGAAATTAGAAGTCAAGTTGAAAGTAAAATTGAAATCCAAATTGAAACCCCAACTGAAACTAGATCTCAACTTGAAACTGAAATTGAAACCAAATTTGAAACTCCAAATGAAATTGAAAATCTACCTGCAACTAAAACCAATAGTGTGTATGTAGACATGGAAACACCAATTGAAAATGAAACATGTTTGAATGAAAATCAAATGAATGAAAATTTTGAAATTAAAAGTGATGTACTAGACAACCTTTCTGGCTTGGTTTCATGGAGACAAATTAGGACAGATGCAAATAGATTGTTTAGACATTTTTTTTATAATAAAAAATTTGGGTTTCAATGTCAATTAATGGTACAACTAATTAAAATGACTAAAATGCGAAAAGTGATGAAGAAGTTAGGCTTTTATGTCAAACCCAAGAAGAAGGAGGAGTCTTCAAAACAAGTTGTATCGACTGTTGCTAGCGCCCTTGATGCAATTGGAAAGAAAAGTCATTCTAAAGATAAAAATGTGGCATGATGGGCAATAACAACAACTTTAGTAAGCCAAACAACTTCTAATAAAAGAATGATGAGTAACATAAGTGGATATCTTAATATTCATTGCAAAAATTTGTCAAGAGCTGTAAAAAGAAGAGTTAATTTTGAAAGTGATCCGGCAAACAACTTGTGGACTTTTAGTGGTAGACTACCAAGGTCTGATATGAAACTTACTGGTGAAGTCAAAAATTTGATCGAAAAATTCTGGCACGATAATACGAGAGTATCACCTAATGTTAGAGATGTTCTTAAATTAAGAGTTGGGTCAAAAATTCATGATCCACATCAAAAACACCTATTGGACATGACTCAAACTGAATTGTATAAAAAATTTTTGGATGATAAAGTGTTGACTATTAGCATTTGTCAAAGGTCTTTTGAAAAGTGTAAACCTTGGTATGTTCGAATTAACAAGGAAAGAGTCACATGTTGTTGCAAAACTCATGTTCAATTTCGCTACCATTATGATGTATTTCGATATATATGCGTTACCGTGCATAGTAATGGAATGTTCCAAGAATGTGGTATAAATATACCACCTGAAACTATAAAGGAGTTTATTTCAAGTTTGTTTTGCAACCCACTAAATGAACAAAATTTCCATTTCAATGCATGTGTTTCTGGTGTATGTGATATATGTGGCAATCTTGCATTGTTGGATGAATGTTTGCATAAAAATCTTTCAAATGATTTTGGACAACAATTAATTGATGTTAAAAGATTTAAAACTATTGAGTATCCATAGAAGGATGGAAAGGTTGGAAAATGATGCAATCTAATCACTGAAAAAGTTAGTGTTCATGCATTTATGAATGAATTAAAGAGTAACATCATACCTAAATATGTTAAACACACTCAAAATGCTAGATGGCTCGATGGTCAGTTTCAAATATGTAAGGATACATTTCCTGTTGGTAGTATACTTTCGGTTGTTGACTTTGCAGAGAACTACACGCTTGCACCACAAGATGAGGTACAATCACAATACTACAATTCAGTGTAGGTATCAAATTTTGTCCATATTGTCTATAGGCATGCACCAGATAGTACACAAGAGGATCGCAAAATTTTGAGAGAGTACCTTTCTATATGAGTGATAATAAATTACACTCATCTGAGTTTGTCCAGTTTTGCTTCAAGACCTTTTTTCAGAATTTGAGGGAGAGAGAAATTCAGATGACACAACATCTAATATGGTCTGATAATTGCACAGGGAAATTCAAGAATGCTAGAATATTTTATTGGTTGAGTAGGATTCATAAAAAAACTAATATTGAACACATTTGGATTTTTTTTGAGGCTGGACACGGGAAAGGAGAACATGACGGTGCTGGTGCATGTGTTAAGAGAGCCCTTTGTAGAGAGCAACTCAAATTCGAGGAAAAGGCTAAATTAAAAAATGCAAGTGCAATTGTGGATTGGTGTAGTGCAAATTTATCCACAGTATCAAGTTAGAACTCTACAATTAGACGTTTCTTCTGGCTAGTTAAAGAGGAGAATATCCTTCCAAGATATGATTGTGATACAATAAATGGGTCTGCTAGATGGCATTCATTTAAGAGTTCTAATTCTAACACTTGGACTATATGGACTAGAGAGCTTGCATGTTTTTGTCAATTTTGTGTTGCAGGTGAATGGGAAGAATGCGAGAATGTAGAATGGGTCGAAGAATGGCAACACAAATCCTTAACACCTACTAAGACACAATATGAAGATGTTAGAAGAAATGAAGACCTCGATCATGCATTTGCATCAAAAGATTATGATCATGTATTTTCATATAATTTATGATTACATATTTGAATTATAAATTCTAACAAGTTTTATTTCTACACATTGTACTTAAATTTGTTTTATAGCACATGTGTATGCTATTGTTGCACCTGAGGATAATGATGAGCAGGTTGAGTATTGGCTAGCTAGATGTGTAGAACCTAAGAAAAAGTTGATATGTGATCAAGTAGATGATGATGGTTTTCAGTATCTAGTTGGGTTTGTTGTGGTGGTTGGTACATGGCTACGAAAATACTTAAAAAGAAGGTGTTGGGAAAAATGGTGTCTCAACCTTGCATTTATGCGAGGTTACTATTTATAGTAAGTTTTTATTTGAGCACGAAATGGTGCGAAACTCTCCCTGAAGCTTCTGGTTGGCTAGATAAGCATTCCGGTAAAGTTGCGTCGCAAGGTCACAGCTAGTTTTGAAGATATTAAAGTTTTCGTCTTGGAGGGGTGCAATAAAATGTTTAAACTTAATTTTGGGGACTTTAGAGGCTCCGAAATGTCCTGAAAAGTTTCCGTAACTGGCGAAGCGGGTTACGAGGTGATAGAGCACTTCGCGAGCTTTTCGGCGCTTCAAACGGTTCGTCAATCGGACACCCGGTTCTCAAGTTATGGCCTCCGGAAGTTTGTACTCCTGAAATAGGAAAAATAATTTGTATCGAATACATAAATGAGCTGTAAAAGGGATCGACACGTGTTGATGTGTGCTTTAACATGTCATAGGGCATCTAGAAGGGAGATAAGGTCGGCTACACCTTATTGGGTGGTTTTAGCCCATGGTTTTGTAATACCGTTTGACGGTTTCTTGTATTGTATCTCCTATTTATGAGGTGTGTGAGATAGAGGTTGTGTGTAAGAGTCTTATGGCTATTGAGTTGCCTCTGAATCTCTGATTAGTGGTACTCCTGCGAAGAGCTTGCTCTGCAAGTATTTTGTAATCTATTTTTGATTGCTGAATAAAATATTGAGCTGCTTTTGGAGGGTGGGGTTTTTCTCCCGAAAGGGTTTTCCCCACGTAAATCATTGTGTTGTGGTATGATTGCTATTATATCTATTTCTATTTTCTGTAACTGTTGTAATGATCTGAAAAAGTTTTGCATTACCCTCCTCTCAAGGTTAGTGTAGGAAGTTGTTTCCGCTACTTAACTTCCTTACAGAAGGAATGGATTACCAGCTTATGAAGACTACCAATCAGAAAAGAAGATTATACACTATTCTCATTTGGTGGTGGCAACAAACATCAAATTAGAAAGATACAAAGGTAGACCTGCTAATAAGGTATTGTGGACACTTTCAGTAGAAGAGCATGAGGTAATCATAGACGCATTGCAAAAGAGAGAGGATGTAGATGGTACATTGGGTTGAATCAAATTTATATGCATGTAAGATAGAATTATGTCTTAAATATGACCTGACTCTATATTTATCATTGTATGACAAATCCATATTTATAGTGTACTTTTTTATTTTAGTACCATGAAGTCCATGCTTTTCATACCACTACTATCCGTACTAATAAACCATCAATACACTAGGAAAGTAGTGTGGTCAACTTAAGAGGAAAGTCGATACTATGTTTGTAGCTTCCTAATAATTTGGTTAGCCTTAATTCCATCAATCTATTGGATTCCTTTATGAGATTCATTTATAATTAATAATCCTTTTATATAATCATGAAAATCATGACTCCTCTATGAGATTCATTTATAATTAATAAGTTGATACTTGTGTGAACTCTTTTAAATATTTAATCACGATAATTATTTTTCTTTGTCCCTTTAACATTGTATTTGTCTACATTTGATACAATTTTGGTTTCATAAACAATATTGTATTAGTTATCTTATTCTTAATGTTATTTTGTGCACATTGAATTATAAACTGTTGCACTATAATAACAAGTCTTGAAATAATAATTTAATAAGGAAATGACATTAAAACAAGTCCAAATAACATAATAACAAAACAATGTATCACATATATAATCACTAGAGTGCGCCAAATCACATAACACGACCTGATATCATAATAGCAAGGAAATGACATAATAAAAAGTCCTATATATAATCACATAACACATAACAACAAGTCCTATATATAATCACATAATAAAAAGTCCCAAGATAACATAACAAGTGTCATCATAAAAAGTCCACAATACAATAACATGACATGATCTAAAATATACAATCTAAGAACTCGCGTGCATCTCATCTGCAGTCCTCTTCACTCCATGTGAAGGTGGCTGAGATGAATCATCCTGCTACACGTGGTCCTGAGATGCACCATCCTGTGTCTGTGCAATATCAGTGTTTGCACCCTCCTGTGCATTATTAAAAGATTTTACATGAGAAGAAGTTACTTGCATAATTCACTTATAAAGTAATTAAATACTAAATTTTTTAAAATAAATTACCATACGACCGTGCTCGACAATGCCGTCACTAATACATGGAGGTCCACTATCATGAACAAGAAAAGTGGTTGTAGCCAAGTCCTACAAAAAAAAACATTGTATATCAATTTTGATAATCCATATAAAAGCCAGGTACACAGTATAAACAAATTAGAAATTACTTTTGTAATCATTGTGCCTCAAATGATAATGTCGATGGTTGCATTTGGCTCAACCCCATAGCCATACCAATATTGGTAGTGGTGTGGACCTGAACAACATATATAAAGCATGAATCAAACTTGTATATATACATAAATTATAAAGTATATATATATATATATATATATATATATACTACAAGATTATCACAGAAAAGAATACATGTGATGCAAGGAAAGTAACTGATGGTTGAAGGCATACATGTGATGCACCATCAAACGATCCAGAAGCCTACAATTGCAAAAAATAACGAACATGAATCAAAGTTGTACTTAAATTAGTAAGCATGTAAACACTTCAAATTAATGGATGAAAAACATACTAGTGGTATATGAGGCTGAGCCTCAGTGGTCCATGGGTCACCTGAAGAAGTACCCACCTCAGTGCTACATGAAGCACCCTACAAAATTGAAAAAACATATCATATGTAAATCATTACATTAAAAAATTTATTGTTTATTTTAAATGTACATATCAATACAATCTATCTAGATGAAAGTGCATACTGTAAATGGGGCACCAACATCTTTAGGTATTGAGGTAACATGCTCTCTGTTCCTCAATGATGTGGTGTGATCCATTCTCTGTTCAGAAAAAATTGACTCATGTTATGGTTCATGTGTATATATAAGGAATTTAATATTGCACTGTAAATTATACAAATAAACTTGTACCTCTCTAGGTCGATCATCATCTGCCCACAGGAGATCAACATATGAAGAGACAGCATTAGCATGTGTAGCCTCCTTGGCATCATCGTAACCACCATGGGCAGCATCAGCATCATCAAAATCATCATCTCCTCCAGGGGCAACCTCACTCTGTGGAACCCTACATACATCCCCACAACTCGTGCAAACATGTGCTAAGCAGGGGGCAACCCTCACCTCCTGCAACTGCGATACCAAATTGCCTGACAGGACACTCAATGAACCTAGAGTAGAATCCACTACTCGATGATGGGAAGGTGTTGGAACAACTGGTGATGGAAGAGGAACCAATGGATCATCGCACACACAGTTTCTAACCCTATCGCTGAATTTTGCTCCTAGCCTATCCTGGGGCATGCCTCTCGCAACCCCCTGAAAAGATCTAATATCAAAGTAATTAGGCTTTTTGCCCAGTTCAAATTGCGCCCATAATTTCTTCAAAAAATACATTGGGACCTCATGGTTGGAGTATGGTGGATGGTCCACCTCTCCCAAAAGTGGCTAGCAATGCCCAGGTGCCTACACCATCGAATAGAGATCCATGACTTCTTCGGATCTATCTCTTCACCCATCTTAGGGTTCACAAAATATTTTTTCAAATCTATTTTTGTTATTTTTAAATCATTAACTTGTTTGTATGTGAGGCCATCTACGTAAAATGCATGCAATCCCTCACGCTAGCTACGATAGCTATCTAACTCGCTATCTAATGCCTACACAGACTGTACAATGCCTTGCATACTATCTGTAAGGAATAACAACTGAGGGGGTGGATGAGGCTCATGCCTAATAGTGTGAATATCTCTAATCAGAGCATCAATATTTGTCCTAATTGTCTATCGCAACTGCTCTGGTGGAGGTGGAGGTGGAGGTGGAGGTGGAGGTGGAGTTGGAGGGGGTGGAGGTGGAGGTGGAGCGGGTGGAGGTGGAGGTGGTACTATACCTAATAGCTCATCTATCTCAAACTCATCCATCATGTGAAAATAATCTGCATATATATACAAACATGAAAATTTACAATTACAATTACAAACATGAAAATTTACAAACTTGAAAATTTACAATTACAATTAAAAACATGAAAATTTACAATTACAAACTTAAAATTTTCAATTACAATTACAAACATGAAAATTTACAAACTTGAAAATTTACAATTACAATTACAAACTTGAAAATTTAGAATTACAATTACAAACATGAAAATTTACAAACTTGAAAATTTAGAATTACAATTACAAACATGAAAATTTACAATTACAAACTTAAAATTTTCAATTACAATTACAAACATTAAATTTTCGATTACTTTTATAGGATTTTATATAGATTTTTACAAACAGAGATTAATCAAAAATTTATAAAAGACATTTAAGGGAAGAATTATTAAGATTATGATCTTTTTAGTAGAGCATATGTATTGGTTATTCTTATTTTTAGAAGCTCACTTCATCAATGTTCGACAAGATATATGAAGGGTTGATCATAAAACTACATAGTTTTTTAAAGTTGAAGGTGCATTTGGGCTTTAGAAGATCTTCCATGACTTGTAAAGTCAAAGGAGGTGATCTAAAACCAAGCATATAATTATTTTAAATTTTATAAAATCATTATGCTCAATCAATTTGGGAAATATAAAAATAATATCCAATCTCTTTACTATTATAATTAAACTAGTCCCTTTTGTTTGTCGATGTGAGTGTTCCCTTTCTAATTTTAAATTACAAACTTGAAAATTTACAATTACAATTACAAACATGAGGAGGCATCATAGGTTTCTCTATTCATCCTTTTGTGGTAAAATTAGAAAGGGATAACTATGATTCTTTTGTAAAATGGTATCTTCATAAGTTTTAGGTGGTTTAATCATTTTCCTTTTATGTATGGAGTCATACCTAAACTAGAAACACTAGAAAATATATAATCTTGGTGTAACATCATTGACCATGTAGGAGTGATTTGATCTAGTATTAAGATCATGATTCTATGTGTATTGCATTAGATATTGATTTCCCCCACACACTTTGGAATAGACTTTAGGAGATCCATGGAGACCCTCATATCTCTCCATTCCTAGAGGATCCTATTGTAGATTGTTTCATTCCCTTTGTAGATGAAGATCACATACCTTCAATGGTGATACTTAAGAGGAAATTCATTATATCATATTAAATAATTTATTTACTTAAGATCAACTTTTATTTACATATTAAATAATTTTCAAAATATATTTTAATTATGTACATCAATTATATCAATTAGAATAAACATTTGGTAATGAAATACAAGCAATTATCATAAAAAATTTAGAATCAATTCATTCTAAATGTAAAATGATACATACACATATAAATATATAATCAGTTTTTTAATTTAATATATACCTAGCAAAAAAAATTTATATAGACGTGTAAATTTTTAAGTAATTTAGTGGGGTTTATAATGAAACCTATCCAAGAAAATTTGTCATTTATTAGAATACATAACTCATCTACCCTATATAGACACCACCCTCAACTCTCCCTTCTTGTTGGTTCTTATTTTAATATTTCAATTATTGCTTTCACATAATATAATACATTCACTTCCAACACACACTCTACTATTTTCATGTGCTTTCACATAATATAATACATTCACTTCCAACACACGCTCTACTATAATACATTCACTTCCAACACACACTCTACTAATATTGCTACAATAAGATTGCAATACCTCAAACTCTTGATGTACACCTTCTATTTATACTTTCTTGCTTTCCATTTGAGGCAAGTAGGTCACTAAGTCCAATCCTTTCGAGAAATCAACAAACATTTCTTAGACAACCCTACCTTGGTTCTCCCTTAACAATTTTCATGTCCATAATTAAAAGGAGTCTTAAGATCCATTTTCATAAGCCTACATTAATAATGAACATAATTAGGTTGAAGAAAAACCCCTCTTAGATAAAAAAATTTGCCTCCATACTTGTCTCAAGCATCATAGGTAGTTGGGAGCTTATTCATAATTCTTAGTAACATGTGATGGATTATAAACATGATACTTCACAATTGATAATAATTCTATTTCATCTAAAATAATTACATATTCCCACCATTGTGCAAACTATGCACTAAAGAATTACAAGGTGATTATTGCCTAGTGATAGATATTGGTATAACAAATTACATTTTATTACAAATTGGTATAAGATAAACCAAATAATTATAACATACACTTTCAAGGCCTACCCTTATATTGACATGTATGAAAACATAATGATGTAGTGATTGTATTAGTTGATATCCACTTGTAGCCTAGACAATTCCTACACTATCTACAATGACCCATTTATAATCATAGCCAATCCTCTTGATCATGCGAAAAAATGGGCCACCATGCCCTATACATGAGGTCTTAATTATTAGTTGTTATCATTAAGACCAACACTAACACTACCCTCAACGGTCTTCCACCATACTTGTATAGGACTTAGTTCAATACTCTAACCAATATATTTTTGACACATTATGACACAATGATGGTGTATAATCTTGAGAGGTCACCTAAACACAATGACATGGATAAAATTCAGGGGCTCCTCAACATTTCCCTCACTATATTCTATGCCCCTCTAATGCCAATCCCTTTTACTCATTTGCATTCTTCATTCTTGATGTGGATTTGGCCATGTGCGTATGATTGTGCCATTTACATTTTGAATGTAAATCTTTCAGTTTTACTTTGATCTTATTCTAGATGCTTCATTTGTTGCATTGTATGCCCCTGAGTGTTTATTGTTTGCTTAGTTTAATATATGTTTTGTGATTGCTTTGGACCCATGATGTGTTGGATCGCCTCATGGTGATTTGTAATTTTGTAGTTACATTGAGATGAATGATGATCTATTATACCTTTGTTGATTATGATAGACTGAAAACCAAAAAAAACTAAATTTAACTCTAAAAGCTCCAATCAAAAACTAAATATATGTTCCATTTGATACAACACTGCTAGGAAAAACACTGATCACTAAGCACCATTTAATTTAGGGTTTAGGATTAATTTAGGGTTTAGGGTTAATCAACCAAGATAGTCAAATTTAGGGTTAATCAACCAAGATAGTCAAATTTCTCCTGGGACTTGTTCGTTTTTTTCTATTTAGGGTTTAGTGTTCATTTTTCTATTCAAGGTTTATTGTCTATTTTTTGCGTCTAATGTTTATTGTTCATTTATCTGTTCAGGGTTTATTGTCTATTTTTTGCGTCTAATGTTTATTCGTTTTTTCTGTTCAGGGTTTATTGTCTGTTTTTTGCATCTAATGTTTACTGTTCATTTACGTTTTTGTTTTTTGTTTTTTGTTTTTTTCCTACGGTTTAAATACTATTCATGTTTTTTGTTTTTTTCCTATGGTTTTTACTATTCATGTTTTTTGCAATATTTGAAAACTGAAAACTATTTTAAACATGAAATAAAAGATGATTTTCAAACTTTAAAACATAAAAATTAAAAAATAACAATACATTAACATTTTTTTATGAAAAACAATAAAAATAAATAACATAGAATATAAAAAATAAAGCTAAATACCTGGAAGGAGGTAAAAATGGTCTAGGGGGTCAGCTGAGGTGAAAAAAATGGGTACCCGTGCTCCTTAGAAATGCCTACCCATTTTTCAAATAGTAAAAATGATGGGAAAATGGTTACAAAAAATAAAATAAATACATTTAAAAAATGGATGCTCGTTTTTTTCAAATCGGGTGCCCGATTTGAAATAAATGGGCATCCGTTTAGCTTCGGGCACCCGTTGCTAAATGGACGCCCGTTTTTTGTTGGCTCGGGCACCCGAAGCTAAATGGGTGCCCGATTTGTAAAAATCAGGCACCCGTTTCTAGCGGGTTCATTCTGAGAATTTGAGGGAGAGAGAAATTCAGATGACACAACATCTAATATGGTCAGATAATTGCATAGGGGGCAATTCAAGAATGCAGAATGTTTTATTGGTTGAGTAGGATTCATAAGAAAACTAATATCGAACACATGGAGTTTTTTTGAGGCTGGACACGGGAAAGGAGAACATGATGGTGCTAGTGCATGTGTTAAGAGAGCCCTTTGCAGAGAGCAACTCAAATTCGAGGAAAAGGCTAAATTTATAAATATAACTACAATTGTGGATTGGTGTAGTGCAACTTTATCCACATGATCAAGTTAGAACTCTACAATTAGGTGTTCTTCTGGCTAGTTAAAGAGGAGAATATCCTTCCAAGATATGATTGTGATATAATCAATTGGCCAGCTAGATGGCATTCATTTAAGAGTTATAATTCTAACACTTGGACTATATGGACTAGAGAGCTTGCATGTTTTTGTCAATTTTGTGTTGCAGGTGAATAGGTCAAAGAATGGCAACACAAATCCTTAACACCTAGTGAGACACAATAGCACGATGTTAGAAGAAATGAAGACCCAGATCATGCATTTGCATTAGAAGATTATGATCATGTTTCAAACCTCATACAACCTGGTAATTTAATTCAATTTCTTGTTTATAAATTTAAATTATATATTTTTATGTATTGTCATATAATTTATGATTGTATTTGAATTATAAATTCTAACAAGTTTTTTTTCTACATGTACTTAAATTTGTTTTCTAGGACATGTGTATGCTATTGTTGCACCTGAGGATAATGATGAGCAGGTTGAGTATTGGCTAGCTAGATGTGTAGAACCTAAGAAAAAGTTGATATGTGATCAAGTAGATGATGATGGTTTTCATTATCCAGGTGGGTCTATTGTGGTAGTTGGCACATGGCTACACAAATACTTAACAAGAAGGAATGTCTTACCAGCTTATGAAGACAATTAAATACACTATTCTCATTTGGTGGTGGCAACAAACATCAAATTAGAAAGATACAAAGGTAGACCTGCTTATAAGGTATTGTGGACACTTTCAGTAGAAGAGCATGAGGCAATCATAGACGCATTGCAGAAGAGAGAGGATGCAAATGGCACATTAGGTTGAATCAAATTTATATGCATGTAAGTTTGTGTTAATTGTGTGAACTCTTTAATATTTTATTATGATAAATTTTTTTCTTTGTCCTTTTAACATTGTATTTGTCTACATTTGATACAATTTTGGTTTCATAAACAACATTGTATTAGTTATCTTCTTCTTAATCTTATTTTGTGCACATTGTAATTGTGTTCCAATCATTCTAATTTTTTATTGTGTTACATTGTATTTGTCTAGTTTAGATACTATTTTGGTTTCATAATAATTTAATGTTATTTTGTGCACATTGTAATTGTGTTATAATCATTCTAATTTTTTAATGATATATTTATTTTATCATAAATTTTTATGATATAATTATTTTATTGAATTATAAATTGTTTCACTATAAGATGATCAATCACAATGTTAAAATATAAAGTCATAAATAGATCAAATATAATCACTAGAGGGCACCAAATCATATAACAACTGATCATATATAATCACTAGAGGGCGCCAAATCACATAAAAAGACCTGATATCATAATAGAAAGGAAATGACATAATAAAAAGTCCTATATATAATCACATAACAAGTCCTAAAAAAATAATAACAAGGAAATGACATAATAATAAGTCCTAGGATAACATAACAAGTGTCATCATAAAAAGTCCATAATACAATAACATGACATGATCTAAAATATATAAGCTAATAACTCTTGTGCATCTCATCTGTAGTCCTCTTCACTCCACGTGAAGGTGGCTGAGATGAATCATCCTTTTGCATGTGGTCCTGAGATGCACCATCCTGTGTGTGTGTAGTATTAGTGTCTCCACCCTCCTGTGCATTATTAAAAGATTTTACATGAGAAGAAGATTTAACATAAGAAGAAGTTACTTGCATAATTCACTTATAAAGTAATTAAATATGGAAAATTTAAAATAAATTACCATACGACCGTGCTCTACAATGCCCTTAGTGTATGTGGAGGTCCACTATCACGAATGAGAAAAGTGGTTGTAGTCAAGTCCTATTAAAACCAAATTGTGCATCAATTTTGATAATCCCTATAAAATCCAGGTACACAGTATAAACAAATTAGAAATTATTTTTCTAATCATCACCACAAATGACAATGTCAATGGTTGCATCTGGCTCAATACCATAGCAATACCAATACTGGTAGTGGTATCGACCTGAACAACATATATAAATCATGAATCAAACTTGTAGATACATAGATTTTATATATATATATATATATATATATATAGAGAGAGAGAGAGAGAGAGAGAGAGAGAGAGAGAGAGAGAGACTACAAGTTTATCGCATAAAATCATACATATGGTGTGTCATGTGCAGCCAAAGTAACTGATGGGTGAAGGCATACATGTGATGCGCCATCAAACAATCTAGAAACCTACAATTGCAAAAAATAACAACATGAATCCGAGTTGTACATAAATTAGTAAGCATATAAATACTTCAAATTAATGCATATCATAAATGACAATGTCGACGGTTGCATCTGGCTCAATCTCGTAGCCATACCAATATTGGTAGTGGTATCAACCTAAAGAACATATATAAAGCATGAATCAAACCTGTATATACATAAATTATAAAGTATCTATATAGACTACAAGTTTATCGTAGAAAAGCATACATATGGTGTGTCATGTGCAACCAAAGTAATTGATGGGTGAAGGCATACATGTGATGCACCATCAAATAATCCAGAAGCCTACAATTGCAAAAAATAACGAACATGAATCAGAGTTGTACATAAATTAGTAAGCATATAAACACTTCAAATTAATGCATATCATAAATGGGGCACCGACATCTCTAGGTATCCAAGTAACATGACGTTGGTCCCTCAATGACGTGGTATGATTCATCCTCTGTTCAGAAAAATTGACTCATGTTATGGTTCATATGAGTATATATAAGGAATTTAATATTACACTGTAAATTATATAAATAAATTTGTACCTATGTAGGCTGATCATCGTCTGTGCACAAGAGATCAACATATGAAGACATGGCATCAACATTTGCAGCCTCCTCGACATCATCATAACCACCATGGGCAGTATCAGCATCATCAAAATCACCATCTCCTCTAGGGGCAACCTCACTATGTGGACCCATACATACATTCCTGTAGCTCATGCAAACATGTGCTAAGTTGAGGGTAGGTCCTCACCTTGTGCAGTTGCTCTAACAAATTGCTCGAAAGTGCACTCAGGGAACCAAGAGAAGATTCAACTACTTGATGATGAATGGGTGTAGGAACAACCAGTGTGGGAAGAGGAAAAAGGGGATCATCATGCACATGATTTCTAATTCTATCGCTCAATTTGACCCCTGGCCTATCCTGTCGCATGCCTCAACCAATCCCCTAAAATGATCTGATGTCAAAGTAATTGGGTTTCCTACCCAATTCCAATTCTGCCCATAATTTTTTTTTAAAATACATCAGAACCTCATGATTAGAGTGTGATGGATGGTCAAATACCATCCACCAATGCTCCCAAAAGTGTGCAGCTATCTATGGGTGCCTACACCCTCTAATAGATATACGTGACTTTTTCAGATCTATCTCCTCACCCATTTTCGGGTTCACAAAATAATGTTTCAAATCATTTTTTGTTATTTTCAACTCATTGACCTATTTATAAGATAGACAATCAGAATAATAAGAACGCATGGAATATCTCAATGTGTGATATCTATCCAACTCCGCATCCAGTTTTTGTATAGAATGGACAACGCCTTGCATACTATCTGCAAGGTGTAGTAGCCGCGGAGGAGGATGATGATTATGTCTAATGGTACTAATATCCCTCAAGAGGGAAGCAATATTCATCCTCATTCTCTCCCTCAACTCCTCGGGAGTAGGTGGAGGTGGGGGTGGGGATGGAGATGGAGGGGGTGGAGATGGCATCTAACCTAACAACTCATCTATGTCAAACTCATCCATTATGTGAATATAATCTGCATATATATACAAACATAAAAAATTACAATTACTATTTAATTTACATTTCACCTTCAAAATAGAAACTTATAATTAAATACAACATTTACAAATATAAATTTAAACATTTAAAATTTTACACAAATTAAAATAAAGAGAGCTAGAGAGAGAGGGAGAGTAGGTAATTTGAGAGACAATGAGAGAGAGAGAGTGAATGAGGGAGAGAGATAAAAGAGGATAGAGTTTATAAAGGGAGAGAGAGATAATGAGGGAGATAAAAGAGGAGAGAGTAGCTAATGAGAGAGGAAAAGAGAGAAAAGAGGAGAGAGTTCATAGGGAAAGAGAGATAGGGAATGAGGGAGAGAGAGAAAATAGGATAGAGTTAAAAGAGAGAGACAAAGAGTTCATAAAGAGAAAGAGTAGCTAATGAGAGAGAGTGAGTGAGATAATAAGAGAGGGAGAGAGAAAAGAGGAGAGAGTTCATAGAGGGAGGGAGGGAGAGAGTGAGTGAGATAATGAGAGAGGGAGAGATAGAAAAGAGGAGAGAGTTCATAGAGGGAGAGAGAGAGAATGAGGGAGAGAGAGAAAATAGGATAGAGTTCATAGAGAAAGAGAGAGTTCACAAAGAGAAAGAGAGAAAGAGAGAGTAGCTAATGAGAGAGAGAGAGAGAGAGAGAGAGAGAGAGAGAGAGAGAGAGATAATGAGAGAGGGAGAGAGAGAAAAGAGGAGAGAGTTCATAGAGGGAGAGAAAATAGGAGAGAGTAGCTAATGAGAGAGAGAGAGAGAGAAAAGAGGAGAGAGTTCATAGAGGGAGAGAAAAGAGAGAGAGAGAGAGTAGCTAATGAGAGAGAGTGAGTGAGATGGAAAGATATAGAGAGAGTGAGTGAGATAGAGAGAGAGAGAGTAGGTAATGAGAGAGAGTGAGCGAGATAGAGAGAGAGTGTGAGTGAGAACATTTATACATAACATTAGAAACATATAGAACATAACATTTCAACATATCAAAAAGAAATTTAAACATTTAAACATTTAACTATAAACATGTATATACAAACATGAAAATTTACAATTACTTTTTAATTTACATTTCACCTTCCAAAAACAAAATTATAATTAAATACAACATTTACAAATAAAATTTTTAACATTTAAACTTTTACGCACGATTGAAATAAAGAGAGATAGAGAGAGAGGGAGAGTAGGTAATTTGAGAGACAATGAGTGAGAGAGAGTGAATGAGGGAGAGAGAGGAAAAAGGATAGAGCTCATAGAGAGAGAGAGAGAGAGAGAGAGAGAGAGAGAGAGAGAGAGAGAGAGAGAGAGAGAGAGAGAGAGAGAGAAGAGGAGAGAGTAGCTAATGAGAGAGGGAGGGAGAGAGAGAATGAGGGAGAGAAAAGAGGATAGAGTTCATAGAGAGAGAGAAAGAGTAGCTAATGAGAGAGAGTGAGTGAGATAGAGAGAGAGAGAGTAGGTAATGAGAGAGAGTGAGCGAGAGAGAGAGATAGAGAGATAGAGAGTAGCTAATGAGAGTGAGTGAGTGAGATAGAGAGAGATTGGGTGAGATAAAGAGAGAGAGAATAGGTAATGAGAGAGAGTGAGCGAGATAGAGAGAGAGAGAGTGTGTGTGTGAGAGAGAGAGGAAGTAGCTAATGAGAGAGAGTGAGTGAGATAGAGAGATAGTAGGTAATGAGAGAGTGAGCGAGATAGAGAGAGAGTGTGAGTGAGAGAGAGTGAGTGAGATAGAGAGAGAGTAGCTAATGAGAGAGAGTGAGTGAGATCTAGAGAGAGAGTGTGAGTGAGATATATATATATAGAGAGAGAGAGAGAGAGATAGATAGAGAAATTTAAACATATAAACATCCAACTATACATGTATAACATTTAAATATATGTAGCCTTGGGGTGAAAATGGGTCTAAGGAATCTTAAGTCATAAAACGTCCTACTAAGGGGTCCTAGGTATCTTGAGGGGTCCTGGGTATCTTAAAAGGTCCTAGGTTATAGTAAGGGGTCCTAAGATATCATTTTAACTTCTAACTATACATGTTTAAAATTTATACATAACATTAGAAATATATAGAATGTAACATTTCAACATATCAAAAAGAAATTTAAACATTTAAACGTCTAACTATAGACATGTATAACATTTAAATATATGTAGTATTTGGGTGAAAATGGGTCTAAGGATGTAGTAGGATGTATTAAAGGGTTCTCAGTTTCTTACAGGGTCAAAAGATGTCCTAGGATGTATTAAGACATCCTATAATGTCTTAGGAAGTCCTAGGATGTACTAAAAAATTCCTAAAGAGAGAGAGAGAGGGGGGGTAATGAGAGAGATTGTGTGTGTGTGTGTGTGTGAGAGAGAGAGAGAGAGAGAGAGAGAGAGAGAGAGAGGGTTATTGTTCATTTTCTATCTATAGTTTATTGTTTTTTTTTGTCTAGGGTTTATTGTTCATTTTTTTTCGAGGGTTTATTGTTCTTTTGAATTATGTTTAGGGTTTATTGTTCATTTACGTTTTTTTTTGTTTCCTACCTAGGGTTTTAAGTTTTAACTATTTTTTATTTTTCAGGTTTTCTACAATATTTGAAAACTAAAAACAACCATTTTAAACATAAAATTAAATAATTTTTTGACACTATTAAACAAAAATGTTTTTCAAACTTTAACATTTTAACCTACTTGCTACAATTAAAAAATGGCATAAATTAACATGTTTTTAGAAAAATAATAATAATAAATGAAAAAAAATATTAAAAAACAAAGGTATGTACCTAGAATGAGGAAGAAAATGGTCCGGGGGGTCGATTGACAAGCTAAAAATGGGCACCCATGCTTCCTCAAATTGCCTACCCGGTTTTTGAACAGTGAAAATGAGGAAAAAATACCTTAAAAAAATATACATTTACAAAATGGGCACCTGTTTTGTAAAAATTGGGCACCCATTTTGCTTTAGGTGCTCGAACCAAAACGGGCACATGTTTTTGAAAATGTGCACCCGTTTTATTCACGGCTCAGGCACCCAAAGCGAAATGGGGGCCCGGTTTGTAAAAATCGGACACCCGTTTCTAGTCGATAATTTTCTCAACCTGCGGAGTTTCACGGGATTGGAACCAAACTTTGAACTCTAGCCCTAGCGATAAAATAGGTTTTGAGGGGACTCCAAACCCCATACAACAGGTTTTGAAGGGACCCGAAACCTTTGGATTTTACAATGATCTGGAACCCCAATACACAGCCAAACTAGGAAAATCAACAGCCCAATCTTAGCAAAATCACTAAAGAAGAATCAAAACAACGTTAGCTGAAAAGAAAAGTAGGCCAAAGCCTTTCACAAGAGATGAATAAAACAAAAATTCCAAGGGTTTTATCAAGGCTCCCTTAACCTTCAACAAAAACAAGGGGATTTTCCAAGCCCTAATATCCTAGACCTTTGCCAACAAAGATCCCAACACCAAAATAGCTAGATCCTTGAGGACAAGCATTAAGTAACAATTTGGAATCAAGAGGTTTTGAAAGGCTCCCCAAACCTTCAATTCCAACCAAAAACCAACACTGGCCAAGCTAGGCCCTTGAAAACTGCTAGCATCCAGCCTGTCACTGCAAGAAACATAAAACATAGGGATTTTCTGGGCTCCCTCAACCACCAAGGGTTTTAATATGGATCTCATAACCCTATGTTTGAGAATATGTTGCACTATGAAAAAATTTCCCAACCGGATCTCCACCTCAATAAGAGACACACGAAAGTAAGCAAGAAGACCAACATCAGCCACCTTACAGCCAAGGGAAAGGTCATCAACAACCCCCCAACAAAACTTCCAAGCCACACTAGAAGAATCCAACTCCACCTCAATATGAGGAAGGGGAGTTCTCCAGCCACATCCATCTCCCCCTCAATAGAAGACAGGACCACCTCTGTAGGAAAAACCAGAGTAACCCAAAGATGCAGAACGTGAAGAGGCAAGGCTTGGAAAAAGTAGAGGATAGGGATAAAAACCCCATTAAAAAAAGCACCAGGGGTTACAAGACAAGCACGTAGATAACCAAACCCCATCATAAAAGGAAACCCTACCCATCGAGGTTCAAAGAGAACCCAAAACCAGAAACCCTCTCCCGAAAAATAAAAAATAATAGAGGAGAATAAGGAGAGGAGAGGGACAAGGAAACCACCACAGTTCCAAAATAGAGGAGGAGAAGAAGCAGAGACTAAGAATGAATCCCTCAAGAAAAAAGACACGAAGATCTCCTAGTTAGGGCGTAAACTGCTTCTACTTGACCCCCCAGAACTAGGAGGGAACCTTCCAAATGTATATGTATATATGTATACACACACACACACACATATATGTGTGTGTGTGTACATATATACATACATACATACATATATATACATATGTATATACATATATTTATATGTATATATACATATATACATATACATATACATATACATATACATATATGTATATCTATGTATATATATCTACATATATATGTATATGTATATATATACATATATATACACATACATATACATATATATGTATATATATAATACATATATATATATATACATATACATATACATACATATGTATATATACATATACATATACATATACACACACACACACACATATATATATATATATACATATGTATATGTATATGTATATGCATATGTATATGTATGTATACATATGTATATGTATATGTATATATACATATGTATTATATATATGTCTGTGTGTGTGTGTGTGTGTGTGTGTGTGTGTGTGTGTGTGTGTGTGTGTGTGTGTAATCCCTCAATATCAAGGCTCATCAACTCACTGGAGGAATCATGAACATAACCTCAACAACAAGGCACCTAAACTTGCTAGAGTAGAAAAACAACCTCTACGACAAGGCTAAATCAACTTGTCAGAGCCATAAATACAATAAAAATAATCAAATCTGAACATATATGGCACTGGAAAATCTCAGAAAACATCATCACAAGCCTCTGGTACAGAGACATAACTGATAAAATTGATTGATACAATATAAAACCATCAAAATACAAAAACAAGGTAGAATCACACATATGTAAAACAAAATAATGCATTCATCATATAGTTTAGTGCTTATACAAAATAGTATAGCGCTTTTGTTATTTTCTGCAACGCTTTTACATAGTGTTTTAGTGCCTTTGTAAAACATTAGCACCTTCAACAAATGAAACAATTCATTCAAGAAACAGGTTAGCACTTATGTGGAATACAAAAGTGCCTTCTCGAACTACATTAGAGCATTCAATAGAATGGTCCATTCACTTAGACAAAAACAGAGATAGAACAAAAAAATGTGACAAGGAAGATTAATTCATTGAAGCTATAAACAAAACTGGTAACACGTCTATTAAGGACACTTTAGCAAATAGAGACCAAAGGAATACTCCAAGCTCAAATAAATTCAATATATATAATGAGAATCGAGAAAACATAGAATAAGACTTCCGACAAGCTCAAATATGGAGAACTCCGAACACAGTCCATACCAAATCTCCAAGATAACATATGCATAATCAAAAGGAAAATATATGATCCAAAATGGTAAATTTTTCCAGCATCTCAAACCCACACAAACACAGAGGGCTCTAATATATCACAATTCTTAGAGCATTCACAGAATAAGTACAAAGTCATTCACAACAGTGAAAACATTCAGATTAAAAATCTAAATAAATATATCCCCGAACTATATGATATACCCATATTATAAACAATATCTATTCCATTTCCAAAAGTTTCCAAAAAAATTCCCGAAAACAATATTTCGGCTAGCAAACACTGTGCAAACAATCTTTTTTTTTGAAACAAAATGCACAAGGAAGAAAACACCACCAACCTGGAAACCAAAAGTAATGGCAAAATGAAGCTAATGAAGCACAATCCACAATCCAAATCCAAGTAAGCCAAGCAAAATCCAACTCCAAACCTCCAACCAAGAAATCAAAATTGCAAAAGAAACTCTAGAAATGTTAATCCAACAAAATGCATAGGCAGCCAAATAAATAAAAATTCATTCAAAAACTATAGCCAATCGTCGGCCAATCAAAATATTTCAAAATACTATATTATCTACCTACCTTGCCCAAACATGACATTTTATTTTTCCGAGGCTATTTAGCCAATAATCATAATGGGTAGGTACACTATATAATATTTATTTACTCTGATACAGTAACAAGAGATATAATATAATAATATAAAATCAAATGAACAAATAAACTAAAGACCACCAATAAATAAACCAAGGACAAATAATAAATAAAAAGCCACTAATATAATATAAAGCCATAAATATAAATAAAACCATAAATAACTAAACAATAAATAAATATCAATAATTAATTCATCAATAAATAACAATTAAACAATAAGTAAAAAATAATTAATTAATAATTGACTAAAATTTATTAAAAAAACAATTAATTAATAATTGACTAAAATTTATTAAAAAAACAATTAATTAATAATTCACTAAAATTTATAAATTCAATAGTTAAGATTAAACAAATCTAAGGCCTCAATTTAGCTACAATTTTTTCGAAGGAAAGCATAAACATTTTTTTTTTTGGTTAGAGCTTGGTCCCTATTGACATTGTCCTAATACTCTTAAGGATTCTTTTCATCCTTTCTGGTTGTGGTTTTGGCTTTGTGGTGGTCTATTTTGAGGCTACTATTAGTGTTTCTGGTTTCTTGCTAGTGGATTTTGTTTTGGGCCCTTCTCTTGTGGCTACATTAATTTCTAAGGGGCTTATGGGTCATGTTGCTCTTCCTCATATAACATCTAACTGGAGCTACTCTAGGTTTTTATGATGCTTGGAGGGCTTCTTGTGTGCTTCTTTTAATTCTCTTATTTAAATTTTTCTATGGTGGGTATATACTTTCATTTTCTATCCATTGATATACCTTTTAGGTGGTGCAGGATGGCTGTGAGGAGGAATTATATGTCTCTCCTCAAGGTTATGCTTGTTGCCCCTAAGTCTTTTAGGGTAGTTTTTATTGTGATGTATTTTTGGTTAGGGGTTTCTAATTCTTATTTTGGGAGAATTCTACTTGTACTGGTTTTGAGAGGGCCATGTGTGTTGTCATTTCTTTTTATCTAATGAGGTTCTATATTGCTACTATCCTACCATCCCATCATGCTACTCCTATTGAAGTAGAGAGGTGTCTTATGGATGTGGAGTTACTTCATATGTGTTTTCTTGAGGGTTTGTTTCCAATTGTTCCTCTCTCCTACATTTCCTATTCAGGTGGTACTATCTTTAGCCTAACCGAGGGTGCTCCAGTGGGGTTAACTGATTTCTCATTGAACTCTTCCTCTGATGGGATCTTAACTGCTCATTGAACAAAAAAAGAAAGGGTGGCGGGACTGCTTTCTCTATTATCTCAACTGGGATGGACAAATGGTTTACTAATTTTTTTTTTTTTGATCTATTGTATTTGGGATATTGGCTATCTTAGTGTTATCTATTAGCAACATTTTGGTTATGTACAATTATGTTTCAAGTCCCTTCAAAATCTATTGTAAGTAGTTTTTAGTCCCCTCAAAATCTATTTTACCCTTAATTAAAAATACACTTAAAAAATCATTTCTACCAAATTCAAACCATATATCAAAAAATAGTCCAGACTTCACTTCAGCCTGAGTCAAAACCCACTTTATACGGACTTATTTAAGGTAAAATTTTATATATTCATTTATATTAAATTTCAAGCATATGTAATTCTATGAAGGAATTTTATTAATGAATCACAAATAGTTTTCACTGGTTTTCTACGTTCATAGCATTTCAATCATCTACATATTTCAACTGTGTGTTATGTTGTTGGATAGATGGCTCTAGAGAATGTCTTCAGCAAGAAAATGTTGAAGAGATAAAGACAGAGAAAGATGTTATTGAAAAACAAATATTGAAGAAAAAGAACAAGAGAACAAAGCAATAGCTAGAGTTAAATGAAAGGAAAGGGAATAAGTTGGTTGTCATCATATAAGGTGATAGTGCATTGAGCAAGACGAATTTGGCAAAATCCATCTATGATTGATTGGAACTTGAGCTCCATTTTAAAGGTTGGAAGTTGTACAACAAAAGCTTTGCCAAAGATATGGAATTGTAAAATTTTATCTAAACCTATATAGTAAAAATCTAGCTAGGAAAGTAAGAACACAACTTGTAGATTAATAGAAAAAAATTTGAGAGAAGAATGAGAACAAAAATGTTTCATTGATTGATTGATTAATTAATTTACATGAATGACTTACAATATATAGAACCTCTATGAATGTATAAAACATAGGAAAAGAAGGGGGAGATTTGGAATAAAGAAGAGAGGAAAGCCACAAATCTAGAAATAGCAGATTGAAAGCTTGATATCCTCCTTAGTTAGCTTAGAAACCAAGCAATCAATAGTTTTTAGTCATAAATCATGGATAAAACTAGATGCAATAGCAACTTCCCCTAAAGCATAAATAAAAACATGTTGTGGTGCTTCTTATCTAAAAAAACACCGATAAATCAGGTTTGTAGATTATGCTAACACCTACCCTTAAGTCTAACTAGGGAGACTAAAGACCAAAGGAGAAAACAAGAAAGAGGGAAAACCTAGTGGGAACAAAGCTTCCCCTCAAAATAAACACTCTCTGCATGAAAGCTTCTATGCTGCAATGTCCTTCACCATAAGAAGGTCTCGCAGAAAGTGAAAATGAAAAGATGGGGCCGATTTGTGCCTCCATAAAGAAGAGAAAGAATTTCGATACAGAATGTAGCATGGCGAATGTTGTAGTAGGTTCCTCTGCAACAAATGATGCCTCTTCCTTTTAAAAGAGAGAAATCGTGAGCTATCAAATTGTTGAATTCCCGCTCAAGTGAAATGTATGAAGGAATCAAAATGAATGGTTCTCAAAAATACTCATATTTCTCCAATTTGATGATGAACTATGACTTTGCCATAGAAGCGTCAAGAACGGTGACCACTGAAGTGTGAGATTTGTTAGGATGTGAATGAGGATATGACAAGATAGTAGTATGGAGTGCTTGAGAGAGTACAATAGATTCCAAACCAAAAGAATATGCATCTTGATGTGAGCTGACATTGGAGAGATGGCATGCATCCTCAATGTTGTCATCATGATCAAGAAGAGATTCAACAAAAAAATGATAAATGTCTGACAAGATGATATCTCACTCATCAAGAGGATACGAATGAACCTGTTGAAGAGAATCTGAGTTAGCATTTGGAGAAGCCAAAATCTCTATCAAACTGGTAGGTGGAGGTGACTGAATAGCTTCCAATATTGGAGGTGTAGAAAGAGGAGAAGTAGGAGGAGATGTCTTAGTGTAATCAAGACAATCAAGACTCTTCCAATAAGAAATTTCCTCTTCAGTGTCATCATCATACATAGGATCACCATCATTATCAAGGGAGAGAAGAATGTCTATAGTTAGATCATATGGGAATGGAGGCTCAGTGGGATGTCCATACATTTCCCATAAAGTGGCCCAAAGAGTGCGAGGGAACTCAATGTGTTATAAAGCCCATGATGTGTGTTCCCTAACACTTAAACTAATTAATCCTAAGACATGATCATTTCTACTTTCCATGCAGATTTTTACCAACAAGTATTTGGTTCAGGAATAAGCCCATACAAATGTGGCAATAGATGAATCCATTGACAATGCTTTAGGATTCTATCACGTCAAGACTTGTAGTTTCTTTCTTCCAAAGTGATGACAGATGGATGATATTTAATTCCCATTCTAGGCTTAGATACCCTCATTTGGAACTTTATTTCAGTTCATGAGTACATAAAATAAATTAACAAACAACCCCAAGACAATGAAAATTTTCATTCTAAAACAGCTCCAATCTTCAAAAACTGCAAAAGATTGTTATGCTTCTTCCTTCCAGCACCCACAGTAAGAATCTAGCTAGAAAAGTAAGAATACAACTTGCAGATTAATAGAAGAAAATTTGAAAGCAGAATGAGAACAAACTGTTTGATTGATTGATTAATTAATTAATTTATTTACATGAATGACTTACAATATATAGAGCTTATGTGAAAGCATAAAACAAAGGAAAAGAATGGCGGGATTTGAAATAAAGAAGAGAGGAAAGCCACAAATCTGGAAATAGCATATTGAAAACTTGATATCCTCCTTAGTTAGCTTAGAAACCAAGCAATCATGGATAAAACAAGATACAATAGCAACTTCCCCTAAAGCATAAATAAAAACATGTTGCGGTCCGGTTCTTCTTATCTGGAAAACACCGATAAATCAGGTTTGTAGATTACGCTAACAGGAATTTAACCCAAATGTATCTGAGTTAGATTCTGGCTTTGTAAACCTCTTGTCAGTTGGAAGAAAGAAGCCAAAAAACAGAGAAGAAAACCAGATTGTAAAAAATGAAGCTGCATTCATTTGTATTGACAACATTCTCCGAGGACAGGATCTCAGAATGATGTTAGATGTGAATATCAGGCGTAGAAGCACAGTCAGGTTGCTTGTGACATCTCCTAGCAAGAGTGTAAAGTCAGCACTTAAGGAGAGTGGATTTATATGTAAAAAACCTGAGATGGAACATGCTCAAGACATTCCGATTATCTCGGATTGTAGCTCTGATCCAGATGGCCAAAGAATACCTTAGTAGATTCAAAGAGGCAAGTGATGAAGCCAAAAAGAAAGTATATGAAATGTACGTGAAGAAAATCTTGTCAACAAAGCTTTTAGTTTTGCACTTGAAAATGCATTTCTGAATCTTCCAGCCACAGTTCAAGATGCATTTCTAGATATTTGTGCTTTCTTCGTGGGATGGGATTGGGATGAAATCCCCTCCATTGTTGGAGAAAGAGCTTTCGAAACACTAGAAGAAAATGCATGGGTGAAAAAGAGTCATAACAATCAGAGCCGTTCCAGACGTCCTCCGTGAATGAGGTCTCTTACGAGCAAAAGGTGTAAGACTAACCAACAGAGAGGAGCTCAAATTTGCATTGGATAGCAAACAGGTATGAGTGATCCTGTCAATTTTCAAGATATTGAATGACATTTTGATCTCGAAAGTCAAGTTTTCTAATGCAGCACGGCCTTGTAATTGCAGACGATCAAAGGAATTTTTCTACCCAATGATAACGAGGAATTTCAGATACCTATTCAGATTATGGAGACTCTCAGAGTTCTTTCACTGGGAAGCTCCATTTCTATTGTGGATGACACTAATAAGTCCAGATCTGTTGTGAATAAGTCATTTCAGACATTGAGAGTTTTACAAGTGGGTAGATCCTCAAAGAATCTTCCCTTCCAGTTAAAACAGGTCCAAAACTTGAGTTATTTTATAACCGATCAAGATGTCTATTTTGATCCCTCTCAGGTAAGTTATTTTACATTTATAGGCTTTTATTGTCAGCATATAGATGCAAACAAGATAAATTAAGTCAACCCGTTTATTTACACTCTGTTTAATATACTATTAAACATAATTAAACATAAGGATTGATTAAATCCTGATCACTACCAATTCCTATTGCACCAAGTCATGGGGGTTGTGCTATAAAATAGTTGATATGTGAGTGCTCTTGCCAATTCATTACATTTCAAAGGAGGTTTGATAATGGTTTGGGTTGAAGTCAATTTATTGATTTTTGGATGAGGGATTGGATGGTTAGGATTGATTTTGATGATCAAGGGTTCATTTTGATATAGAGAGTTGGGATGATAAATTGATTGCAAGTGTTTTCATATGATTAATGTACACGTTTCCATATGACTAATGTACATGGAGGAGTTCAACATTCAAGGGAGATCAATAGTTGAGGAGTCACTTGAGACGAGTGGATGGATAAATTTGAAAGAGTACCTTAAGGTAACTTAGAGGTATGGGAAATCCTTGATCCATTTAATGTGTACCAAGACCCATGTCTAAGTACTTTCTCAAGTATGTGTGAAGTGGATGATTAGTGGGCTTAATGGTTACAACTAACTTACACACACACACACACACACACACAGATATATATATATATATATATAGATAGATAGATAGAGAGAGAGAGAGAGAGAGAGAGAGAGAGAGAGAGATTGTTATTTATATTAAGTTGGACTGTAGAAGATGGATGGCAAATGATTAATGCTTGGAATAGAGTCTGGTAAATAGTAGATGAATAGTGATTTATTAGTTAACTAATAACATATTATTTAAGTAATAATAGGATGAAAGTAGGATAAACAATTAAATAAACAAAAAATTATTCAATCTATTATAGAGGAAATAGTTGGGTGATGTTTTGATTGTTGTTGAAATAGTGATATGTCAATTTTATGTCTATATTTATAACCCACACTTCATAAGAAATAGAACCAAAATTATTATTTAATGGATCTATTTGGGAGGGATTATACAACTTTTTAAGTTGGCCTAAATAAAAAAATTTGGAGTACATTTAGAAAATGGTCCCATGAAATAATATGATTCTATGGTCGATTAAAATTTTCAATCTACTACAACATACAAGAATTATAGATTTATATTTTTTAGAAATTTGATAAATATTTACATTATATGAAACTATTTTTATGATTATTAAAAAGTTTTGGCTAGTAGCTAGGAGCTACAAAATGTAATGGTTGTAAAGATAATTTAATGGTAACATGAGTACGTGGCCTCAATATATCATACTTATTGATAAAAACATGAACTAGCTAGGATTGTAGGAACCACAGAGCATGTTGAAGTATTACTATATATTTTAACCATGATTTGTAAAAGGATATTAATCTTTATTATGGATCTAGAGTTTGTCTACATATTGTTATTGTCATTATAATGTTTACCTTGTTTCAAAATTCATGCTTTATATTTTTTTATGGAAAGACTTCTATTTATTATGTTTTTTTTTGTAAATATACATATTTAGAATGTTTTCAATACAAAATAGTTGGTTGGTATGTGAAAAATAGAAAATTATTTTCATAAAATAAATATAATTGTTGTCTATTCTCCTATAAGAGAATATCAACTTCTATTATGCTTTTAGACCAGATTCACTATTTTAGTGTGCTTTGTAATGAGTCCCTATCCAAAAGATTCCAAACTAGTATCGTGGAAGCAAAATGGATAAGAAACCACTGAGGGTGAGTCTCTAAATTTATCTTTTTTGTAAAATACTGAAAGGTCACTAATTGACATAATGTTAAATGACCTTCCTTTTATGGACTGTAGTTTCTAATATAAGAGGAACATGAATGAATTCAATAATTTCATCCAACAATTTGGGTGGTTATTGAGTTTATAAAGGGATGTGAAATAATTTCTAAAATAGTCAAAATTCACCTACATTTAAAATTCATAACAAGGTTTTACAAACATCATCACTATTTTTGTTAGGAGCCTAGTGACTCGAACTCTCTCCAAATTGGATTCCATGTGTTGATGGGCTTCCAAGTGAGTGGAAGGATTAAAAAATGTGCATAGTCCATGAGGACAATAGTCTCTTCTATGTTAGGCTATGAATCCTAGAATATTTTTATGAAGAAACATTGCTCCTTTTTTTTTTTTTTTGGTAATCTTGGTGCATCTTGACATCCCAAGATTAGAACTACTACAATTTATGGCTGAGTGGATAAGGAGTAATTATGCAACAACTAAGCACGAATGTTGTGCGATTTATAGTAATATCATAAAGCATTGGAGTTAATCCCTTTCAGCTATAAAATGAAAGTTAGGAAAATAAAGTCTAAAGTACCGAGTTTATGGAGGTAGTGACTAACATGAAACCTTTATTCTTAAAGTTTTTTTATTAAATGAGTTATTCAAAAAATATTGAGTAAAGATCAAATTTGCATGGTATCCTAACCCTTCAGATCCTAAAATACCAAGACTTGTGGTTCTTAATGTACGAGGCTCTTGGAGCTAAAGAAATATCACAAGTAGTAAAGTAAAACGAGGAATTTATTTCAAAAGATATTACTTTGTGAAAGCTCCAATAAATAAAGTGTTTATTCAGAAAATGTCTAGATATAATTATCTTTGGATATCTTGCATATCCATCCTTCAAATTTTTACAAAATAAAAGACATCAAATTGTGAGAGCTCTCTTAGAGTTGTCAACTTATGAAGTTGCTAGACGGGTGAACTCACAATACTGGTTCCCACTTTTTGACCAACTTTGACACTTAGATGAACATTTTGCAAAAAACCTTCACTTTCCGACACCTATAACTTTTAAATCATTAAGAATTTGAAGATGATGTAAACTAGTGACTTGTAACATCCTTTTTGTAGATTCTAAATATATTTTTTTCAAATTTTTTTGAATAAAGTTTATTGATTTTTCCATCTCCCTCAAAAGTAGTTTTTTACAGGAAACAACATTTTTTAAGAGTGATGTGCATCCCGAAATGTATAAATTTTTTTCTATAAATGATAAAAACTTATCTCTTTTAAATTTTGGTTTGTAACATCAATACCTAGGGCATGCAGTTGGTTTGATAGTGATATGTTGAATATTTTTATTTTATTAAGTTTTGAAGTTTGACTAATTATAATTTAGATATAGGTGTACGTTTGAACACATAACTTGCTCTATATATATCAAAATTGAGTTTTATTTTTTTTGTTAGAAAGAAGACATCAATACCTAGGGCATAGATATTTTTTAGATTTTTTTTGAATTAGTTTGCTATTTTTCCCAATGCATTGAACAAAGAAGTTCATGTTTAGTGAAAAACGTACATTCATAAAAAATAAAATAAAAATATATTAATAAACTTAAATATATTAAAAATTATACTATTTGGAAAGCTTATAATAAGGACTAAATCCTCAAGAAAATAAAACTTTTAAATGAATTCGTTTGACCCCTCAAAAGCTAATGTAAAGTTGGTTTTTTATCAGCATTTGATAGATGCAAAGGAGACTCCATTGCAAGTATGATTTAGAAGTAGAGAGGTTCTATCCAAGAGATTTTGATCTAAGAGCCTTTGATCTAACTCTCTTCAATTAATTACTTCAAATGGGACCTCTTAAAGCTTAAATAATTATATTTTCCAAAAAATGTATGATTTCAGCAAAAATCAGGATGTACCAAAAAGTGGGAACCAGCTTTGTGAGTTCACCCAGACCCTTTGTATTTATGTACACTTTGACAATAATAACTAAAGATGATGAACAATAGAACATTAAATTAGTTGCACACTCTCGTGTGCATTGGAAAGAGGAAAACGAGAGGATCTTGATACAAAAATATGATCCACAAAATTAAAAGCAAACAATTTCCTTGGCAAGTTAATTTGCTAAGGTAGTTTCAAATGGGCTATTATCAAAACATTCACTTCTTGTTGCATAGGTTTGTGTGAGAAGTTGGAGTTTGGGTGCATCATAGGATTTAATGATGATGTAGTCAATGATATGTTCTAGAATTAACCTAGGAATATTTTAAAAAGACGAGATTTTTCTTTCAAATGTTTTTCTAATAGAAGACTCACTTAAGCTATATCAACCAATAAGACATCACAAATTTTCTAGTAGGGGAATGATAAAAGTGTATGAGACATTAGTTGGGCTAGCTAAGTCATAATGACATTCCCTAGTTTTACGAACACACACACAGATACAAATGTAAATACACATATATGCATACGTATATACATATATATACAAACACATACACATATAAAACATGTATCTATTTTTCATATTAAGGAAAACGTGTATGTATTAATCTTCTTAAGAAAAACATGCATGTGTTTATTTTGCATGAAAATACCAAAAAAAAAAAATTCAAATAACATCTACGTTCATGTGTTTTAGCTTGCACTTAGGCTTGGATAGTAAGCCTTAGGTTTGGGATGTTCAATTGCCTTATTTTGATGTGATAGTTTCTTCCATTCTTGTTTTTCAACTTGCTCGTCATCAACTTACACTTTAAAAATGGCTCTTCGTAAAATCACCACCATAATTCGACATGTCTTCTCAGCTTTCTAACCATATAATTATTTTTAGATTTTAACAATATTAACATATTTATTTTTAATTTGTTTTACCAATGTTTCCATATTTATATATGTATCATTTGTTTTAGTAACTTTTGACCTACTTGTCTAAATTTAAAATAAATTATTTAATATTATTGTACACATTATTCTCTAGAGAGAAAACATTGCCAATTTATTTTGTTGTCCTTTTTCTATTAACCTAGTGCTTTTGCATTGTTGACGAGCCCATTTGGACTCGCGTAGACGTTGTAGGGATGTGGCTAATCTAGCTTCAAAACTATTGACTAATCTTCGTGTTATACACAGCTGAAAAATCAAAGATGCAACTAATTCTATTGAGAATGACGGAAATTTATAATTTTCTATTTAATCTCATATTATTTAAAAATCATGATATTTTTGAAACCAGATTAGCTACAGCTTTATAGAGCCTATGCTCATTATTGTGGGGTCAATTTTGGTAGGTGACGCGAGCTTTTTATTTGCTGATGGACTTTGCATTCAAGTCCACACAACAGTTTTATCATATGTCTCGACATCATAAAGTGAGCTAGGTTGCGAGCACTCATTTCTGTTTCAACCTTGCGATGGGCCGTGGTTTGTGGAGATTAGCCTGTAGTTTTGGTTTGTCAGCTTGAGTGGAAGTTAGCATGGTAGTCTGGCCTCTGGGTGCGTGGTTTGCGCATGGGCTCTCCAAGACTTATTCCATATTCATTTTGGGTAAGCCATTTTCGCACTTCATATGCACGGGGATCGTTATTGCCAATGTTTGTTAGCTGAGCAGTGATGACTGTTGTTGGCCTATGCTTGTGCAATTGGTTTGTTTTGGTCATGGCTTATGTGCTTTATGAATGGGGGGTGACGTACGGAGCCACCAATCTATCAACACCAGCCCTGCCACTTGCTTCTTGTCGTTAGGGGCAGCGACCATTTTTCCCTCACATGCTAGCCAACATCTTAGCCCCCAAGTGCTTAAGAGGTATCCGCTTTTGGCAAATGAGGTATTGTCAGAAAGGTGGTTTCGTGGACTTTCCATTGGTGTAGGTATTTTCTTCTGTTTTCTTTTATCTTTATGGATAATTTGAGCATATTTTGTAAGCTTTTTCTTTTTCAAACACATTAAAGATAAAGTGCCACATCTTGTTCATGCTTTTTGAGGGATTCACAAAAGTGTTGTTCCATATTCTTGCACTCATGTGCTATAAAGTATCATAGAGGGTTTTGTAGTGTCTTATTTGTTTGTCAATCATAGCTTTGTCATGTGAGCATTCCTCTATGAAAATAATAGGATATTCATGATTTTGCTTCATCTGTGTGCATAGTCTTGGTACACACCCCTTTTTTTAGTCAGATGTAATCTATCTTGGTAACTTTAGATATATCAAATCTCCTTTGCATTGTTTAGTGACACATAATTTCAGTGAATCTATCATGACTCTCCCTAGTTAGCATTATGGGGGGTATCATATTGTTCATGCTAATGCTTCCTTGTTTTTTCTTGGAGTGAATTGAGACACTCTTGCATTCCTATTTTATGGAGACAACATTTTATCCTTAGTTGATCATGGTTCTTCAAACTATTGCACCTATATAAATTCAACTTCATTGGTTGAGTAGTGATGATGAGATTACTCATGCAACTTCATTGGTTGAGTAGTTTTGTTGGGTTCAATTATGTAGATTCATGTACCACATGTGATTTTGATTGACACATATTTTTTGTAGTTGTTTCCATTTGATGATTGTTAGGGTAGTTTCATCTGGGCACTCATGTAGATTGTTGTCTTCTTGATCCTAATCATCATCTTGGAGGTTCTTCAATCACAGCACTACATCAGTCTTCTTTCGACAGATGAGTGTAGCTTCTTTGTGCTTCAATGATATTCTTCATTCTCTTGGTTTAGAGGCTTCTTAGTCCTTCATGTTCTCTCTTTTGGAGTGTAGTTTTCTCCCAAAAGGTTTTTCTCCTTTTTCTCCATTTGTGAGAGATTTGATTGCATTTGATTGCATTGTATTTTTACATGGAAACCAAACATAGATTTGTTGTTGAGATCCATAATACATCTCATATGGTATAGTTTTGTTCCCTAGGTTGCACTTGAGGGGAGTTGTTGGTGTATGTGGTTTAATTCCACCTACATTTACTTAAGTTTTTCTTAGGTAAAAAGCATTTAATATTTGTTTTTGGGTAGTTAGAAGTGGTTGTAATCTAACTACTCTCCTTTGTGACAAAGACACATGTCCATATCTCGTGCTCTTTTATCCTCCACTCTTGTCTTTATAAGCAAGGCTATTGTACATTATTTATCACCTCATCTCAATACATTTTGGTTATTTATGAAATTATCTTGTGTGTTGATTCTCTCTTTCTTGTGAAAGTGTATATGCAGATTGGCTTCTATGGTTGGGTATGAACCCTAACATGAGCTTGAGGCTTGCAAGAGGGACACAATAGGAAAAAATGTAATCCCTAAGTACCAAAATTTAGAAATTTTTGGTTTATCTCATGTGGATTCCTTCCCTTCGGCATAGAAACCTCCAAAATTGGTCCTCACTATTGCACAACATTATGAACTTAAAACCAATAAATATTAGGACACTGATGGTTTAGATATTCTTGACCTAACAATTGCAATGATAAGAACTAGTTTTTACTTGCCACCACATGGTGGGCTCAATTTGATTACAAAGGAACCAATGAAAACCACATGTGAAAAATGATTTAGCTAATAATTTGAGGAATCTTAACGAATATTGAAATTGAGTTTTGAGGCTTCAAAGGATAAATCAATTTGAAGAGCATAGGTAACTACGAGAACTATATTCTTAAAATAAATTATCTCATTTGTATGCCTAAATATTATTATTAATAATAAAAAAATACTAAAATTTCAGCCATATTTTTTTTATGGACATTACACTTTCCAAAAAATGCAAGTTGAATCTTAAGGGAATTTATGTAATATTTTTTTTTCATTTCTAAGGCATTGAAGAGAAAGAGAAGAGTGGTAGGTTGTTGGAAAGGAAGGGGGTAAAATGACAATACTATATTGGAAGGTATAGAAGAGGTAAAAGTCTTGAGAAGAAGGGGATTGCAAGTTGTAATTTGTTGTAAGTTGTTGAGGATTTTATCTTCTATTTTGTTTCAAATTTCCTATTTGTACAACAAGACTATTTTCAATCAATTAATTTAAAATGTGTAGTTTTTAAAATATCTCTATAATTCAATGCAAAATGTGTGTTTTTGTGCTTCAAACCATCCAAAACTCCTTCCATTTTCTAAACATATTTTAAGATTACTACAAATTTTTCATTCTCTTTCTATTTACATATTAAACTTGTGTCCCATACCATTATTTATTGTACTATATATATTTACTCTCCCATCATCCATCACATTTGTACCAAATTACCATAGTCTCTTCAATAACAAATGATAAACATTCAATTGTATTGTATTGCATTATATTTTAACATAGCATTTATCTATGTAGAGTAGATATCAATCTAGAAAGTAGTACAAGTGATAGAAATCATTAAATTATTAATTATATGAATAATTAAATGACACAAAACAATTGAACATATTATTTCCTTAAAATTTTTGAAAATCTTTTTCAATAACTCTCCTATTAAGAAACTAGTTCTATAATTCTATTGTTCTATTTTGATTCCATTTAATCATTTATATTTATATTTTTATTAATGTCCTTATAATACATTCTAGGTTATTCATCTATTTAATTATTTTAACATGATACATAAAACCTTTGTTTTTGTGAGATGGATTTTTAGTTTTAAATTTTTGGACACAATAAATCATCTTTTTAATATATAACTTAGAACTAGAAACATCTCCCATTGATATCTAAATTAAAGGAAACTTCCAGATCTGCAAAACACGGTACTTTTTCACGAATTTTTTGTGATTTTATAGCAATGGGGATGTAGATCATGAAAATTTAGCTACTGAGAATTTGACAACTATTTACATGTCAAAATATTTTTATTTTTGTTTCAATAAAAGTGGATTATTCAACTAAACTTTTTTATTAATATTTTTTATTTTTTACACAGGATTCAAAGAGCATACCGGAGGAACGAACCTTGGGAAGAAAACCTTTGGTCATAGCTCATAAAATAATCCTATAGTATCTAACAGATACGTTTATACACCCCGCCCAAAACCACATACAAAATGCTGTCACAACACATATAATATTAGTTTTATTTAGAGCCCATATGGCAATTTGCATAGAAAAAAAAAACCCCATCGGATAATTTTCAAATGTAGAGTCCACAGCTGCTATCAATGGAAGAATACAGAATTTTCGAAAGCCCTGTGCCAAATCCCATGAGCCAAAAACCTTCTTGCCAAAAATGAAAGTATCAAAAAACCTTTGGAAAAACACTATTGTATCAAATACCATGAGCTCGAGCTCTCCTCCACAACGAACATGAATACTTGAAATGAAAGGGGAAAGCGGGAATAATTATCATCATAAAATTTTACATCAACATTACTCAAGAAAATCATATAACTATTTACATATCAAAATATTAATATTAATTATAAACATAATATTTTCAATAAACATCATATGAAAAATGAGAAATATCCTCATCAAAATTATAAGATTTGAGTAGATGTATAAATAAAAAAAAAAATAAATAAAGATATTTAAAAAAATTATATCAAATATTTTTTAAAATTTTAATAGATATAAAGAATAATTAATTTAGATGAAAAATATATTTTATAAATTACTTTTTTTTTTTAATTTTTAATTTTTTTATTTTAATGAATTTTTTAAATAGAGAATATGGAATTAGAAATTAAATTTAAAAAGACTGCATTAAGAAAAAAAAAACGATACAAATATAATAAAATTTAAAAATCTTTTTATATAATAAATATAATTTAAAGTAAAATAAAATAATTTTAAGCTAAACAAAATGATTTTAAGCTAGATAAATGTATTTAAAATATGTATACTAATATTTAATTTATTTATAAAATTCCAACATTCTCTGCATCTAAAGCACTCTACTACTGAACTAGATTACCAACAATTCAGATACTCTTTGACACGATTAGGATTTAGTGTATTTAGCAGAGAAAGCTCTTTTGTTAATTTTACTCTCTTTGGTCAATGTGAGTATATAGTATTCTGCATTTATTTCCCTAATGAATTGCTTTACCAAGATCTAAATGAATGCCTAATATATTGTTCATTTCGGATATCTTATAGTTGTTTTATTGTTCATGCAGTTGCCTCCAAAGCTGAAACTTTATGGAGATGCAATCTTCAGATACCACAAGGGAAAGGAATCAATTCCATGGGAAATAGATAACCTGAGAGTGCTAAAACTAGAGAATTTTAAAAAATTAGGTATACCTGGCTCCAATATGTTCAGCTCTTGTGAAGGGCTAAAAGAGTTGTGAATCACTACATGTAGTGTGGTAGGACTCCCTCACTATTTGACTCGCTGGTATGCTCTCAAAAATCTTGACCTGCATGGCTATAAGTACCTCCGAATTTTGCCCGAATCATTTGGTACCCTTCGAAATTTACTAAAGTTGAATTTAGGTTATTGCTCATTATTGAAACGCCTTCCAAAATCATTTGGGCAGCTGCAATCTCTAGAAGAACTGAATTTGAGTTATTGCCCAGTATTAAAACAACTCCCTGAAAGTTTTGTGTGTTTGGGTAAATTGAAGAGGGCCACATTCTCACATTGTTAAAATATGTGAAAGCTTCCTAACAAGTTTGAACTATTGAGTTCTCTTGAAGAGATTGACCTCTCATATTGGAAGAATTTGAAACTGGTTTCTACGAATTTTGAGATGTTTTCCTTGTTACAGCTTCTCAACCTAAGGGGCTACCAAAACTTCCAGATAACTTTCCTCAAAACTTGTTGAAGCCAAAATTGGTTGACATTAACTTGTCACAATGTTCAAGCTTGATAGAACTACCCGATGAATTTTGCCAGGGTAACATGATTGAAGATCTATCATTAGCTTGTTGCACCAATTTACTTCGGATTCCCACTCAAATTAATCAATTGACAAGGCTTAAAAATTTGAATATTTTTGGTTGTGACAAATTGCGGGAGCTTCCAAAGAGCTTCAATCATCTTACATGATTTGAAGTATTAAAGCTAAGATCCTCCAATAATTTGTGAAATTTGTGCAGTCGATTCAATTGGCTTAAGGCATTAAGAGATCTAAACATTTTTGAATGCCCTGCTCTGGAGGGCAAGTGGATGAAGACAGTGGAAAGAAATAGGAGCTTGAGAATTCTGGACATTCAAGGAAGTCCACGGCAGGAAGATCAATGGGGAAGATGCGGAATATGGCCTTGCCGTTTTACTATAATAACAAAAAAATAAGGTATCATTGTAGTCATTAGTCATTTCATAAAAAAATATCTCATTATTTCTTTTAAACAACCACTTTTGTGGAGAATATCTTATCTTTTAGGTAAATTTGTAATTACTTGGAAAACAAGATTACCATGTGGGCAGCCTTATCCAAGAGTCTATTTTATGTGATGAGTTTGTACATGTTGACCCCATTGTCTACTTCTATATATATTTTTTAAATAGTTGCAAACATACATGAAAGGTAAGCTGATGTAGTTTCTAGTTAGTATGAAAGTATTTTTAGAGGAGGTTTTGCTATAATTTAAAAATTTATGTTTAATTTTAGTATAGTTGCTAATATGCATGAAGGCTTCACTAATTAGGGAATATTATATCACATACATTCATATTGGAGGATTTAATATCCAAAAAATGAGGGTACAACAGATTGTCTATTGATGAAAATAGGGGGTTGTTAATTCGAGCTATGAAAAAATACAATATTTGACAAAAATAGGGAGGCTTTTAATTTAGGTTTTGTATTGGGATGGGGTGACAAAATAGAAGTTTAGGGAATTATTTTTTGAAAATAGGGGGATTCTTTAGTATGCCATGAATGCACGTGATATAACCCAAGTTCACTAAGTGAAGCCCCCATGCTAATATGCTTAGTGTTACAGAGGATAACTGACAACCTAATAGAGAATATTTTGAGCATAGAAATAACACAACATCTTAGAGGAAAAGAAGTTCCGATTAACAAGAATGGGAGGCCATTCTCTCTAAAAGAACTTTCAAAAGGCAGTACCCGAGCACTTATTTTTTATCATAACATTTCACGATGTGATCAAGAAATGTTGGAAAACAATGTTGATGGGCTCCTAACAAATTTGAATGACAGGAAAGCCATTTATGTTGGGAAATCTTTTAGTGCAATCCCAAAAACACTAGTAGATTGAGTAATTACATATACACCTGATGATTCTAAAGCCCTTTCATTGTTTGATAAACCCTTAGCAAAAATCGCAGGTGTAGACACCTAAAATTAATTAAATTAATATATAATTAATTTATGCCTTTCCACATTATTAATTTTACTAATTGTGTTAGTCCTCTTCCTCTAAAAATTGATTAAATCTTATTTAATCAAATTTATCATTATAACCTTATAATTAATATATCAATAAATTAATTATTTCCCATTCTCCTAAAAATCATTTCAAATATCATTTATTTCTTCTAAACTCTGCTTAGTTAATTAACTATGCTAACCATGTGATTCCTACAAATCACTTTCTCTAATCCTTACATAACCTAATTGATTCTTCTAGAAGAATGATTATCATTATTCCTCAATTTTAAATTCCTCCACTCATTTTCTCTCCTCATGTCACATCCTCCTAACTTGCCCACTTGCACTTCTAATCCCTCATTAAGCCACCCAATCAAATCCCTTAATAATTTGCACATTTGTAATCACCTTGATTATCTAGATAAGTCAACTCTTTGCCATTAATACCCACTTTTATTCTTTCAAAGAAATTCAAATTCTTTGAATCTCCTCATGCATTCTCTTCCCAAGGAATTTTTAATTTCTTTTGTCATTTAGTCTTCCCACACATCTCTTATTTTGAAAATTTTAATTCCTCATCTCTTCCCCCAAGGAATTTTATATTCCTTTTCTCTTCCCAATGTACTTGAGAAACTCTTCCCCATGTACCTTGAGAGGTGTGGAGACAAGAAATACTTTTATGGAAAATGTTTTTGATTCTCTCACTTTGTCCTCTCAATCCTCTCCCACTCTGTCAATCCTAGCCCTCCATTTTGAAATCAATCTTGGCCCTCCATTTTGGCCTCCTCCAATCTATAGATTGGAGTCTCATCTCCTCACAAATCATCTACTTCCATTATATTGTGATGTCCATTTGAGGACGAAAATCCTCTATCATACCATCCTAATGCCAAAATCTTGCTTCATTGAAGCCAATCCATCAAATCCTCACTAATTATTTGATCCAATCCCTTGTTGTGTAGTCGAGATAAATCCACAATCCACTTAAGGACCAATCCAATCAAGTGAGGAAGTGACACATTCTTCACTTCACCAAAGGTCTAATCTGAGGAGCAAGAGATCATCTTCAGGAAGGTATAATGGTTTTTGGTATATTTGATTATGTGTTTTATGCTTATTTTGATTTAATCTAACCATTTACCCTTGTGTGGATTTTCCCTTAGTTCATTTTGGCACGTCCAATGGGACCCACATCCCTAGAATCTAATAATTTTTGTCTTGTTTAAGCATTTTTACTCACAAGTTCTTGGAACGATGTCTGAGATTGCATTTCGGTGTCTTTGTAGTGTTGTTTTGGCGTCTCCATTTAAATTTAAATTTTCCCACTAACATTTTATGCAGAAAATAAGAATTGACGTCTTTGCCTACAGATTGGCATCTCTGCCTCTCTTTTTTAGTGTCTCCATAGCCCCAAATTAGTGTCTTCATTTGAATTTTATTTCTTGCTAACTGTTTTTATGAAAATATTGCAGATCAATATCTCCACCTGCAAATCAATGTCTTTGCTTCTCTGTTTCGATATCTTTGTAGCTCCAAATCAACGTCTCCATTCAAAAAAAATTCCTACCTAATTTTTTTTTGAATTTTTCATGAAAAACTATGAATTAGCATCTGCATAGATGTTTGTTATTTGCACTTAGTAAAAGGAAGTTTTTTGTAAAACGTGCATAACATTTTTCTCAGGTGTTAGATTTTTGAAATTTAAAATATGTTGGAAAGGGGTATGATCTACATCCCCATGCACCATCAAATGTGGTATTTTGGGCTACTACAGTAGGCTTCTTACTATAATTCTGAGAGATCACCAATCCAATGACAGATTCTCAAATCAAGCCACTTAACATTTTGACTAAGCTTATTGGCGTAGAGGGGGCCACTACATACGTCGAATTCACTCAGCACTTTAGCCGCTTGACCAGTATATTTATATAGAAGCTCAAAAAACATGCTCGAGATCGTGCCAAGAGAGACGATATCCTCGATGTGTCCCAATTTGAAGTACCCTTGTGGGGTGATGATATACCCAATCAAAGATACCCCTCATTACAAAAAGAAAAAGCAGGTGTTATCAATCACCTTTCTTGTCACCCAAGGTCCACAAAGGCGAGGGGAGAGGATAATAGGTGTGATGGTGGTTCCATCCTACACAAGTGCAAGCACACCAAACACGATAGACAATAGTTCTTTTTATTTCCACATATAAAATGTTGTCTACTCTAGATGCAATAAAGAAATCTACTTTAGTGGAAAAATAAAAAACCTTCGACAAATGTCTTGCAAAAGATGATTAGTAGTCTATGATGATTGATCTTGGACAATGAAAAAAAATCTGAAAGAACAAGATTATTATCGCAGAAAGATTACAAAAATTGTATCACTAATGATTTTTTAGGTGATTTCCAAAAAAGGTTTAATGAAAAATGATTTCATATGCTAAAATTATGTGCATTTAAAATTCAAAAAAAGAGTTGACTTTCGAAACGTCAAACTAACTTTTGAAGAATGATATAACCTATATTGATAACCCATTTTAGATCTTCAAGGTAAGTTACCTCTCATGTACCCACTCAAGATGAGATAGGAATCCCTTATATGATCTTAGATCTTTGGGGTAAGAGAATTTGGTATGCCGAAGAAGTGAGTGCACTGTAAGGGAGAGCCGGTGCTACTAGAATCTCTATTTGTCTTCTTTTTTGAGGTATTGTCTTGTGCGAGAGGCCCATTTGATGGTTTCCAATTTCCAGCCTAATTTGTATGTCTGACACGTGCCTTCGTTTGTGCAAAACTAGTGAAATATTGTTTGGGCTAATCTAGGCCCCCTTCACTCTCATGTTTTTCATAAAGCGGTGACTTGACCAATGTGCTTTTCATTGTTTGATTTCTCTTGCCAAGAGTAGATAACATCCAAAACATTCCCAAATTTGACCAAACCCTTCAATTTTTCATGTTATCACTATCAAACCCCTCCACTTGAGTCAAACCTCCAATCAGTTTTCATCCATCCAAATGATCATCAATCCTCAACTAATATCTCGATCTAATCATTAATACAATCTTGGGTAACCTTCCCCTTCTTCTTCTTATCGTCAATTCATTCTTCCATAATTATTTTCCTCCCACCTTTGAAGACAACACACAAATCAATCAATCCTCAATCTTAATGAATCATCAATCAATCAATCAACCTCATCCTAAGGTCAACACTTTATGAAACTTTGATTTAGACCTTTATCTTTAATCAATTAATCAATTGGCTTTTGTGCTTGAGAAAGAATCTCCCTCAAGTGCCTTTGTCTAATTCATTGTGAGTCGATCAAAACGCCTATCATTTGCCCTATTTTGCATAGGAACATGAGGCTATCCTAAGTAGAAGAAGGCTTGATCAATTGTAACATAATCCAAGGGTTTGAATTTTAGCTATCTTGGCTATCACCTTTCTTTGTGGTCCACATCATCAATTTCATGCCTCATCTAAGTCCTAATGCAAG